>NC_044362.1:25842944-26194194 GCF_007364275.1 Archocentrus centrarchus | reverse complement strand
AAAAAAAATCTTGAGAGATGTGCACCAAGGATGTATCTTTTAATTATGACATAATGAACGACTTGCTGTAAATCAATGTGCTGCGCATATACGTACCTTCACCCCACGATCATATCTCCTGGCTTTTGAGGCCTCCCCTGCCGTCTTGGCATTTTGTAAGGCTGTCTTGTACATGGCTAATCTCTCCTCCAGGGTGTGCTGGAGGCTGCCGGGGGCTGCCGAGGAGACCTTTACTTCCTCCTACAAGCGTGAGACCAAAACAACATGCAGGCAGCATAAATACTAACTGGAAACATCTGGTTAAAGGGAAAAAAAATACCATGCTAAACATGTTGATGTAAACAAGCACACAACATACTAACTGCAGTTACCCTTTATCACACACTTAAAATACAAGGAATGTTAAGCATCCAAAGTATTTAAAATGGACTAAAAAGCAGATATAAGGAAATGCATCAAAAGCGATGAAGTCAGACTTTACCAGAAGGAATGAAAATAATTTACCCAAACTGCATCTAATCTACAGAAGCTGCTCACTTGCCAGGTGAACAGCTATTGTTTGTGTAAAAATAAAATATATCAGATTTCATATAAAAATAGGCAGCCAACTTTAGAAACCAGAAACAGGCAGGGATGAGGAAACATCCTTCCTTTTCAGTTACCGGTGGGTGGTGTCACTTACAAGTTTGGCAGAGAGCAGCAACTATTGTACCTGTGCCGCTGGGGACTCCGGTGTTTCAGCTTGAGGAGATTCAGTGGTGGCAGAGGACGGGGAGGAAACAACATCCTCAGCTTCATCCTCACCCACCACTTCCTGCAGCTCTGCCTGGAGGGGAGGGAAAAAAAAAAAAAAGAAAAAAGAAGCAACTGATCAACAGCAAGCTTTCTCTGCTCACATACAAAGCTCAATTTCAGAAGCACTGAGTGGGAGGCATGCTTTCCATCTGTTGTTTGATGAATCGAAATACTGCAAACCAGAATGTGCAGAGCAAAATAAGACCCACAAACCAACTACAATTTACAGCTTAACAACACCATGATCACTGTGTGAGCTGTAAAACTGACAGGCACAGACGGGACAGAGTGGATTTATTTATTTTTACTGGTTTCAGTTCTTGGAGTCAGTTGATAGTGACTGAGTAACTACGAGTGAAATGTTGTTCCGTTCCAGTTTTTCTGGGTTGACGAGCAGTGACTTGAAAAAGCAGATCACGCTGAGAATACCCCACCACCACCACCCCATCATCTTCTTCTATTGTACAATTTTGGTGAGCCTGTCTGAACTGTAGTCTCGGTTTCCTGTTCTTAGTTGACAAAAGAGGCAGAGATGCTCTTCTGCATACCTTGGTTGTACTCGGTGGTTATTTGAGTTACCGTCTACATGTATAAATGCATCGAGTTGCTGTCATGTGATTGGCTCATTAGATATTTGCATTAAAGAGCAGTTGGACAGGTGTACCTATCAAAGTGGCCACTGAGTATAATAGTGGTGTTTTAATAAACACACAAGAAACTGGAAAACATCACACCTGAGGGGTGTACCACAAAGCAAGATTAAGTTCAACATAGTTCACTAACCCATTAAAGTCAGACTTGTTGGTGTCACAAGGTTGTGCGTCTCTTTTTACCTGGCTAGATTAATTTGGCAATTTATGCTAAACACACAACCTGGATGGGAGCAGGTTACGTTCAGATTTTTGGTTTATAATTGAAGCACCACATTTTCACTGATTCTTTTAATTTTTCAATATGCGACTCTGTCATAAGACTATGGGAGTGTATCAGACATCAATGCACTTTGTAGCCTTTCATGTTTAAATCTATGCAGTTTACAGTTTCAGAGCTCTAGTGTGCAGCAGTTACATTACAATAATCATAATTGGAAGCACTAAACACACACAGAGTAGTAAAATAAATATATGAGGCTAACTCTTAAATTCACAGGATTTCTGCAGAATTGCTCTCTTGCCTTATTGTCTGAAGTTGGGGAATGGATAGAATATAGCAGGATATTTAAATACTAACCAACAGATCCTCATCATCTTCAACATTGTTGTCGTCATCATCCTCCACGTCTCTCATACACTCGTCTGCCATTCTTGCAATGTCTTCCATGGGCAGGGGGCCTACAACACAACCAATCTGTCATGAATTTGCTTGATAAAGCAGAACGAATGAGACGATGCAGTGCTGTGGAAATTTTCTAAAACAAAGAATTCACAAAGAGTGGTCATCCAGGGAATAATCATCGCACATAATCATCAATTGGACTCAATCAACCAGGAACAAAGTCTCCAAATGAAAAAGCGCTCTCTCATGCAAAAGTTGGTATGAAGAAGAAACAATGAAAGTCATCTTCTCTTATCAGGTGCTCTGCAGCTGCGTCCTTGAGATGCAGTGATTGAAATGCTTTTTAATGATGTGATTAAGCAGTCTCTCTCACACTGGGACACAGCTCACGCTCTGGATTTTACCTCTTAAAATACTCATAGGTAAAAAACTGCTGCGTTTAAACCATTTTACACGCAGCAAATGTGACAACTTAACAGTCTGAGTCATTCAACAGACATTTTTACACTTAGTTATGATAGGCTAAATGATTCACTGTTGTACATAAACAATCCTGTCCCACTGGTATAGTCCATTTGTTTGTACCAATGCTGGAAGGGGAAATAAACTCCCTGGTGTGTTGTTGTTGTGTTTGCACAGTATGCATTCTGGAGTCCAGCTGCTTGATTGTTGCAAAAATCATAATGGTAATTATTTCAGTCATTAATAAGAATTGACATGATCACTCACAGACTTTGGAAAAATGGCTGATTCATTAAACTTTAGAAAAAAGGTGGGTGCCCGGGTGGCTCAGTGGTGGAACAGGCGACCACATGCATATGCCGCCTTGCGGTGCGGGTTCGAGTCCCGGCCTGTTGCCAATTTGCCCGAGTGTCTACCGCTGTATCTTTCCCCCATTTCCTGTTTCCCTCTACTGCCGATAAATAAAACATTTATTTTATTTAAGCAATTATTTAAAATGTCTAGATTTACAGCATTAAAAAGCTTGTTCACAGCCTGGTACAACAGGTAATGTGTAGTTCCTCCTTTCATGACAACTGAGTGCTGTGGAGTTTTTTTTTTTGTTTTTTTTGCTTATAGCCATCTTTTACACTGACTACGGTGTCGACCAAATGCTGTTCTCCTCTGTGTTTTAATCTGAACTTTGGGAAAACTGCTCAGCAAACCTCAGTGATGAAGTAGGAGTGTGTGAAATCAGGATGTCAGGGTCCTGTTCCTGAAAGCAGCTTTGGGGAAAACGCTCAGTTAGTTAACCCTGAGATGAAGGAAACTCTTGAGTTTTTGTTCGAGAAAGAGAGCCAACTTAAACTCTGAGTGAGTAACCTAGTTAACAAACTGTGAACCAAATATGCTCGCTGGCAGGTTTTATTCAACAAACAAGTTTCTCTCTGACTCCTCCACTCCCGCTACACTGACAGACATGCTGCTTCATTCCTCCACTCATACAGTTGATATCAAAGAACATGTCAGAGTGCATTAACCTGCAAATGTTTACAACTTTGAAAACATTGAAATCCTGGTTAGTTAATCATTTTAAATATTTAACATGACTTTTTTTTTTTAATAATCAATCTCTCATTAATGTAAGGACAGAGACAGCAATCACTGGATATCATGGATTTATTATCAGCTCTTTCCAGCTATCTCACTCTGTGGACAGTATTGTAGCTGTCAGGTTGTCAACCACATCTTTACTGATTTTATCTTACTAGTACAGCTGTTCCTTTGGCTTCATATAGTTATATAATGCTGGCAGTATGGTTCTGATATGTGTCACCACATTTGCGTTGCAATGACTTGCATGTGACAACTTGCTGCTGATTTAAGCAAATAAATCTCCAGTCTTACTTTTGGTAATTGCTGGTCTTCCTCCATAGTACATCTGTGCAAATAATCCAATTTTATGTGCAATTACAATGTCAGCTGACTGACACAAGATAATGAACAACTCAATTATTGTGCTGCATGTTTAGAAAAGAGTATAACTGAGGGACAGCTCAAGTTAAGTGGTTTGGAGAGAAAGTAAGAGAGGCAAGACTGGATGAAAGATGTTGAATATGGAGCTGCCAGGGAGGAGTAAAAGAGGAAGACCTCAGAGGAATGTAGTGAAGGAGGAGATGCAGAAGGTTGGTGTGACAGAGGAATATGGAGGCAAAATTCACGCCTCACCTGGTTGTAGCATATTTAGTTCAGTTCATTTACTTTTGCAGCTGTGACTTATGAGATAGATTCAGTATCGTACCCAAGTATCCTTGGGTACGATACTGAATCCCCAGTTGCTCTCATGCATCCATCAGCATGCGAGCGTGTGAACGTTAGGTTGCATGGAAGTGTCAGGAAGTGGTTGTGTGAATGAGGCTTGCAGTAAGATAGTGTTTTGACTGCTCAGATAGAGTACCAGTATTTAATGAAAGTACAAAGAAATCCACTGTTAAAAGGAGTAGTTCAGAAAACATACAAATGTACAAAGTCTGTCAGCAATCTCAGTATTGGCCACAATAACTGTGATTAAGATTTTTACTATAATCAAGCAGCCCTTCTAACCAACTAACTCTCTGCTTCCTGTTTATACTGAGACATGCAAGCCTTGTGTACTTGTTTGGTCATGTGATTCAAGTTAGTATAGACAAAGATTATTTTTGCAATGGCTAAAACACACATCTGGATGGAGACTATATTAGTGTGGATGTAGCCTGAGACTCAAAAAGTAGCCCTAAAATGACTACAAATGTTGGCTGTGTCCATCTCAGGTGTAGAAGGCTGTGGGGGAGGACCATTACATATCTGTGCCCAGCGTCCAATTTATTTATTTCCATCTTATTTCTTACTTCCGCCCATGTTTGCAGAATTGCAAGTCATAACTACTGCACTCACTTTTCCCCTTCTGCCTGGCTTTCCCTCCTGCAGCAGCCTTTTTTCCAGTAATAGCAGCAAGTTCCGCCTCCAAGTCCGGGTCGTCCAGGTTTCCGTCCATGCCCATCATCATCTCCTCCGGGTCTACAAACAGACCCATCTGGAAGCAGGAAGTAAAAAGTAAACTTCTCTACGCTGACAATATTTGAACAGAAAGCCTATTATTTCTAACGTAATGTTTACCGGAGCCGTTACCTGCTTTGCAGCAGCACCGCCCTGGCCTCTGGGCTGCGGTGCTCTCTTCTTTTTACCAAACATGTTTGTTTTGGCTTCTTGTTGTAGAAATATCCCCCTCAGAGACACCCCGGTGATCCAAACTACACCTACAAAGACACACAGACTTTAACAAAATATATCGGTGTTATAATCAGTGTGGGCTGCAGTAGCTGAAATCATGTGAGCGACTGTCAGGTGGCTCCAAGACTGCGATAACAAGCTGCCAACCAACGGTGACGTTAGCCCAGCTAGCTGCTAGCCAACCATGTCTGTTGGCTCTCAATCTAAAAAGTTAATTTCTAAACAAGATGGAAACTATTTCTGCGTCTGTCCGCGAGGGCCTCACAGAGTTTCTCATACCGCGAGAAGAGCGTGTGTCTTTACCTGCTGGTTCACAACTTCATCGGATAGTTTTCAGAGGAAGACTTTCATTTCTGTGCTTTGACATGGTAATTGGTTGTTTGAAGGCGCATGCGCACAGCCTGGGAGCAGCCTGACACCGTGTGAAAGGTGAAGCCCTGAGTCATGTCTGTCAGGCAGCGAGGAGGTTCCCACTGGACAGACCACACAGGCCACATCTTCGGCTTTTCCTGCGTATGATACAATTGGCTCACACAGAGAGGGTTTTCATAAATATTTGCTTAACTTTTGTATATAAGTATAGTAAAACAGGCAAAAAGATACCAGCTGTAAACAAAAGGAATATGCAAGGCAATGCACATCCTCAAAATGCTCTTCTCCAGAAAAATAAATAGTGACAGCTGCCAGATACAAATCTGTCACATAATTCCAAATTATCCTAATTTACAATTACTTTCATTTGGTTTTAATATACATCTTTCACTTCATTTGTTTTAGTTTTTTCCCCAATCTAGTGGATTTTGTTTTGATCTTTCTACATTGCTAAACACTGATCTTCTGTATCTTGTGTTAAATCTCTTTTAAAGAGTTACTTGCATACAAAGGCTTACTTATGATTTCTGGACTAAATTGTTATTTTATTCTAATTCTTATATCTTATTATTGGTGCAGTCTTGCATCGCTCTTTTAAAGATTTGAATACATTCATTGTTTTTATAATTTAGCCCTGTTGTTTTTATTTATGGCTTCTTTTTTGTTAAAGTAGTTTTACTCCCTCTCCTCCTGAAACCCTGTGTCCTCATACAGGAACATTACATCTTGGCTTTTCTGCATCTCATACAATGCTGACTTTATCATGTTCTGCTGTAAAATAAACCCACAGTTCCTACATTAAGATACACTTTTTTTTAAAAAGTACTTTCTATTCAGATGATGCTTAGTTTTTATATTTATCATGTCTAACCAATCCCAAATAGCAAGGAGAAAAAAAAAAAAGCATCCCAATCAAAAGCGGTGCTCTCAGGAGGTTAAATTTGCATGTTTATTCATACACGATTTTATCTAATTGTGTGTATTGTGTTTGGTGTACAACTATACAACAATGTAATTAAGTTCTAGGCGTTTGCTGACAAAAACAGGACATCTGTGGAGTATATGGCCGGGCCTAGTTAAGTGGCCTCCTCCTCAGCTCGCTGGCTTTCTGGCTGCCTCGGTTGCCTAGCTTTGTTAATAAATGCTGTTCATTAGAAACTCAAAAAGTCTTGTGTTCCTCCTTATGTTGCAGGCTATCGAGCCAGCCCTAACAATATGTAGATAATACAGAGAATATTAGAGAATGATCAAAAGGGTCTTAAATATTATGACATTCCACTCAAGTCTCTGATTTATAATTTTCATTTTCAAATAACTGTCTTTTTAACACTCAGCTGTAGATCATTTAGTCTATTATTTGTGTTGCCAGCTGACTAAAGGAGGTGGGAGCACATTATTGTTTTTGTGTGAGATTTTTATTTTTTTTTCTTAGGGTAGAGATTTACTTTCTGAAAAAAATACAACTTTAATTTTCATGCTGTGCTGAGACTTAAACTATTTGAGCTATTTATTTCTAACAGGCAAGAAAATACAAACATTATTTTGTAAACAAAACACTTTTTATTTAGTCTGTTAATATGAAAAATGTATTCAATAACCATGTATATCCATCTCATTTTCAGCGCAAAGAGAATCTGATCCAGGTCTGTTTTAGGGTTGTACTGCATTGAAATGTAGCCAACATTTAAACAAAAACATTTGCACACTTTCAGGTGGTGTAAAGTTACACATCCCTGTTGTTGCTGCTGAGCAGTTTGGGGTAGGACGTGCCGATGGATTGCCCATGCCGACAGACGACCAGCTCCAGCATGTACTCGTCCACTTTCACCACCACAGATGTCATCTTTTCAGTCGACATGAGGAAGATGATGGTGAAGAGGGCGAACTCGAACTCTGGACTGACACCAATGAAGGAGCCACCGACAGGCTTCACCAAGCCTTTCCAACTGAACTGCAGGTTCAGGACGTGGTCGTCCTCATCAGGCTTTAAAAGCAATAGTAAAACAACATTTAATTCAGCTGCCTCTGCAGTTACCAACCTCTCAGTCACATTGCTATTACAAAGACGCATTAGTTTCTTACTGTATCTTTGTTATCTCTTGCTTTGTAGCCTTTATAGTCCACATGACCGTGCTTTTCCTGCAGGTAGAACTGGACCCAGTTGTGAAGACCAATGATCTCCTGGCCGTATTTGGATTCTCCCACAAACACATGTTCAAATCCACAGGAATCCTCACTGCAATGAAAATGACACCAACCAGCAAACCCAAAGATATGTATAAGATTACATTTATTTAGACTTCTGTTACATCTTACAAAACAAACTCTTTGTTTCAATATATAAAGAAAACTAATACATTTTTTACATTAAAGTATGTTTGAGTGAATTATGTATTAGAGTGTTTCAACATCACTTTAAGACCCAAATGTAGATCATCTACTGACTCTGTAACACTCTGATTAACAAGAAATTACAATAAAGCATCTGTTTCCAACTAAATCGAAACAAAACATCTTGTGTATTGATGTGTAATACTTTTTGTTTGTTTTAAGTTGGACTTTAACTAATCATTCTAAACTGTGCTTCTCTGTGCCTCCTTCTCTTTCGAACACTGCAGCAGCGCCCCCTGCTGTTACAGTGAGACTCACCCGCCGCTCCTCTCCCTGTGGTACAGGCGGAACCACATGTTGTATAGCTGTCTCTTGAACTGCGCGGGGTCTGATGGCGACTGCCCCTTTTTGACCAGATACTGGTGAGCGCACTGAGAGTAAAAAGACAACAACATATGATGAAGTTTCAGACCTCTGAATTAAAAAATGTGGTCAGTCAATACACAAAATGACTCAAGGTTTATTGGAATAAACCATCATTCCATTTGAGACATTTGACAGTGAATTATTTGTCTTGAAAACAACAGAACATGTAAGGAATGAAAATTCAAGCCCGCATAGATCAAAAGCGCTAAAGTGTCTAGGAAACAAAGGTAACTTGAGCAGACATGCCGACAGAGATTTTCTGATAAAGCTCAACGACAGCTGCTAAACTCCCTTTGTGGTGAGCTTGTTTACAGTTTCTGGCATTCATTCTGCCTTTAAATTCATACTTATATTCAAAACATAAAGACAACATAAACTTAAACCTAACACTGAACTTAAAGTAAGGATTCACAAGAAACCTTATAGTACTCTTACTATAATCTTATGAAATCGAGTTTACCGTATTTAGAGACTGTATCAAAAGTTTACTCCTGGAAAAATAACTGTATAAACGGTATTAAGGCATTGGGATTTCAAGTCATGTGAATTAGTCCAGCCTACCAAAAATCACCTTTTTTATGCAGTTTTATTATTGACATATATAGGTAAACCATAAGGCATTAAACTTTAATGAATGTTAAGTTATGAAATCATTTTTTCCTACATGAGTGTATATTCAATTGAACAAAATGTTGCAATTACCAATTTTCATTATACACTTAAAGGGTGTAGAGAGTGTTGATGAGTGTAGTAATACACTTATTTTTTAGACAATGGTTAACATGGTCCCTTAATCATACATAGATGTAAATTAATTTTGCTGTACATAAACATACAATGACTCCCATATTTATCTTCTATTTATTTATATATAAAAAAAATCTACCACCCCCTTTTCTTCTTTTTCTCAAACCCTTCAGTAAACAGCAGCTTAAATTGTTTCTGAGATCACTCCTTTCTATGAATCCACTGTACCTTCATGACATCTGTCTTCAGGATGGCATCAATAAAGAGCTCGTTCTCTTTAAGCTCCTCTGAAGTGACGGTCTCTGACACACCTGTGGACATCTCATAGTTGTCCAACAAGCTGATGAAATCTGCATAAAAAGACATACGCTCATTAAACTATTTAAACATATAAATGCAATAAAGAAAACCTTTATAGACCTGACTGCTGCTTACACTTGTATGTCTCAATACTCTTCAGTTTGTCTTCATTGACATATGTGAAGAGTGGAGCCTTGGCCTTGTCTCTGGCATAGTTACTGCCCTGAGCCACGTAACCCGCCTTACCCTGAATAAAACAACAAAAACACAGACATTCACCAACATATTAAAACTAAACAGAGTAGGAATACTGCAGCACAAACAAATATTTAGATTCATAAAGACTGTTAATGCACAAACTACGAAAATATATACAGTAAGTTAACATTTTTTGTATCAGTTAACTGATGTAATTTATTAAACAAAAGTACTGTTTTCAGCATTTTATATCAGTTTATATAGAATATCTATTGATTTATTTGTGCTGTTGGTTGTATGAAACAAATTTTACCTGCTTATTGAGGAAAATCTTATAAGAAATTTGCACTGTATTCTGATATTTATTTATTTCTGTCATGGTGCTGTGTGGCTGGAGCGGGTAGACCCCAAAAATGCAGGACTCACGAGCAAAACTTAACTGAAAGGGTGTTTATTGAATAAAGACAAAAATAAGAGCGCTACACTGGGGTGGACAGGTGCCAAAAACTAAATACGTGGAGACACGGAGACGCAGACACGCCGCCGCCGCCGCAGCAGCAGCCGCTGCCGCCGCCGCCACAGCAGCCTTAAACACTCAAGATAACATGACAAAGAACAGATGAAAACTGAGGGCTTAAATACACAATAGGTAATCAGGGCAAGAGGAAACAGCAGGTGAAGCAAATGAAACTAATAACACAGGGGAAGCAAAACTAAACACAAAGCACAGGGAACACAAGACTGGCAAAATAAAACAGGAAGTGACTAACCAAGGTACATGCAGACTAGACACGGGGGACTGGCACACAGACACGGGACAGAGATGCAGACTAGTCACAACACTAGGAATAAAACTCAATATGAAAACACAGGAGGTCAGATTTAAGACAAAATGACAAAACAGACACAAGATCATAGATGCAGGAAAGACAGGGACAAAGGGAACAAGAACATCAAAACAAACTGGGAAATAAAACTCAGGGAAAATAAAAACTAAACACAAAACGCTGGGCAGACGGCCCAGGACCACGACAATTACAAACTATTTAAATTGCTTTGTCATAGAACCCAAAACATTCTGATTGCTTTACTGCATAAATGCTCCAATTGGTTCTGTTTTTTTTATAGAACACTTTAAAAAAAAACAAAAAAACTTTTTTTTTGTAAAAGAACAATAAAATTATGACGATCTTGCCATCATCAGTGGGTTTGCACTCATTGCATTCATTGGTGACTGAGTGCTTTGCATTCCAGAAAAGCTGTGGCGGTTGACCATGTAACACTGACCTGGAGGGAAATTCTGTAATCAGTCCCAGGCTTGAGGCGGTTTTTATCCTGGCGCCAGAGCTGGTTGAGCACCTTAGTGAGCTCCTGATCAGCCTGTTGACTGTAAAAAAAACAAACAAAAAAGACATACATGGTGAATTAACTCGGGAAGTTTTTAGTTTTGTTCTTAGGAGACGTGTCAGAAACAAGAGGCATAGTTCAGTCATATTCAAGTGCCACATGACAGCGTGACAGTGGTGACGAGTCAGCATTTTTTTTTCATTTCCCCACCAGCTTAATTAGTCAGAGTTTCACAAAATGCACTACAAAAGCTCAGAGAGAATCTGAAAAACATGAATCAAAAATATTAAAAAATACTGTGTAAAATGAGTCAGAACTTAATTGAACATATTTACATCTGTGCTGTGACAAAATAGCCTCTTCAAACTACGGCATTTTCTACATTTAAAGAAGCATTGGCTCTGAGCCCCTTTTTGTTTGCAACGGTGATGAACAGGTTCACAGATGAGGTCAGGCAGGAGTCGCCGAGGACTATGTTTCCAGACAACAATGTAATCTGTAGTCAGAGTGGGGAGCAGGTGGAACAGAGCCTGCAGAGGTGGCGGTATGCACTGGAGAGAAGAGGAATGAAAGACAGTTAAAGCATGAGAGAATACCTGTGCGTGCATGAGAGGGAGACGGGTGGAAACATGAAGCTGCAAGTGCAAGGTGGGATACTGAATATGGAGCTGCCAGGCAGGAGGAGAAGAGGAAGATCTCAAAGAAAATTCATGGATGTAGTGAAGGAGAACAAGGAGGACATGCAGAGGGTTGGTGTGACAGAGGAGCAGGTGAGATGGAAAAAAGATGATCCACTGGTGCGACCAGTAAAGAGAGCCTGAAGAAAGAAAGAAAGAAATGACTAACTGGGGTGTAATAATCAGATGGTTTTGTTCTTTTTTTCTGTCTTGACTGACCTGCTCCAATCTTTTACCAGCAATTGAGTTTTACAGATGAACACAATGAAAAATTACTTCTCCACAGCATCTACTTAATATCACTAGGTTAAAAGAGGGGTGAGGTGTCCTGCTGTTTACTACTTTTCATGGCTATCATGTACTTTCCTTTTTTTTTTTTAAACTACCAGTGATTAAATCTTCAGCAGTTATGTGTGACCAGCTTGTTTTTCTTACTCATATGACTAATTCTTTCAGAGAAGAGCAGTTAACAGGAAGTTACTAAAATACACAAAAGAAAGAGTGTGTACTAAACAAACCTATCCTGTGGCTCAGTTGAAATCTGCTTGCACATCTGTTTTAGCATGTGCGGTTTTTTTTTTTATTCTCAGGCATTTAGCCTTAAACCATAAGGGGTCTGTGATAAACCTATAAAAACTTAACGATCTATTCATCCAAATCATCAATACAGTTTTCCACATAGCAACATCTGTGTTTAGATGTGTAATTTAGTCACAAATATGTAAACCTCTTAAATATTTGCACACTGTTGCTTTAAAGCAGCAACTCTTCATTAAAACCCAGTTTGTCCAACACAAATGATCTGATGCCTCTTTTCCACTATACCTACTCACCTCGCCTGGACTCTGTTTTTAGGGTGTCCCATTAGCTGGTAGTACCTGGTACCAGCTACTTTTGTTAGACCAGCGGAACGCACATGTCAAAAAACGTCAGAGCAGTTTTTTCAATTAAGCAGTATCTTGTTAAATTGAGCAAACAGTCCTTTAATTTAATTTAATTTAATTTAATTTAATGCGTTTCATGCACTAATATAACTGGGAAACTGACAGGGACAAAAACCCAACATATGTATTTCTTATGTTTTTCTAATGTGTTTACAGCTACCGATGTTTGTAACGCTGTTACTGTGATGATAAATGTCTACAATAACCATGTCCTGGCATGTAGATATAACATCTGCAGGTTCCTGAATTTACAAAAGCATTTTTATATTGCCTGATTTTTTAAATATGAATTTAAGTTTCATTAATGACAATCTTTAAAGCACAGAACAAGGTTAACAATTTAAAATCAGAAACTGCAATAGAAACTGATCTATTTCATTTTCTTTTAGCAATGAATACTATACTAAAATGTATACTAAAATTATAGATCCACACGGTCTTGTGCTCGGTGGTTTGACTCCAGAGGGAGCTAGACCGTTTTGTGTTACGGTATTGGAAACTTTCGGGGCCCTTCCTATAACGACCCCACCCACGTTGAGGCGGTACTCCATTGTAATGGAAAACCACGGAAACCGAGTTGAGTGGGGAAAAGGCACAATTCACTCTTTTCTTTATTTTTATTAAAAGACGCTTGACTTCATCAGAAACAACAGCTTTGTGTGGTCTTTTATCACGTCACATGCTGTTGGTGTTTTCCTTTGTCAGGTGGTGCCAGGGAGAACTATAAAAGTCAGCTCTACATGATGACCCCACCTCCGTCATTAAGCTACAACTGCACAGATCTGTGTGTGCGGGCGGGATGTAATTTGAGACAAAAACCTAACTTCCAGGTGCAGTTATCTGGCGTCACTAGAAGTATTATATCTTTAATTTTCTTTAAAATTATCACAAAAAAAAAAGCCATTAAATTGCACCGAATTGGTGTAACAGCCACACCCATGCTGCCCTGTATAACTGAGTAGGAGTTTGACTCGTTGAAAAACGTTGAGCAAGAAGCAGATGACAGGAAGAGGGGCACATACTGAGACAGAAACTTCTCTGTTCTTAGCCCGAGCACCGACCCTGCACTAAGTTTTTCTATGTCCTGTTTGTTCTCTTACATAATTCAAGCCACTAATCATTTCCAGACCTTGCTGCAGCCTTCACTCATCCACACAACTTCCCTCATGACAGGTGGACAGATCCTAATCAGAGAGGCCAACGGTGACTTAGAAGCAACAAGGAAAACAAACCTGGACTTTATTTCAACAAAACTACCACGGAGAACCATCATAAGTGTCATGTTACACTGTAATTACGTGTTTACGTCCAGCATTTCTTCGTTAAACGGAAACAAGCATGTTAAGACGGCCGAAAAGCGGCTGAAAGCATCAACACACCTCGCAGGAAAAATATATTTATCTGAAAGTTACGAACAAAGCTTAAAACACAAGTTATTATTCTGCATCTCCATTATTTTAATGCCAAACTCACCTTTTCGACATGGTTCCGTGCAGAGGAAAAACTGCTTTCCTAGTGTGCCTAAATGTGTATTTGTGTTTTTGTGGACTTGTGAAACGTCATCAGCCCAAGTGCGGTTCCAGAAGGTAGGCATCAAGCGAAACACGCTCCAAATACCCGGATGTGCTCTTACTCCGCCCTTTCTATCGAGGATGCATCGGGTGGTGACTTTTTCTTTTCTTTTCTTCAGTGAGCTGTGTATCCGTGTTTAATATTTTTATTAAGAGAGATGAAGTTTGAGCTTTAGTCATGTGGTGACTGTTGGTGCTTAACAGTGAAAAATAGACACAATGAAACATCATATAAATCTATTGATGTTAGAAGACAACCAATAATGGTCACTGTTGCCACCCAGCAAGAAGGTCCTGGGTTCATATCCACCTTGGCCAGGATCTTTCTTTGTGAAATTTGCATGTGCTGCATGTTTTTTTGTTTGTTTGTTTTTTTGTGGGAAACTCCAGGCCTCGAGGGCCGTTGTCCTGCAAGTTTTAGATGTGTTCCTGATCCAGCACACCTGAATCACATAGAAGTCATTAGCAGGACTCTGGAGAACTGCACACTGAGGAGGTACTTCAGCCATTTGATTCAGGTGTGTTGGATCAGGGACCCATCTAAAGCCCTCGAGGTCTGGAGTTGCCCACCCCTGGATTAACTGGTGATTCTAAATTCCCCACAGGTTTGAATGTGAGTGTTGAATGGTTGTCTCTCGCTGCGTTAGCCCTGCAACAAGCTGGCGACCTGGCAGTACCTTGCCTCTCACCCTATGTCAGCTGGGATAGACTCTAGCCCCCCCTGCGACCCTGAAAAGGATAAGCAGAAGAAAATGGATTAAGACTAAAGGCAGGGAGGTGTTCTTGCAAAGACAGGATTAATATAAGAGTGGCCAGCATTTCTAGATTTATAACATTATAGTTTTTGCATCAAATGTATGTTACAGGTCAGTATTTAGGGCCAGTAGACAGTATTTATTTCAGTATAGTGGCATTCAGTTCTTTACCATGTTCTAAGATCACTTAGTGTAAATTAATGAACAGATTAGTCCAGTTTTTACTGCAATCTTTCCAAATTATTTTACATTGACGTTTTTTTAAATAGCAGAGCATTTTGCCAAAGTGCTTAAAACACTTTTAATAATAAAGTTGTTTAAAGAACTCTAGTATTTGCACATATTAGGCATAATCAGGCAATTTCCATTGTAAATATTAATCACAGTGAAATTAATGAAATTTACTAGGATAATTGGTAAAGCTAATCACATTTAGGTATATCTATATTTATACTTTGTTTTTTCTATTTTGCTCTTGTTTATCTTTGTGGGCTTAGTGTATGAAGGGTGAAGGTGAACTTTGTATATTAATAGAGTGTTGAGCATGTGGTAGAGATTAATATGTACATACTTCTTCCTACTCCATTTGGGGATTTGGGGATTTTGTTTGATTCTGTATGAGCATGTTTCTGTGGATGTGTGTATGTCTATACATAGGCATGTCTGTGTGTATATATGTGTATATATATATATATATATATATATATATATATATATATATATATATATATATATATATATATATATATATATATATATATATATATATATATATATATATATATATATATATATATGGTTTGTTGTTTTATATGTCCGAAATAAAGACAATCAATCAAAGAGATACAAATTAATACTGAGAAGAATTGAGTTCAGCTAATTGGTGCGGCCCTCCCTAACAGTTCCAGTTTCTTTAAAAATTAATTACATAACTCTGCCTAAGAGTATCTCTAAATATACGAAACAGGCTACTCTCAAAAATAAATATGAAAAATATCTAAAAAAAAAAAAAAAAAAAAAAAAAAGGTTTCGGCTTTTATTTTGAAAAAAAAAACCCTCTGTCGAATGGGAAGAAGAATTTTTTTGCGCAAGCGCACCGAGTCCACATGTTTTAGGACGGAGCGTGTTTTTAGCTAAAAGGAGTTACCGTTATCATGTGGAAGTAGGTGTGCCACGCTCTTTATTGTCGTTGCCTTCCTCGTGTTGGGCTCCTGTGAGTCTTTTAGCCGCGGTTTCCCAAACCGATCGACAAAATCTGCTCAGAAAAAAGCTAAATTTTAAGGAAAGCTAATTAGCTGGCTAGCTGAGCCCGCTGTAGTGCAGCAGCATGGCAGCTGTGTTGGAGCTGGTCGCTGGCAGCTATGAACAGATCACCTTCGGTTATCAAATGAAAACTGACGAAAAGGTAAGCGAGTCTTATTTTGTGGTGGTGTGTAAATGTCGTGTTTTCTACTGATAAACCTACAGAGCAGTAACGTGTCTGTCACACAAAAGTTTTCATATGAAGTTGTAGTACAAGCTCAAATGTTGTTTGTTATATCATGGACAATACATGATCTCCTTTAAAAACAAAAATGAGTTGAGTTATTGAGGCACAAGAAGTCTTTACATACAAAGACTGTGTGTCAGAAAAAAGTAAAATAAGTATAAACTAATTAAAAAGTAGCACTTAGGTTTACAAATGCTTACCATAATAACCTTTTAACTGTACTTCTTCAAAAGGCTGCATTGTTTTTGGTTTTTTTAAAGCATATATTTAAATAAAAGAAGTGAAAAGCTAATAATAAAACAAGAAATTCTCCCATTTTCTTTCCTCCTTTGCACTATTAATGATTTGTATACCATTTCTTCTTTTTTTTGATCTATTAACGCTCCTCTTTTCAGTATTTATTTAATTGTGAAACATTATTTGGACAGTGTATGAAAGGAGTGTAAGACATCCCCCGAGACTCTCAGTTGTCTCTACCAGCCTGTGGATTAATTTCTAGTTGAAGAAATTACTTTTTTATTGGAAAAATTGTCTTTTTTTTTTTTTTTTTTTTTTTTTTTTTTAATTTTATTGCCATACAGGAGTGGACAGCCAAAGCAGAATTCACGCATCACGCTCACATAGCTTCAGTATCTGCCGTGGCCGCCTGTGAGAGGTTCGTCGTGACGGGAAGCAGAGATGAGACCATACAGGTGTATGACATGAAGAAAAGAATCGAGCACGGTGCTTTGCTGCATCATGACGGTGAGTTTTTCAGTTTAAGTAGCTTCCTTTGAGGCTCGCAATATGTTTGATGCTTAGAAGTGTCTAAAATTTTATAATGTGATTTTCATCATTGTGACAAAAAGAAAAACAGCAAAAGCAGTGGGAACTGAAGAAATAGGTGTGGTTGGTATAAACAGAGTTCATCTTTTTATTTTCTAGTGATAACTCGGTTTGGTTTCTTCAGTTAAACAGCAAAATAGGCCTAATATAGAAGTTCTCTGCTGAATAACTTATTATATTTTTGACATGTTTTGTGATTTTTGGACACTCAAATTCGTTTGTCTTCATTCAGAGAATACTTATTTGTGATTAAAAGAAATTGAAATGAACTGGCATTCATATAGCACTTTTCTTGTGTTATTGACCACTCGGGTCACATTTAACCATACATTCACACATTGCTTTACACTATGAACTTTAAGCATTTCATCTGCCTCGTGTCTCTGACCAGTTTAGGATCACCAGTTAAGCTGACGTGCATGTCTTTGGACTCTGGGAACATGCAAACTCCTCACAGAAAACCCAGGAACCTTCTTTCAGTGAAAAGACAATCAGAAGACTCTGATTTTTGATACTTATTGAAGAAAATAGAAAAGCATTTAGTTGCTTTGACTTAATGTGACACATACTGGTTAGAAGTTTTCTCCATCTTTTACCAGCGATGTAAAAACAGCATCATCATCTTACAAGATATTAAAACAATGGGGAGCAAGTGCATTTTGACTTATGGACGGCAATTTTTTTTCCCCAGTGGTTGAAACAAGAAGCTTCCATGCATGTATATCAAAGCACCAGTGTAAACTTTTGCGTGGTTGTCTGTTTGTGGTGGTAGCTGACCAAAGCATTTGCAACTGCGCAGGCACAATCACTTGCCTCGAGTTTTACGGGACGTCTCACTTACTGAGCGGGGGAGAGGACGGACTCCTGTGTGTGTGGAGCACGAAGAAGTGGGAGTGCATGAAATCCATTAAAGCTCACAAGTAAGCACACAGAAAGGTCCTGCAGATAAATGGGGGGGTCATTTGTTTAGGTTAGGTGGTGTCGTATATGTCGCTTTATGTTGAGATGTTTTTCAGAGGTCACGTCACATCGCTGTCCGTCCATCCATCTGGGAAACTTGCGCTCTCAGTTGGGACAGATAAGACTCTGAGGTAAATTTCACAGCTTTGTCTTACAGTCAGTAACACAGATGATTTATCAAGCAGGGAATCAGCGATAACTGTTGTCTTTGTATCCATTTAGAACCTGGAATCTCATTAATGGAAGATCAGCGTTCATCAAAAACATAAAACAGAGTAAGCTCTCCTTTAACCTTTGAGTGATAAGGAAATTGGGATATTTATGGACATGTTTATGACTTGAAACCTGTTTTCTTTGCACATGTGATAGATGCACACATTGTCAGGTGGTCACCAGACGGAGACAGATTTGTGGTTGTGATGAACGACAAAGTGATCATCTACAAACTTGAGACGGCCTCTGTGACGGGAACCATCACGAACCCCAAGAGGATCTCATCTGTAAAGTTTTTAAATGTGAGTTCTCTGACCTTGACTCACTGATGTGTGATACTGAGAAGTTGTCAATCTACTTCTAGTTTTGTGAAGGAATTGGCCCACTGGTGCGCAGGAATATCGGAAAGTTGTGTAAAAGTATGTGTTTGGATTTTAAAAATACACGCTTTGATTTTTATCAAAGTGTTCATTTTCCTCAGTGAATCATGGCTGATAGATGGAGAGCAGTAGGATTTATTGCTGCAGAAACCTTAATGCAGAGGAGGAGATCGGTTGGTTGGTTGAGGGTTAAATTTATTGAGGTTTTGTAGACAAATATCTGCTAATTAACAGACTAATCAAATGCTAGAATTTCAAGTTACTTTGCACTACAACCCACATTCACCCATTGGGGAAAAGGGAATCAAACCACCAACCTCCTGATTGGTAGAGGGCAAACAGAGACACCATGTACATCTGTTTAAAAACACGGCTTGTCTTTCAGAACTCCATCCTGGCCGTTGCAGGAGACGATGAAATCGTGAGGTTATGTGAGGTGGGGAAAGCAAAATGGGTGTGTGAGTTCAAGGCTCACGAAACCAGGTCAGTTCAGACACCCCCCCCCCACTACCAATCATGTATTTATCATATTGTCAGTATTGTCAGTATTCTGATGACATAATGATGGAAGAAGTCCGTTTATCTTTGTGTCTTTCTGGGATTTCAGAGTGAAGGCAGTTGATAGCGTGAGTATGGACGATTACTTTGTGGTGGTGACGGCTTCGAATGATGGATTCATCAAAATGTGGAAAATTCATCTTGAAGAGGTACGCTACTTCCTGAAATTTGCTTTTCCTTAATGAATCTTTTGCTGCATTTGATTTAGAAATGTAATTTGCAATTAAAAATATCCTAAGAAATAATGATGAAGACTTCAGTGTGATGAGGTGAACAGGGGGCTTTTTAGACACAGTAAAAATATTTTGAAAAGGAATCCCAACTATTTTAAACTTGTTTAATATGCTGTGAATGCCCTCTCCTGTTAAAGCATAACTAAATATATATGGGACTGTAGTTAGATAAAAGATGAATAATTACTACAGGGCTGAAGAGGTCGTGCCAAAAAGTGATTTATGGAATTTAAACTGTTGTAAATGACTTGTTGGCCTATAATCTGTCAAGCATATCTGGAAAGTATCTCTCTTGAATGATATCCAGGCATTTTGAGCCAGAAAGAACATTCCTCTCACAAGGTAGGTGGTGCAGTCAGTTTTTGGTAAAGTGACTTAGTGTAACTCTTGTTGACTGTAGCCTATTTACCAACATAAGCAAATATATTAGCCATAAAAAAGACATTGCAACATCAGAAAGTGCTTTTTGGCATAACATGGAGCGTGTGACCGAACGTACCGGGTGGGAAATTACTTTGAGTGGAACATATCGTATCGTGTCGTCCACACGCTGAGATCTAACAGGAGAGGAGAGAAGGTGAAGCTCTCGGTTTGCACAGAGAAGCAGGTGCACCGGCACTCTTAGCCCCTGTGATCGTCTTCATTTTAATGGACATGCTGACTAATACCCTGTATGTGTTCCTCTTGGTTACGTTATGTTCAGGTTCAAATAGAAAATGTGGTGGAGAAAACATAGTTGTACCCATTTGGTGTCACTACCCAGACAGCATTCTGACATAAACAACTGTGGCAGGGATTTCTTTTTCAAATTTTTTACTATTGCATTTAAATTGCTGAAGAACAAACTCAAACTAAAGTGTGTTAAAATTAAAATGATATATTTGAGTATCCTGCTGAGCTGCTGATGATCTTGTACTTTTGCTGACCACCAGGAGCTGGAGTCTCCCACCCTCCTTGGGGAAGTGAACACAACAGCCAGACTGACGTGCCTCGCTGTGAGGAGACCTTCATCGGTGCAGCAGCAGATCGCTGAGGAAGAAGCACCTCAGGCAACAACATCTGAAGGTGGGATCATGGCTGCTCTTGAGTCACCATAGCTAAAATATTAAAAAACACAGAGAAAAATATATGGTAATTTTTTTTTTTGCTTTCATCACCAGTCCTGCTGGCTTACCAGTATGCTTGACTTGCAGGTGTTAAACTGGTCTATTTTTTTCTTTTGCTATATTTAAAGCTATTAAAAAAGAATTTCCCAAAAATGGGATAAATAAAATATTTATCTTGTGTTGTCTTATCTTATTAGGCTGCTTCTTGTTACATTTATTAGCACAGTAGGCTACTTTTAATTTCATTTGCACAGACCCAATCACATGTATTTATCTAAATCTGCTTTTTATTTAATCATTATCAGCAAAACAAATTATTTACATATAATAATGGATGCCTATTGGCTAATTTATGCTTTATAGGCTGTCTCTTTTATTATGAGGCTAAAAGTTTATTCCCACCTGTAACAGCTTACAGTGTTATGACCAAATGTTTTTGAAAATAAAAATTTCCATATTAAGCAGTTTATCAACAATAAAGCAAGAGTAGACATTTCTAAAAAAAAATAAAAAATAAATGTTTAGTGTCCACACGCTCTTTATGTTTCTTTTTAATCACCCAACTCTGTCTGTCCACAGAACCCGTTCCTGAAGTTCCAAGGAGGAAGAGAGTCCAGATTGCAACAGAAGAAGTTGTCCTGGAGGAGGAGAGCAGACCCAAGAAGAAGAAGAAAAAGAATAGTGGAAAATAGAATAAAATATTTTATTGCCCATGCACATATGGATTTTTTTTTTAATTATTTGATCTTTGATTCTAATGGCCTGCACTGATTTTGATCAAACATGTTTGCAAAAGAACAGCAGAGCAAAATAGATGTTATAATATTTCAGAACATTCAAAAGACAAATAATAACAATAACAAATCAAAGGAAAAAGGGAGCACAATAGACCTATGTCCATTAGTTTTACCCAGGCTGCACACAAACAGCTCTTGTGTACATATGTGGACAACACAAAACACAGACTCCAGTAAAGACAAAAGAAGTACCTCGAGTCTGAAGCTACCAAATGATTTCATGTGCCAGAGCAATTTTAGTCAGAAATGTTCTCTGCCTCGTAATGTCGTGCAAATTGAAGTTGTACCAAACAGATTGTTATAGTTGCCACATAGGCAAGATAAAGCACAGCTGCTGAGTGTTTATTTATTTAAAAAAAAAAAAAAAAATATCTATATATACTGTCTTTGCGGGAGCCTCTTCGTGAGCCATTTCTTTTCCTCCTGCATAGGATTCGGAGGCATGCCCTCCACCAGTCCTGTCGGACTAGAGTACTGTTGCAATGCCCAGCGATGCTGGGTAAGAGCATGGATAATACCAGTGCTTAAATGTACATTTATTAAAATACTCTACTGAAGTACAACTTGAAGGTACTTCAAGTGTGCTATGCTTATTTCTACTTCTCAATATTCTGAATGCAAATATTGCATTTTACAGTACAAATACATGTAGGTATGTCATCTCCAGTTGCAGCTTTAAAGTGATCTGCACATTAATGCACTGGTCTAAATCTCAAGGCCCAGCAGCATTCTGGCCTTTTGCAAATTTAGGTTCTGAAAAACTGCAAACTGTGATATGTAAGTTTTTTCATATATGCGTCCACATTCATATAGCAGGGGAGGTGGTGTCATATATTGAATCTATATGATCAAAGCTCCATTAGGATTATTTTTTTTATTACCGTTTCATTAGGGTGTCAAGTTCAAGCTTTTAGGAAATATGTGAATAACTAAATTAAAGATAATTGTGATTTCTATGAGATGTATTTTGTTACCCCTCATTTATTTTCCTGATAGTGGTTGCCTACTATCAGGAAAAAAGGGGGTAAATGTGGTTCTTTGTCTATAAGATGAGGGAGATGACTACATGGTCTGTGTCTATCCTGGGACAGGATGTTGATGTGATGGAGCAGTACAAATACATGGGTGTGTCCACATCGACAAGAGGCTGAACTGGTAAGTGCAGTGTACTTTGCTGTGGTCTGCTGGGAGAGCAGCATTGGCACTGGTGACACCAACAGCATAAACTGATCTGGGAGTGACCAGGATGGACAGGATTAGAAATTAGTACATCAGAGGGACAGCTCAAGTTGTGTAGTCTGGAGACAAAGAGAGGCAAGGCTGAGCTGGTTTGGGCAGAGGAGGGATAGTGGATAAAAGTGGACAAAGGATACTGAATATGGCGCAGGAGGAAAAGAGGAAGACCACAGAGGAGGTTCATGGATGCAGTGGAGACATGGAGAGGGTTGGTGCGACAGGAGGATTGTAGGGATAGAGTAAGAGGGAGATGAGCAAACAGAAAACAAGTAATGCTATTTTTAAAGACAGTTTGTTATTAAAATTGAACCTTTAGTATTAACACAAGGCTGCTCATGAGATTGAAAACCATGTTTTCAATGCACCGTATTTATTTCAGACGCAATAGGCTGATTTTCTTGTGCATTTCTCTGCTTTGTTCTATGGAACTCCGTGGGGAAAAAAAACCCACCCCTGCTAGTGCATTACTTTTAAAATGAAGTTGCTCTTAAACTTAAATTTAGTTTTATACATTGACAGTGTAATATTTGGAGTTTATGTATTGTACAAACAAACAAAAAAGTTGGACCTTTTAATTTGAAAGTGCATAAAAAAGACGCCGGAAGTGAAAGTGTCAGTTTACATTCGGGAAGTTGTTGAGTGACAATCAGTGAAGTTTTAGCGTGTTTTTAAATCAGGTGTGTTGTTTTATCTGTAGCTCTTTTATTATTATTATAGTGAATACTGTAAACGTTTATCAGACCTTTTTTATCGCCATGTTTTATCTCCAACCGTCGGCTCGTTCTGGTACAGACTGAGGTTACATTGAACTGTGTATTAATTCAAATCTGGTTTATCGCAGCAGAAGCTCCTGCAGGCTGCTGGTTTCTGGTCATGGCTGTCGACTGGATTGGGTTCAGCTATGCTGCTCTGGTGTCAGCAGGAGGGGTCGTAGGTTATGCGAAAGCAGGTAGGTGAAAGACATTCAGCTAAGACTTTCATTGAAACATATTTATTGTTTAACCCTTACAAGGCATTCTGGGAAATGTAGTGTTTAACATAAGGGGGGGCGGAGTGTTTGGATGACAGCTAACAGCATGTCCTCCACAGGCAGTGTCACCTCTCTGGTCTCAGGGCTCCTGTTTGGCATGCTGGCTGCAGTCGGCGCTTATCTGATATCTAAAAATCCCAGGAATGTGTGGCTTTCAGTAGGTGAGTGAGTTCAGATGTTCAAGAGCTTAAACAAGTTCAGCTTCACAAACTCAGCAAATTGTTCCTTGTTGAATGCAGTTACTGCAGGAACTCTGTGTGTGGTGATGGGACTGAGATTTCTCGCCTCCTGGAAGTTCATTCCAGCTGGTTTAATGACGTTAGTGAGGTAAATCTGCAGTTTTACTCAAACTGTACTGGTTTCCCTGCTTACTGATAATATATTTTATAACATTCTGCATCATGTAGGCTGCCTTCAAACATTCACTGTTATACATATTGTCATATTTTTCAGTTTGCTGATATTGGTGAAGATCTTTGCGGGAATGGGAAAGATGGAATCACACAAATCTTGAGCTAAAATAAACCTTTTCAGTGAGTCTAAATAATTTAAATAAATCTTACAGCATTCTAGTTTTTTTTTTCCTACTAGTCTTGTTTTATCCATCCATCCTCTTCCACTTATCACAAGGGTCACAAGAGGGGACTTGAACCTGTTCCAGCTGTCAGAGGGCAAGAGGCAGGGTACACCCTGAACAGGCCATCAGCCTGTTGCAGGACTAACACAGAGAGACAGACATTTTTCACTCGCACCTGCGGCCAATTTAGAATCACCAATTAACCTAACCCCACTAAGTGCCTGGTACCTGGAGAAAACCCACAAAAACATGGGCAAAACCTGCAAACACCATACAGAAAGGTCCCGTCCAAGGTGGATTCAAACACAGGACCTTCTTGCTGTGAGGCAATGGTGCTAACCACTGCACCGCCCCTCTTGTGAAACAGGAATGTAGAAGAAGGGGTTCCTGGAGGCTGTCCTGCCTGAGATTACATGGCCCTCATAGTTTCTTTGTATGAAAAATGTTTTTAAATAAAATATCGTTGATGATTGTGCTTAAGTGTGATTTTCTTTTTCTTTTTTTTTTTTTTTAAACCAAAATGAGGAAATGCCATGACACACATGATTCTTTCAAATATGAAAAAATAACTTTTATTCCAATTACTATTATTTAAACCATACTGGAGATAAAAGTCTTGACTCATACAACACTGAATGATATTCAATAGCAGCAGGAAACATTTCCTGCTTTGGGAACCTTTCCCAGGATTCCTCTGCACCGCCGGGCAGACTGCTGTGCTAGCGGTGGCCGCTGTACTTGGCGGTCCAGTCTACTCGTCCGTTCACTGGCTGAACGTTTGAGCTCCTGGAGAGGGTGGTCTTCCCTGCAGTGTTGGTGTTGATTCCAAGCACCTGAGAATTCATGGGTTTGCTTCGCCATCCTTCATACTCTGAAATCAACACAAAAAACAAAGTGAAAAAAATTTAGTCCCAGTCAGTGTGTGTGTCTCTTTTTGTCTTACCTTGATTTGAGGGTGCCAGCTTTTTCAAGGCAGTCTTGCTTTTTGATGGTTTGATTTTCGGCTCCACTCTCAGATCAGTGGCAGATGATAGATCGACTGAAAGATTTGGAGAAAGACCCTGTGTGAAAACGCTGAAGACTGGAGAACAGATATGCCTCAATGCCTTATGAGAACACCTCCCATTTCTTCACATTTAGGAACATAACGTGTTGGGATACAATTTACACATCAGGTTTGAGGGTTTAGCACAAATTGAGACTGCATTATCTACAGTACTGTGCAAAAATCTTAAGGCAACCCCCTCATTTCTTTATATTTTGGTAAGAAAATGGAAAACAGATGCAGCAATTTAAAATATGTGCAAACAAATGGAAATACAGTATATGAGGCAAAAACAGTCATTACAATTCTAATGAGCTTGAAAGTTCATTCCAGCTGAGAGTCCAGATTGAAAGTCAATAATTGGTGTGACCACCTTTATTCTTCAACACAGCCTGAACTCTCTCAGGTAAGATTTGTCATTTCTTTTAAATAGTCTCAGGAACAGTTCTCCAGGCTTCTTGAAGGACATTCAAAGCTCTTCTTTGGCAGCTTTTTTTTCTGCCAAGATGATCCCACGCTGCTTCAGTAATGTTGAAGTCCAGGCTCTGGGGAGGCCAGTCCATGACTATAGGCATCCATTGTGTGCACCAACTGTATGTTTGGGATCAGTGTCATGCTGAAAAACGAAGCCACTGCCAATCAGATCATATTGCACCGTAGATCAAAATCTGTACTCTTCCTGCATTCATAATTTAAATTTTGACAAGATCCCAAACACCACTGGCTGAAATGCAGCCCCAAACCATGACTTAGCCTCCACTGTGTTTTACAGATGGGAACACTCGTACCTCTCCCTCCAGACCTCCTATGTACATGTTTATTTGGATCCATTTCAAATGTACCCCCATTGGTACAGCCAAACAGTGGATTTGAACCCAGGACCTTCTTGCTGTGAGGCAACAGTGCTGCCCACCACACCACTGTGCTCAAGACCACTTAAACATTGCAAGAAAGTTTGTTTCTTATTTTAAAAAATATAAGTGGTGGTTCAAGACCTTTGCACAGTACTTCACATATCTATGAGTCAGACACAAATTCCCCTCCATAATTTAGTAAAAACACTTAAACTGATAGTGGAACTAATCTAAACTGCTACTAAATAAAAAAAAAAAAGAAATGATTTATTTTTATTTATAACTCTGCTAAAGTTTACTGCAGGGGGAAATTAAAGAAGATTTTAAAAAGGGATTTCCGCTGTTATTTCGGAGCACGAAGGATCTGAAGAGAGAAGCCATGATGTTAGAGAGGAAAGAGCGCCTTTGGCTTTAACAGACTGCAAACCTGAAAAGTTAATTTTTTAGTGTATGTGATTTGCACAAGGAGACACTGAACCAATAAAATGTGAGTGAACCATTTTTGTGACTGAGAGAAAAGTAATGAAAGCGTCTCACCAGCAGAGGCGCCACCTATGGGTGCCAGTAAAATCCGCTGCCGGGCTGCTCCCGTTTCCTGTAAAGGTGGCACAAACGTCTTGGCGTTGGAGTTGCTGATGAAGGAATCTGAAGGGGAGGATAAAAATCATGACAGGTTAGAGTAAATGTGCTTGAGTCTCTGACATTGAAGCCCTAGTACACTTTGAGAGGTACCTTTCAAAAGATCAAGATCCTCTGAGGTCTTTTCTTTTACAGGCTTCTTATCTGTTATTTTAGGAAGACTAATATCTAAAACCACATCAGAGAAAGCCAAAAGTAGGAGAAAGCAGAGGAGAAAAAGTTAACACAAGCTGAAGTTTTAGGTGGACATTCAGTATAATTAATCTAGTTGCTTTTTATGCACAGAAAAGAGTTTGTCAATAAAACTATCAAATAGGACTTAATTCATCTTTAATGACCAGAAAGTACCAGACTGGGTTAGTTTGCTGCATTAGATCAAATCAGATTAGAAAATTTAGTCATGCATTTGAAATCAATGCCCCTAAAAGTATCAAACACTCAATTAAACCACTGTGTGGGTGAGTAACTGTTATATTCACCAAGAGTACAGAGAAGGGCAGGTAGAGAAATGCTCTTTTTTCAAAGATGTGACAATAAAACTTCTAATATGCATTGATTAATTTCTCTTACCTTTACTGAGAGGAATCTCCGGGCAGTGTCCTCTGGATAAACACGAGGCCACCCCCAGCTTTCTGCCTGACACCTGGCCTCTTACTGAGGAGCTGTTTTTTGGATTTATGCCTGAAAAACAGTTCAGGGTGAATTTTTGTACCTGAGCCTGCACACTAAGAAACTGGACCCCTTAACCTAATAGCAAGCTGCAATTAGGCCAATCTCATATTTTTGTTGGGTTTATTTTTGAAGTCATTTCCTGTTTAATTCTGAGATCATCAGTCTCTTTACACTATTTTAGTTTTACTTCATGTCTTTGTAATTGTCTGCTCCACCCTGATTAGTGTCACCTGGGTTTAATCTGCCACATCTGTTCCCAAATCAACTAATCAGTCTTCTCAGTGTATACACACAATATGTATAATGTACTGCTTATCTTTCACCTGCTGCAGTTCCCTTCTTTCTGGCATAAAATCCTGGCTTCTCCCCACTAGCTACCAGTACATTTTACTGATCCTTAAGATTTTGCTGATCACTTTTAAACACACACTGGGGTCTGGACCTAAGCTTTGTACCTGTAAAAGGACGTTTTTCCTTCCCACTGTCAGCAAGTGCTTGCTCATAGGGCTCCTCTGATTATTAGGGCTTCTTTCTATTATTGTAGGGCCTTTACCTTACAATATAAAGCACCTTGAGGCGACTTGTGAATTGATGCTATGTAAATAAAATTGAATTGAACTGAACAATATTTAAATGTCAGATTATTACTTTGTTTTTGGATTATGCTCACTGTGTAAGTTTGGTTCATTATTATTGTAATTATGATGCTTTTCTCACCAGGCATGTATCTGGACTGGCGGAGGTAGTGCTGCTTGGCAGACGTGAGGTTGGAGTCAGCTCGGTTCAGTCCAGCGTTGCTCTGCAGCTTTGTTCCTGCGTTGTTCTTTGATTCTGAAAATCTGCATTAAAACTGTATAGTTAACGCTTCCTAAAACTCTGAAGATATTTTACCCAATAATGAGGGTCTCTCACCGAAAACTGTTCTTCAGAGAAGTGATGGTGGGTTTTTTGGAGATGGAAACTCCGGGGTCTGCATCGTCACCGTCGTCCCAGCTGTCCACTGATTTGAAGGACGTTTGGCCCCACCGTCGACGTGCCGTCCGGGGTCCACACGCACCGTTCTCTGTGCCTGTGGCAGCTCCTCGCTGATGTAAGGAGATAATTTTTGTCATTCTTGCAAACGTAAACAAAACAAAAATATTGTGTTTGTTAAAAATCAAAGCTGTGGCCACTGTGGAAGCATATAAAAAAAAAATAGTAATAGTTTAACCAAAGATGAATATTAATATCATCCTGTCATGACTGGGATCACTATATAGTTGTTGAATGAATGTTTTGGTGCAAGCATACAGGGTGGACATAATAGAGTTCCCTGATATTCATACTCTTCACCTCAGTGATGTTTACAGCTGGACAGCATGCTGGTTGCCTGTTTTTCACCAGGCTGAGAGGCTCCTGCTGCTCCTCTGTCACTGTGCTGGGACTCACTGGTTGAAGTGTGCTCTGCTCCATGTTCTCCTGAGGAAGAGGGATCTGCTGCAGAGGCTGATGGGGAGACTGGCTGCAGGTCTGAACCTCTATGTGGGCCTTGCCAAGCTCGCAGGAGTCCAGATCAGTCTTACAGAGGGACAGAGGCTTCAGTTCTGCAGCTGCCTCTGACAGCTTCTTCTTTTGGCCCTTGCTCTGTTCAGAGTTCTTTAGAGGGGCACCGAGTGCCTGTCCTACATGGAAGTATGGATACCTCAGGGCCTGGAAAACATCAGCAATTCTGATTTTATTTAATGTTCTAGGTTGTGACATGGAACCCAACAATGCATTAAATACAAGAGGAGTGTACAGACAAATGAACTGAAAAATTCCTAAAAGCTGCACTCTCAAAAACAGAATTAGAAGTTGTAAAAATGGATCCTGATGCTCTGCATGTCTGTGTGTGCAACATCAACAACAACAAACATTTTGTCACAGAGTCAGTGTTAGTCAGTGTTGAAATGTCCAAATGTCAGTTTTAGGTCATCGTTTCAATTTTTTTTTTTTTTCCCCAGGGACATCTTTTCCAAAGCTACTCTTATAAACATGTTTAACTGCCTCCAAAACTATAACTTATGGTCATTTAAGTCACATAAAGAAAACAAAGCAGGACAGCAACAACCACATATGATCAAACATCTGAATAAAACCACCATGAAGAGGTACAGTATCTCAGGTAAAATAGACACTGCACACACACACATACTGTATATTGAATACAGACTCATTTGAGCTACTTTATTGCTCTCTCCACTGCACAAAATATCCTGTTATACTGAACCATCTTATCTGTTTTTATTACTACTTTTAGTAAGAATTTTGTGTTATGTTTTATTAGCTATACTGAGTTTGAGCTATTTTGCTCAATAGAGCCACCCAGCTTTGTATTATATTTTTTCCTTTAATTGTATTTTATACAGATTTTTACTCACTGAACTTATTTATTTCTTATTTTTCATTTTTATTTGATGGAGATACTCTTCTTAAGCTGTTTTGTTAAAGGTTGTGTTTAATTTTTTTGACTGCTTTAACGAGATTTTCCCAACTTTTGGGATATCGTATTTGTCTCTCTATACATTTGCATCCATGCACGAACAGGTATGTGCCGGCATTTTAAATTTATACAATTACAAAAATACACAATACTGTATTTGGGTTCACAGTGTGCAACTTGTATTATACTAGACTGTGCATAATTCAAAAAGCCATAAACGTAAGTCTTTTATCTTACTATTAGTTAACATTAGTTTTCTAACATTTCAAGGTGCTAAACATACAAAATGTAATAATTTTTATCTTGCTAAAGGCTGCAATTTCAGCCCTCAGGTGATATTGTGGTGCAGATTGTTTTCTCCTGTGGGTGTAGTTTTCTGAGTATGATGCGTCACACTCTGTCTTCATTCAGAAAAATACAGAATCAGGGGAACATGCTCTAGTTTATAAAATACTTAATGAATCCTAATCCTACATGAAAAATAATGAACACTTGTCCCAAAGCTAAAGTAAACCAAATCTCTCTCTCTCTCTCTCTCTCTCTCTCTCTCTTTACAACAACTTGTTTCAGACAGGGGATGACCTGAGGGGATACACCAAGGATAATAAGGATTATTTTGAATAGCAATGCAAAGCTACTCTAGTAGAGTCCAAGAATAAAAATATGGAGCTGAAAATAAGCAGAATAAATTCCCTTTAAATGTACCTGAGCAGCACTTGGTCTTTTCTCGGGGTCCCACTGCAGCATGTCTTTCATCAGTGCGACTGCTTCGTCACTGGCGTTGGGAATCAGGGACCTGAGGCTGGTGGGGACACACCTTGGGAAGCGGAAGTTCATCGAGACAGCGAGGTTGTAGCCCCCAAGCCAGTCCGACTGATGTTGGGGCGAGAGTCAAAGTTAATGTTTTACTTGGAAAACTTCAAAGAGATGTTATTAAATAGTTAAAACGTTTTCACACATGATCTTTAAACAATTTTTGGAGAATCAATTATTTTCCACAGTTGTCCTTTCTCACTAATCGGTTTGGTTTAGGTGAGGGATGCCCTTCAATGCAGAGTACAGGAGACAGGGCACAAGGCCACCACTTTCCAGATAAGAATTCAGGCATTTAGCAGTGCTACAATCCATAATCTACCAAACTTTGTAAGAGAGACCTTGCAGGTTAAAGAGTGGCTAATTTAAAAAAAAACAAAAAAAACAACTGCATCACATTGTTTGTGTTCGAAATACACATCTGAGTGATGACAAGAGAAGTTCAAGGCTGCAGAGCATGGTTGGCAACAAACCATAAACAAAACAAAAAAACCCCCAAAAAACATGCATGCTGTGCATATTAAAGATATAAGCATAGTACACTCTCAGAGAAATGCAACCATAGTTATATAAAAGTGCAAAAATATCCATGTTAGACTGTAGAGACAGAACAGGAGATGCAATAACTTATTGGTGATATGGGTGTTTTTCATTACCAAATTGTACGAATTAGTATAACTTATAGTTGAAGTGTATCAATAGAAGGGGGCACAGGGACTTTATTGGGTGGGCCTAGACCCCCAAGGCCCATCCATAATGCTGATGCTGCTGCAGAGCCTGGAGTCTGAAAACAGCTGTATAGTAATAAAAGCATTACAGAAAAAGGCAGAAGCAGTGGTTTGATGGTTCCTCACCTTCTTCAGCGTTCCCAGCACCTGACAGATCTTTAAGATCTCGTCCACCTCGCTGTTGCCTGGGAACAGGGGTGTGAGGGTGTATAACTCCGCCATGATACAGCCTATGGCCCAGATGTCGATGGGAGAACTGTAAGAGCTGGACCTGAGCAGAACCTCAGGAGCACGGTACCTGAAGTAACAGCACCAAAGAATTTATAGAGAGCAGTCAAAGGTTTTTCTTAAAAAGGAAAAAAAAAAAAAAACAATATTGTGCCCCCCCGAAAGAGTGTTTGCCCTTCCACCAAGCATAACTCACCATGGCTGACATTGTTTTCTGCTTGAGGGTTTAATTTCCTCAAGCAGAAAACCTTTATTACGTGCCCAGGAGCAATGGAAAATGCAAAGATGTTCTGTTAACTAATGTAGTGAAGACTCACTGAGCCTTATTCACTAATAAAATGTTCCTAATCTGTGCTCAAAATAAATAAGGTGAATATGTTGGATTGTTTTAACTACATAATCAACACTGTCTAAAAAATGTCTTGAACTCTTCACGTCCTCTGTTTTATTTGATCTTTGTGTTATGTAGAAATGGTTGCTTAAAACTCTTCAGTTAATATTTTGGGGTCTTTACGTACAATTCAGTTCCTTATAGTGGTACTTGCACTCAGTTTAAAAATGTGTGATTGCATTTTTTATGACCGCCTGGGCTTCATTATTTGTTCATATGCACAGTCTGAGGCAGTTCTAAATTAATTTGCAGAGCACAAACAAATCCTGGCAAGAAAATAATGCTCATTACCGGTTTGTGCGTGAAACATTTATGTGCTCAGTTTCAGTGAAGCTCTAAGAAGGAGAATTGCAGATTTACACAAGGCGAGATGCTTTCTTGATGCTGGGACACCAGCATCACTCTTCACAGTGAAATGAGTTTTACATCACCATGGACTGAGAGGGTGGCGATCAAGAAAGACACCCCCCCCCCAAAATCAACATCTTCAAACTCGACTGAAATTTGCAGCTGCCCACATTGACAAGCCAAATGTCTTTTGGAGACAAGTTGATAGTCAGACGAGACAAGATTGAACTGTTTGGCCACAATGACAAGAGGTATGTTGTGAGGAGTAAAGGTGAGGCTGTCAAACCAAAGAACACGGTACCAGCTGTCAAGCATGGTGGTGGTAGCGTCATGCTCTGGGGCCGTTTTGCTGCCAGTGGTACTGGTGCATTGCACAAAGTGGATGGAATAATGAAGGAGAGGTTGGGTGCTTCAACAGGACAGTGATCCCAAACTTACATCAAAACTGGTGTTGGAATAGATGAAACAGACTAACATTAAGCTTCTGGAATAGCCTTCCTAAAGCCCCGACCTTAACCCTATTGAAAATTTGTGGACTATACTTAAAAGCTGGGTCAGTGCCAGGAAACCAACCAATTTAAATTAACTCTACCAATTCTGCTGAGGAAAGCATTCAAATTATGCCAGAATTATGCCAGAAGCTTGTTGAGGGAAGTGTCTGGTCAAGGTATAACTTCCTAAGGGACATTTAACAAAATGTTAGTGGGGGTGAATGTATATATTTGAGTCTGTATGTATACTTTTGACCCTGAGAAAATACAAAATAAATTCAAACTAAATTGTTTTGTTTTTTTTAGGTAATTAAAGATGTATGCTATATAATCATTCGACCCTGGAAAAAGAACAATTTAATTCAAAGAAATCAGTGGCCCAAGTTACTATGACATTCATGCCCATGACGAGTGTATGTGAACTTCTGACCACAGCTGCAGATACAGGACACCAGGCGACTGAGGCCTCATAATCTCAGCATGCTTCTGTCGAGTCCGTGTGTCTTCCTTTAAATCTCCTGAACATTTTTCCTTTTCTGTTGTCTGTATCAGTTTAATCCAAGATTCTCTTAAATTATATGATAAGTGATTTTACAGCAGTGCAGGTTTTGCTTTATCTTCAAGAATTACTTCAGACCCTCTGGATTTTTATTAAATAAAAAAACAAAACAAAAACAAGAGAAAGAAACAAAAAAAACACCTCACCATCTCGTGGACACATAATCTGTGTAAGGTGGTTGCGAGCGGATTTCTCTTGCTAGGCCAAAATCTGCAATCTTCACAAGCTCCGACCCCATGCACAGCAAGTTCTCCGGCTTCAGATCACGATGGAAATATCCTAAAAACCAAGAGCCAGTTAAATTAGCCCCTGCTGATGTTCATGTGTGTATAGATTTGTATTATTTTCTGCATTAGCTTCTACTACTATAACAACCACTACACGGCATAACCCCTTAATGAAGCAGGTCACAGTTTTTTGAGTGAAACACAAACTTAAATACAGTAGCTCTCCCAAAAAAGGAAGCCTTAACCAAACAACCTTTAAATTAAAAGGAAATGTAATGAAAACGACATGAGGAGTCTCTTACCGTGCTTATGCACAAATGCTAATCCAGATAATATCTGGAACAAAATGTTCCTTATCTCATTTTCTGAAAACATCTTATCTTCTCTGGCAGCAGCAAAGCGTTAAAAGACAAAAGAAAGAAAGAAGGGATAAAGAAGAAAGAACACAATGCAAGCGTTTATGACATTAACACCCACAAGTAGTAAACACAGAGCTGATTTTTATTTATTTTTTTTAATTTCTGCTGATTTAAGCTTTGTTACCAGTCACACCTCCTCTCCTCACTGCAGCACAGAAGGAGTGAGTAATTTTTGGTTGGAGAAAATCCCGTGATGGCCTATAAACTGTCCAGCATGCATATACTTTTCAGGTTTAATGTATCATTTCCTTAATAATTAACCTATGTACATCAAGCTGATACAGCATTTGACAAGTGGAGTTCTTTTTTAATTTTACTTGCATTAAAATACCTCTCTGAAGGCACCGACCATGTTTATGAATGAACGACAGTCCCTGTAATATCTCAAAAGTCACGTTTCTGACGACTGACTCAGGGAACGAGTTGTTTCTGTAAAAACCGAGACTGACACTCGATGACTCAAGCTGACCCAAATATTTCTCACATTCCCAGTGGTGATAAAAAAAAGTTCAGAAATAACTATGAGGCTAACACATCACACATGCTGCGATTTTGCTTTCACATAAATTCACATGGGACTGAAAAATAATAATAATTTTGATCTTTTCTTACCTTTCTTTCATGAGCTGATAGAGATTTTGCTTCATGTATTCAAAGACAAAGTAGAGGCAATCATTTTCTCTGATAACTTCCTTCAGTTTTACCACATTTGGATGGTTCAGCTTCTTCAGTGACTGGCAGCACCAGATATTTAGGAAACACATGCAGGAGAGTCTTCAGCTCATTTTGAAAGTGAATCAACTTCAGACACAGTATCTGAATTAGCTCTGTAACGCTGCTCCCGCTGCTATTACAAGTACAGTTCAAGCTGCCAGATATGTTGTGTTAATATAAAGTTCTCATTCACGTATGCAAAAAAAGAAAAGTTAATACAATTAAAAAGATCAAGAGAAAAATTTGAAGGTGACAGAAATATGACTAATGCTCATTTCTAATTTATAACTCAAACTGTTCAATAAAATGTGACTATAACTCCTCATTTGCAGCAAAGGCTTACAAAAAACATTGATTAGGCTTTTACATATTGACAAAACCTCAAAATTAAAATATTATTGGCTACAAAATATGATTTATAACTGATTGAAGTATCAGTGAGTTCAGGTTTTATCCAGAGAGGTGCAGAAAAAAGCCAGAAAGAAAAACTGGTTTTATTGCCATATTTACCAGTTATTACCTCTATTGTGAATTTTATAATTATGTTTTATCTTAACAACTGAATTAGATTATTACCTTCACCTCTCTTAGATTTAAGCATTCATCCCAGGAAAAAAACTTTCTCTTCATCCTGTTGGGGCAGGAAAAAAAAAAAAAAAAAAAATCAGATTTCTATGAGAAATAAGCTCTGCTTGCTAGTGGAACATATATAAATATTTACCAGTCTACAAGATCAACTAATGCTAAGCCCAAACAAGCTAAATCTGTGTTAGGATTTTGAGGTAATCTTTAATTTTCTCCCCTTAAGGGGTCCCTGGCCCCCCAAAATAACACCTGTATCTCAAACTCCTCCCCTTTTCAGTTCACATTGCATTTACAAAGAAAACAAAAAAAAATACACACATGCACACACACGCTTTACTTCTGTTTTGCTGCTCTCCTCCCCTCTGGTCTCTGTTTCACCATGTCACAAAGAGCAGCAAAACACTCACACTGAACCAAAATCTTACATATACAGCCTTTAAACCTGCTTCATGGCACAGATGTTTGGAAACAGAAGTAACAGAAATATTTATAAGATCTTTGTGCTCCACCAGCAGTCTCATCCACAACACCCAGAAGACCAAGGGGATTGTGGCAGATTTCAGGAAGACAAGAACTCCCATCGTCAAATCACTGAGACTGTCTCCTGGTCTGCACATATTTCCACCATCATGATCATCAAAACAAAACAATGCCTCTAATTTTTGAGAAGTTTGAGGAGAATCAGACTTTCAGAAGTTCTCCTCTTCAGCGTCTACCAGTGCACTGTGGAAAGTGTTCTAATTTACAACATTATTAGTGTGGACCGGAGGGCTTTGCAGCGCATTGCAAAGACTGCAGAAAACATTTTTGGTGCACATCTGCCTGCAGCTGAGGACAGCTACTTGTCTAGATGTGTGAGCAGGGCCTCTAAGATTACTGAGACCCAACTCAACACCTCTGAACTGCTCCCGATTCTGGCAGATGTTACAGGACTTTCCACTCACACACCATAAGGATGCTAAAATGCTTCCTCCTCCAAGCTGTTAGACTCCTGAATCAATGACACTCTGCTAATGTTGCACTCTACTACTGTTTGTATCAATTCTTGTATTACTATTTATAACTTATGTCTGTTTTTATTTTGGTCTATTGGGTGTTTTGTTTTTTTAATAAATGAAGAAGAAGAAGGGATATCTACCCAATTCTGTTGTATCTGCATTGCAGTACAGTGACAATAAAATTTTCTTGAATCAAAGAGTGATCATGGGCAACAATATGGAAACGATTACATCGCTGTTGTAATCATTAAAATAGTTTAACATCTTGGGAAACTTTGTTATATTTAAACGTGTACCCTGTTTTAGTGCATTTGTACTTTCACTCCTTACACTGTAACCAGCTTGCACTAAAACCTCACAGTCACATGCTTGGTGGAGCATTTCTTGTCCATTGAATTGAGCTTTAGCAGAACTGCTGTCATGGTCCATGGTTTCCTTGACCGCTGCCCTGATAGCAAAAGTTAATCTGTTAATTTGTTGATCTTTTCAATAACCCAAACGAAGGAAAAAAAAAATCTAAATGGTAACTTTTTTTTTAATTATGTGAGGATGCAGTATGTTTGAATATAAATCCTTGAAGTGCCTTGTAGCACTCATGCAGGCCTTAATCAGCTTAACCCGTTGAGACTAAACAACACGGGAATCCCTGACATGTTTACTGGCGCTCCACACACTCACCTCTTTATGGCTACCAGCTCACCAGTCTCATTGCTCTTGCCCAGGAGCACACTGCCATACGTGCCGTCCCCCAGCTGCTTGAGCGTGGTGTAGCGGTTAATCGTCCATAAAGAGACCTGGCTCTCCTTCAGCGAGGAGCCCTGACAGTCCCAGACATTGCCAACATTGGTCATTGTAAGTCCATTAACATCCGTCCACAGGTTAACAACCCCTGCACTGATGTGTCCTGCTACTGTGAGGCTGCTCCAAGGCTTTCACTGCAGAGACACAGACATAAAAGATCCATTCATCCTTTAGTTTTCCTCTCTGCAGACTGGTGATGTAGGGGTAAGGTTTACCTGGCGAGGAAGACTGGAAAAGTCCTGCCTGTTGCACTCTCACTTATCCTTTGACTAAGCCTTTAGAGTGGTAGAGGAAGGGCGAGAGGAAGTGGATTAAAGTTGTCATGCGATTAAGAAAGTCTGCCACGAAGTATACTAACAGGAGAATCCTGCTTCAATGAGGAGTCACACATTTGTGTTTTGTATGGTTGTTTTTGGTGTCAATTTTTTAAGCTTACAGCAACACCAACCAACCAACCAATATCATTTAATCATTTCATTAAACTGGAAGAAAGTGATTAAATTAACTTTAATTTGGTAGCCTTCATTAGTATTTTTCAGCAAGATGAAATCATGATTTGTTGCACACACTTACATGCACGCACACACTTAAAGATATCCTAACCCAACAACAACAACAAGAACAAATCATCTACCATTTGGAGCACTCCTTCACCTACAGTACCCCAGATTTAATTTGAAACTCCCTTAACCTACATTTCACAGTGGGAAGCAGCAGGACGTTGGTCATGGTTTAACAAATTAAGGCCAGTGTATTTATAACTAACATAAGACAAAGTTAGAGTCAGATTAGTGTCTGTAGTACTGATAGCCCCATGGTTTAAGTACTGATAGCCCCATGGTTTAATACTCTACACTTTATAAACATAACATACAGTGGTATGAAAAAGTTTGGGCACCCCTGATCATTTTCGTGATTTTCCTTTATAAATCATTGGTTGTTTGGATCAGCAATTTCAGTTAAATATATCATATAGCAGATGAACACAGTGATATTTGAGAAGTGAAATGAAGTTTATAGGATTTACAGAAAGTGTGCAATAATTATTTAAACAAAATTAGGCAGGTGCATAAGTTTGGGCACCCTTGTCGTTTTATTGATTTGAATACCTTTAGCACTAATTATTGGAACACAAAATTTGTTTTGCAGGCTCATTGACCCGTGACCCACATACACAGGTGAATCCAATTATGAGAAAGAGGTAGAGGTGGCCAATTGCAAGCGTTTCTCCTCTTTGCATCTTCTTAAAAGAGCGGCAACATGGGAGCCTCAAAACGACTCTCAAATGACCAGAAAACAAAGATTGTTCAACATCATGGTTTAGGGGAAGGATCCAAACAGCTCTCTCAGAGATTTCAGCTGTCAGTTTCCACTGTGAGGAACATAGTGAGGAAATGGAAGACCACAGGCACAGTTCAAGTTAAGGCCTGAAGTGGCAGGCCAAGAAAAATAGGCAGAGGTGAAGGATTCCAGTCAATATCAGCAGATTCTTGAGAACAATGTTTAAGAATCAGTGACAAAGTTGAAGTTGCGCCGGGGCTGGATACTTCAACAAGACAACGACCCCAAACACTGCTCTAAATCTACTAAAGCATTCATGCAGAGGAACAAGTACAATGTTCTGGAATGGCCACCTCAGTCCTCAGACCTGAATATTACTGAAAATCTGTGGTGTGATTTAAAGCGGGCTGTCCATGCTCAGAAACCATCAAACCTGACTGAACTGGAGATGTTTTGGAAAGAAGAATGATCCAAAATACCTTCTACCAGAATCCAGACTCTCATTGGAAGCTATAGGAAGCGTTTAGAGGTTGTTATTTCTGCAAAAGGAGGATCTACTAAATATTGACGCCATTTTTCTGTTGGGGTGCCCAAACTTATGCACCTACCTAATTATTGCACATTTTCCGTAAATCCTATAAACTTCATTTCACTCCTCAAATATCACTGTGTTACTGTATTACTGCTTAGTGAGTTGTCTGGATGTGTCTAAGAAGGTGACCTTGAACTGGAAACCAGCCAATCAGGTAAAGCTTTTGATTTTTATGGATTTGATTTTTTATGGTGCTCAGAACCTTTTGATCACACCTTGTATTTTCTGCTAACATTACATTGTTGATGCATTAGCCAGTATCACCAAATTATAAGCAAACACCAGCATGGTGGAGAGAAATGCACCTATTCTTTTGTAGTAGGGATGGTCCACTTATTGGCTTATCAGTCATCAGTAAGTCTATTGTTACTCTGTGACTGATTTCCTATAAAAAAAAAAAAAAACTTTAAATGTTCTGATTTGAATCTCATGCAGATCTCTGGTGAATAAAACCTGCACATGCTCTAAAAACCTCAGCAAAAAACTTGATATTTGGACTTTTTCTGCCTGATTTAGCTTTCAAAATTAGTGTGCTTTAAAAATAGCCTAAATGACACCTGTTAAATTTATACTACAGTTTTTGTATTTAGTTTTAGGAACCATCTGCAATACAACTAAAAACTATTTTGTACATCTGCCTGTTAATTTGTCTTATGTGTTGTCAAAGTTATTGCAATATATAGGGAAAACATTATTGATGTTATGATAGACAAATTAAATTTCTTGTTAATATGGTTTCATTTACCTTTGCTGAATTTTACTTACGTTTTAGTTTGTTATATTTTACTTCATATTCTTGTTAAAATGTATTTTTTCTATCTTATTGTATTATTTGATTTCAACTTAGATAGCTTAATAAAAACTTACATTTATTTTACTAAGCTTCCTGCTATTCTTCTTTTAACCATTTTATTATATACTTATGTTTAACTGCAATAATGAAAGGATTTTCTATCTCTGGGACAAGTAAAAGACATCTATCATATCTCACTAGATGTTGTGATATAATGTGAATATTTAAAAAGAAAAACAGGAATTAAAAGATAATACTCTTAAATTTGGATTTTGCTATAAATATTTTAAATTATTTTGTAACAGACATTGAATACATTTTGTTTTGGGGGTGACAAAACAACTTAAGAACTTTTAGTTCACTTACATGATACGATCTTCATGGAACATGCTGCTCTGTTGAGTGAGAGTTTATATTTCCATTATTTTTCCATGAGCAACTTACAGAAACAGTTGATGAGAAAACAGTTTCACAGCAGGGTCCATTCAGGAGGAACGTCAGCCTGATCAGTGAATAAAAAGTAATAAAGCGTAAAACAAACATGGTCTGATGAAGCTCATGTGATGTAGCAAAAAGCTCTGGAAAGGAAAGAAGAAAGAAGCCTTTCCAGAAGATGTTTTGACCACCAAGAATTAACCCTCCTCAATGAAAAGATCAGCTTATCTTTATAAAAAAAAATTACAGATCAGTGTAGAGTTATAAATTTATACAAAGGTCCAGAGTTCAGAAAGAAACATGTCCACAATGTTTCAAACACATGCATTTATCCCCACCAATGACAAAAGAAAAAGAGGTGAAAGACCTACTGAGAAAAAGTATACATTGAATTGTCAACTGGTGCTTCAATTTTGTTTTTCTTCATGTAAGTACCCCCCCCCCCCCCTCTTCAAAATTTCCTGTTGGAGAACATCCAGATCTTTGCTTAATGTGTCCCTCACATTTATATGCTGCCAATCTTGACCTTTTACTCAAAAGGGCAGGACTGCAGTGTTAAGGTTTACAGAGCACAGGACCTGAATACATGACCCAAGGCTGACAGAGTGACAAAAAACAAATAAAAGGTTGTTGGGTAAAATCCCATGTTCCAAAATCCACAAAGGAAAACCAAACAGAAATCCACAAGTAATAACTCACAGCCAGAAAAAAAAAAAAAAAAAACTGGGAAAAGTACACAGACACTATATGACAAAGAAAAGACAGGACTATTTATACACAGAGGGCTGATTCGGGAAGTGGAAACAGGAGGGGTATGAGCTGAACATAATCAAGACAATCACAAGACTCCGACTATCAAAGGAAATCAAAAAAATAACAAGAAAACTATATATGGAGAGAACTGATTCAAGAAATAATGAAACCAAGACAGGGACTCAAAATAAAACCACACAATAATCCAACCCCCCTAAAACAACAATCTTCAACTCTTCAAATACTTAAATTAAACTCCAAACTCAGATATGTTAACTATGGTACAAACATAAAATGTGACCCGCCTCACGCACCATGACGCTGGATTGACCTCTGCACCCCTCCCACATAATTACTGGATTTGGGACCATCCTAAAGTCCACACAATATAAAAGAAAAAATAGCAACATGGTGCCTGCAAGATTCATAATGTATTCTTTACTAATACATTACATGTTGTTGCAGAAACAGCCTCCCAGAGGAGGAAACGCTTCCGCCACAGACTTACTCTTTCACAAGTGCTCCATCTAGTGGTTTATTTTGCTTTCTGGACCTGTTTGTGATTTTGGCAGCAGGTAGGCAAAAAGTTTTCTGATCCTTACAATTATTCATGTCACAAAGCTTCCTGAGTATCAGATGCTTCATTAAAGTGATCATCAATGACTCCAGTGCTGCTGAAGCAATGCACAAACTTTACCACCACACTATGAAGATTTTCAGTTAAAGAACCTTGAAGTACAAAAGGGTGGGTGTTGCAATATAAAACCAAAAATCAAGGAATATATCATAGTTTTGATAGCAAAACTGCACCAATTTAATTTCTATGACAGAGTGATGCTGGATGTTTTTAACAGTTTTCCAAGAATTCACTGGAGAAAAACAAGTTATAAAATTTTACCTACATTTTGGCTCATTTTCTAGCTGTGGTTCCTTCTGGGTCAAAATGATTTTTTTTTTTTTAAATAGAGCCATAATTTAATAAAAAAAATGCAGAAAAGGTGACTTAAAAAGTAGTGAATTTCAAGCCAGCCCTGTGTACTTGGAGGGCCCATAGCTCAGAAAATTATTGTAGTGAAAAGTCAAATTTTGCATGGCGTCATTAAATTTGCTATAGCTTTATATATGGGCAAAAGGTATATATATATATATATATATATATATATATATATATATATATATATATATATATATATATATATATAAAATCACCTGATTCTGAGGGAGTTAGGTGCAATCTTTTTTTTTTTTTTTTTATATATTTGACTGATTTTATGTGGATTGATGCAACATGATCAATGTGATGTTGTTTGTATTCACAATATAAATGAGAACAGTTTATAAGAGAATTCATAACATTAAAAAACAGTTTACATACTTTTGTGATGTAATGAACCATGGGGAAAGGGACCCAGAAGACCCAGGTCACAGGTAATCAAAATCCAGCCAAAAGGCAAAATCCATGAACAGATCAAAAAATCATACACAAGGGAATCAATTATAAACACAGGGAGAAACAGAAGAAACACTATGCACAGAAAAAAAAGGACAATCTGGTAAGTGGAAAGTCAAAGACAGGAGGTGGCTGACTGGTTAATTTAGCACAGGTGAAACAGATTCAGCACAGGGTGACAATCACAAAGGAGGGAAAACAAAGACAGGAAGCAAAGCTATTGACGTGTAAAGAGACAAAGAATTACAGAATAATACAGAAAATTACTTGGAAAAATAAATCAAAATTCCAAACAGTTACAGTTAAGTTTAATTACTTTGGCAGTAAACAGATAAATTAAAGGTTTTTGTGTGTTTTGGGGAATCCCTATTTAAGAACAAATCATTCACCAGCCCCAAATATCCTGATGACCCCTGATAGGAAGTTTTAAAATGGGTCCAGTGTGGCACATTCATTCATTCATATGTCTGTCATTTAAATGTTGCTACCCAATCCCTGGTAGAGGCCCAGAGACTGGCTGGCAAATCCCTGGCAACCTCCAGGCATGAGGAAAAATGTATATTCCTTGACCAGTTGGTCAGTGGTCACTGGAGGTTGTTGACTGCCACTGGGTGAAATTCAATTCAAATTTATTTATATAGCATCAAATCACAACAATATAAAGCCTCAAGGCGCTTTATATTGTAAGTTAAAGACCATACAACGATTGCAGAGAAAACCCAACAATCAAAATAACCCCCCCAAGAGCAAGCACTTGGTGACAGTGGGAAGGAAACGCTCCCTTTTAACAGGAAGAAACCTCCGGCAGAACCAGGCTCAGGGAGGGGCAGTCATCTGTTGTGATGGGTTGGGGGTGGGGGGAGGGAGATGGGACAAAGACATGCTGTGGAAGAGAGCCAGAGAATTATAATAAATAATGATTAAATCCAGAGTGGTGTATAAGCACATAGAGAGTGAAATGAGGTGAATAAAAAAGTGCATCATGGGAACCCCCAGCTGCCTAGGCCTATTGCAGCATAACTAAGGGATGGTTCAGGGTCACCTGATCCAGCCCTAAATATAAGCTTGATCAAAAAGGAAAGTTTTAAGCCTGTTAGGGCTGCGTGCAGTTTTGTCTGTGTCGGGATCTCTCTCTCTCTCTACAGCAGGGGCGTCTCCTCCCAAATCAAAGCCACAGGATATAAGGAGGTCGGATAGGAGGCGGCGCCGGAGAGAGAAGAGAGTGGTGGTGAAGCAGTCTGCGTTTTGTTGGCTTGAGCAGTTGTAGTGTTACTCCTGTGGTGGAGAGTGGCTTGTCTGTGGGCTGACCACAGATGTGCTCAGGGGTTCTGGAGGTTTGGGTTTGGTTGCTTTTGCTGCCAGTATGCTCGACGTGTTTCTTTTTTCCCCCCTTTGGCTGCATTTGGCTATTGTGGAACAGGTGAAAAAGTGGTAAAAGAGACAATATTGATGGCAGGTTTTGCCTGTGATGGGCCCCTCAGTCTTGTGGAGGACAGAAACTGTTTTTTAAGGTGGCATAAATAATTTGTGTAGCATCTTAATGTGAGTCCTGATTGCTCTGCAAATAGTTGTACAGAAAAATGCCTTAATCTTTTCCTGCATTTTAATGTGAATAGTTGTATATAACTTTATTATTTACTATATTTTTACACAAATTTTGAAAATTTACAACTTATATTTGCATTTTAAGTTGTAAAAATAATTTGTTAAGCATGTTTGTGATTTTTACAGTAAAAAAATGTAACTTTTTTCTACTCGGATTTTATGTTTTTCTGTGATTTTAAGTCCAGTGTGTTAATACAGTATGTCAAAATGAAAGAATAAGTATACAGTCACACACATGAGGTGGTGCTGAAAAGAATGATACCAAACAAGGTAAGGTAAACAGTTTCTAAGGTCAACTATAAAGGTAAAAACAAAATTAATCAAAAATGGCCAAATATACCCCGGACCCCAGAGGGTTAATCAGTGTATTTAATAACAGATGCACAGACATGCACATCAGTTTAGTGTTGCAGCTGGCAAGAATGGAGTTCATTTTCATAAGGTTATATATCTTATAAAATGAACTCATAATATTCCCAAGAGCATCAATGCTGGCTTATTTTAACCTGCTATAATTTATTATACAAATATAATTTATACCAGTTGTGTATGCAGTTATAGTTTATATTAAAACAGATAAATGTACTCAAAGCATTTGCGTGTGATTTGTACTACCAGCTGAGCAGACACAGAAGGGATGGTGCCACCCCATACTCTAACTTGTTGACACGCCCCTGCCTAAGACAGTCGATCCCATTGTTAAGGCACACAGCAATGCCTAAAATATATTTAGTTTATCATAGAAACAGTGATAGAAGTTAAAATTCCATTTTGAATTTATCTATTTAACATTCTTGTGTGCGCCATAGATCGTTTCAAGGAAATGCTTGCAGGGCCCAAGAAAGAAATGCTTTGATGCATTTGTTGTTAAAATAGAGATTACGGTCTACAGAGCAGGAGACACCGGCCGATTTAAAGATGCAGGGATGAAGTGTGAGGAATGAAAATCATGACCAGCATTCTCGAAATGGCCATACTGTAGTAATGTGACGTGCCGTACATTGCACCTAACAACTGTGCAGTGAGATTGTTGACTGTCTGCGCGGCGCATAGACGCGTTTTTCTCTAAGGTTGTGCTTTTGGTTACTTACGGTAAGGTGGACCCGCAGTGTCCACTAAAGGATCAGGTGATCCACTAACTACGAAGCGAAGGCTGACTGGGGAAAATGCAAAATGACATATAGCAAATGTCGGAGCATTATTCATTCACATTTTCGGCTCAAATTCGGACCTGAATCGCACCGCTGGAGCTCCAATGTGACGATGGCTCGTTAGGGCTGGTGGCACAACGGCGATTTTTTTGATATTTTAATTTATGAAAAATCACATTCACAGACAGATATTGGTTTCAACATGGGGCTGTGCTACAGTTTGCGTCCCCGGCTCTTCGGGGACCTGAGCGGCTCTATCTCCAACGCTACCTCGGACTCGGACCAGCCTCCGGACGCCGCCGTGCCTACACGCGCCGGGGGAGCTCGCCAGGAAGATACCGGGGGATGCGGGGAGACTTCGTCGCTACGCGGCGGCCTGGTGCGCCCCGGGGACCCTGCCAGGCTCCCGGGCGGGGAGCACCGCCGTGGAGACACAGGTACAGACGGTGTGCTCATACAAAACGGAGGTGGCGGAGGTGGAGGCAGCGGTAAAGGGACGGGGAAGGACCGCGGCCGACGCTTACAGCTGCTGCAAAAAACAAGCACCCAAAAGCAGAAAAACTGTGACAAATTGCTGGTGGAGGAGAAGGAGGCCGAGAAGGAGGCGAAGAAAGTCAGTAAGAATATTGACAGGGTGCTGAAGGAGCTCAAACGGGAGTACAAACAGACGCATCGGCTGCTGCTGCTCGGTAGGTTTTGTACCTCAGTTTTATTATTAGAAACCAAAAAACGCACTGGCCTTTCCAGAAATTATGTCACTGCTCTGGCGAGGCCTGTTGCCACATCTGTTGGCTTGACTGTGAAGACTAAACTCCCCGCGGCTGTCAATGACAAATGATGAAGATGGACATTTAGACTATCGGATCCTTCCTTTCCAGTTACAGTTAGGGTTATAGGGATTTCTGAATAGCCAATTAAGCGTAATGTAGACTGTGATAAACAGGGATCAACATACATGGGTACACAGAGACCTCTTAGCTGGAGGCTATTGGGCCATAATTGCCTTGTGTAGTATATTGTAGTATGAGTGTGGCATCTGTCCAGGACAACAGAAACCAAAGATTTCTTAATTATTTTTTTTTTCATTAACTGGCACATTTACAACTCTGTAGTGTCATATAGAGCACAGTGTAGTAGGCTTGCTGCGTAAAGGTATCTAGAGGTGCCTTAGATTTGGCTGTTTGGTCATTTCTATCCAGCTCTCATGAGCTTTAAAATCATTTACCCCCCCAACAAATAGACTTTAATATAGGCTACACTAGTAATGCTCTAGTATAATTTAAATGATAATTTAGAGGTTCTAGCATAAATCAGTGGCTTTCACACATTTTGTGCTCAAGGCACACTTGAAGGGCATGCCAGAATTTCAAGGCGTGCCTCAATTTGTATTTGCAGGAAATAGCTTACTTGTAATTTGAAACATTGTTAATTCTTCTTTTGAATTATATGTTGTCGGGTGAAGCCGCTTTGGATAGCACATGTGCAGCATCTCGACCTAAACGACAGCTACAATTTAGATGGTTGTAGTTTGGTCCACACAAGGAAGCAGTCTGTTTCTACCTCCTCACCGTCAATCAGACCCTTTGTGTACTATTGCAGTACATTTACATCTCGTTCATTACTTCTTGTGGAGCTGAAATAATATTGTGAGTTTGGCATGAAATCGAAAGGCACATAATCTGTGAACCACTTGTGTAATTGTATATCCAGTGACAACAGGTACATCTAGTTATACAGTAATCTTTTTTTTTCCAGTTAATGAATCCATAAAAAGTGTAAGGTGACCTTAGTGTACAAATATGTACTGCATAGAGATCATTTAGCTTATTGCTGTTGTGCCTCACGCCCGTTTAGTTTACACACAGAAAACAGCTCTCTGGTTAGCTCTTAAATGTTTATAAATGTGTTTTTTCAATAAATAAGTGAACTGTGTTGTGCGGTACAGTATGGTTAAATGTTCCACTCTGCAATATAGGGTATAGTGTAGGCTGCTTGTGAAAGGCTATAATATGCAAAGATGTGTTATAACAATTGGAGCCTGTCTGATACGGGAGCCAAGGCAGGCCGAGATTTATGTGATATATTTTACATACATGTATTTGTACATTCAGTATGTTAGAGTTCCATTATGGGTCATTGTTTAACTTTGCAGGAACTTGATTTTGCCTGCTCATCTGTGAGGCTGCTCTGCTGCATGTTCTATAGACATTGCTGAGAGTACTATAATGCTAATCAACACCATTTTAAAGTTGCCCCCCACCACCACCACCACAAAAAACCCCAAAGTTAATTGCACAACTTACACGAAGATACACGCAGATACCAATGTATCAGTTGGGCTCTTGTAAAAAAAACAAAAAAACAAACAAAAAAAAACCCCCAACAAAAAAACAACCCTACTAACTTTTGGCTTCAGGGCAAAAAAAGGCTCCAGAAGTTATGTATGATATATTACATTATTATAGGTTACAAATGGATGATTGGTGAAACTGTTGCACATTTACAGTAAGGGGTTTCAATAAATAAATGCAGTGCACTTTAATAAACAGCATAGTTGAATGTATAGAAGCCTGTGATCTCATTTTAGGGATTACCAATAAAACAGCTTGAACAACACTGACAAATGGAATAACTGTAGAAAATGGATAGGGATGAGGTTATTTGTATCATACACTATGTGCTAAATTTGGCTCTTGTGGATCTTTAAAGGTTTATTTTTAAGTGTGTTATCTGTCTGGAGATACCAAAAATAGTCTGTTAAAAAAACAAAAGAGTTAAATAAATAAAAAAAATGGTTAAAGAGTTTCATTAAGATGCATTGAAACCACTTAGCTTTTGCCTATAAGCTCTGAAAGCATGTGTGATACAGTATATTATAATAGGTTTAAAACGGATAGCTAGCTGTTGCACATTTAGAGTAGGGGTCTTCAATAACTGTATGCATAGTGGGGTTTAATAAGCAAATATGGTGAATCAATCCCCTCAGAGTCCAGACTTCTAGAGTGATTCAAGTTCTAACCTTCAGTTTGCTTATTACACCTTCATTTATGACTTCAAATAGGTTATTCAGCTTTTATAACTGATTGGTTTTAACCCATTAATTGGGGGTTTGGCCATGTGTAATGTGTCCCTTATAACCTTAAATATAACCAGTGAATTCATAGTATCGTCTTGTACTTTATATAAAGTACAAGACTTCTATACTTGACCAGACTATTACTGGCTCCCAGTGATGGTTTGTTTATACAATTCAAATATATCAGCAGTATCTCAGTGTTATACTCAGAATGATGGAGATGTCAGGCTGGACCGCTTCACCAACAGATGTGAGTAAAGGCTTGTTTTAACCGCCTCAGAACCTTAGCAGACAAACTAAAATTTAACACCCATCTTTGAGTTTTCTCTTCCGGCTGCTTTTGAGATTACAGTTTCATTAATACAGTCATATTTGACATAGATTTAGCTTGTAAGTCGTGTTATTTCACCCCACTAATTTAAAATAAAACTTGCACAGTACTTAATTTTTCAAAAGAGAAAATCTTGACCAGGAGCAGATGTTTAAGAGTCACCAGAGCTAACCGGACTATAAAAGACTCGGATGTTGACACATTTGCAATAACAGAACTGGTGCACTGTTGTTTTTCACAGTCTTATGTCAGGCTTGGTGCTGTATCGCATGCATTTGCTTTACTTCAAAAAGTGCACTGCTTCTTTCCTCAATTATTATAAATGGCTGCCAGTTTAATTTCCTGAGTAAACAGCTCTCACTAATTACACACAGGAAGAAATGGCTCATCCTAATGAAGCTGCACAGGCTTCTGTCATACATTCTTCCATGGAAGCTTACAGCATGTTTGACCTGTGTTACTTCAGTAGCTGCCTCCTTAGGATCACAGTTATTCTGGGAGCCGACTGGCTGTCCTGGTACACCCAGCAGCCTCACGGGCCACCTCTGGGTTTTCCCGAGAGGCCTTCGGGGCTTTATAGCCTGCCAGTCTCCAGCAGGACTCCTGTTGCAGAGGACCGAGGTGGTTTGTGTTCCTCTGAAAGTGGACACCTTTCAAATAGTGTTACATTTCAAGGCAATGTATGGCAGCTAATCTAGGTCACTTTTTTCAGTATATATTTGCTGCAGTAATTTAGTTCAATTACGATGGCTATGAGGAACGAATGCTGATCCTGAAGGGGGCTGCCGTGCTAGGTCTGAGCTCATTTTGGTGATATTTATACAATCACATTAATGTTCAAATATTCAGAAAAAGCTGATGGGTAATATTTTGGACATTGTTACAGCCACTGGAAAAAAATGTGCAGAACCTTGAGTAGGTTTTATGGAAAATCCTGCATAAAATGATTGATATTACAGTACTCATTGTTTAGTGTTTTTTAGGTGTAAATAAGCATTAATTTGGACATTGATCAGATTTGGTTAAAATCTGGAACTACATAACTTTTGAAAAGCAGATCAGTACTGTACTGGAGATGTACTGCCTGCATCTCAGTTAATATGAAGTAAACCTGCTGAACTGTTTTTCTTTTTAAACTAAAAGTTAAGTTTTTTTTTCCCCTCTGTTATTTTGTAAGATATTATTTGGTAATACAGCAGGTTATTAATACCAACTATAATTTATTGTAGAGCTGAGACAATTTATCAGTTTTAAAAAGTATTTTAGCAAAGCTTCACTGGTTCAAGCTTTTTCAATTATAGATATTTACGAGATCCATTTGTTAGTCTGCTGAGACAGCAGGTTGAATATCTTTGGATTTTGGACTGCAAGACCAACAAAAATTGACAGTTTCATCTTTGGCTCTATGAAACTGATAAACATTTAGCAACATTTCCTCACATTTTAGAAAAGACTCCATTTGTCAATTAATCAGGTGAAAAATATCATGCAGAATGCATATAGAACTGATTTGTATTGATTTATATATATAGCAGGGACCCTGCATGTAAACAGCATTATATTTAAGCAAAATGCATCTGTAGAAATGAATGTAGGACTTCTAACCACAAATAATTTGCATATTAAACGGTGGGTTAAGGTTTAAAATGAACATGAACAAATAAAACAGAATAGATAGTGACTGAGAATAACAGTGAAGAACAAAATAAGAGCAGTGACCAGAGATTTAAGCATTAGTTTTGCCTCAGTTGTAAAATCAGTCACATTTTTTGTGGAAGGGTTTCCAGCTCTCTGGACCTTTAGGTTTGAAAGAGGACTGCTAAAATGCATTTTAAAATGATCTTTTATTTATTTAGGAAGTCCCATTGAGAGCAAATCTTTCACAGGAGAGACCATGGCTAAGGTAGCAGATGATGGTGTAAAAGTGCAACATATACAAATACCTGCAGCATAAAGCCACAAAACAACCAATTTCTTTATAGTGCCTTTGAATTCAACAGTAGGCATAAGTGTGTTTAAGTGTTGATCTTTCTGCAAAGTGTTAATATCCAATGTGTGTAATATGGAAACACTGTTTTCCACCAATTTGTCAAAAACCCTGGGCACGTTGGATCATAGTTCCTGCTCACTGCTTCCCTCATAGTGGGAATAATTTTACTGACCAGATCTGTCAAGTCTGTTCACACATATAAAAAGAATCTATAAAATTCTATAAGATAATATTTTTCTTTTTTAAAGTTCAAAAGTGGCAGCATTTTAAGAGACCCGACCTCTTGTTTGGGATGCTTTTTTTTTTTTTTTCTCCAAGCTATGTAGGATTATTCGGATACCTGATAAGTATAAAAACTAAGCTTCATCTTTGAACAGGAAGTTGTTACGTTGTTACATAATTGTTACATAATTCTTTTTAAAAAGAATAGGAAATATGTCGGTTAATTTTACAGCATAAGACAATAAATTCAACATTGCTTAACAAAGTATAAAACATGGTGAGCAAAATAAAGATAAGGTGCAGAAAAGTCAAAACGTAATGTCTCCATATCAGGATGCAGGGTCCCAGGAGGTTAAAGGCTTGTTTGTGTAGACTGCACTGCTGATTTGGTTACACAGAATTATATACGCATAGAAATCTATTTAGTGATAACTTCTCTAAATTTAGAACAATCCCTTTATTAAAGGCTTTAAGAGCTATACATGTGATGCATGCTCTTTACATGTAGAACAGATCGAGATGGCTCATTTTAATCAAAAATGGGCCCTGTAATTGATCTATTTAGACCCAGAAATCAGTGTGCAGTTATCAAAATGACTTCTCACAGCACAGTGATCTTATATTCTCCCAAAACTTACAATAAAAAAAACCTCTCCCTATTAAAGATGTTCAAATAAAAGAAAATTCGGAAAATCTGAAATCCTTTTACAGGACTTTTTTTTTTCTTAAATACTTGCAGCACAGGAATACAGGGATGGGAAGTGGAAGGAAAGTTCCTATGATTTCTTGGAGAGGAAGTTACTTCATTGTTTGTCCTCTTGGCTCAGATTCGGCACAGGCCTGTGATAATATCTGTTACAGCTTTCCTAGATGTCCTTAACTGGCTCTTTCATATCTCAGCCTTATCACCTTCATGAGCCTGAACAACAGGCTGCTAACAATGTGGCGCGTTTGACAGAAACATTCACCGAAACGAGGGAGGCAGGCTGAACATGAGTCTCACTGGAAGTTATTAATGGCTGTGTTTTATTTATTTATTTTTTGGTTTTTGAGCAGCTATCCTCCATGTGAAATCTCTCTCACACACACACACACACACACACACTTTGGAAAATCTTACTCATTCGCAGAGGCCCCACCCCTTTCGAATACAAGCAGAGGCAGCTGAACTTTGCTTCTGTCTAAGTGGGTTTTATCATTGACCATTGCTGAACTTTGCTACTCATTGCTCAGCGTTAATGTAATGAGCAACAGCAGGTACTGGAATATGAATTACAGTCGTGTTTATGATACTGATAGCAAGGTCGCAGTGTGAGTTGTCATGATAGTTGTGATTGCTTCATTGGAGTTAACCACGCCACATTTGAAGGACATTGGACCGTAGTTGTTCTTCACGTTATGCTTGCAGTACAATTTATGCTTTATGAAGAACCTCTGTCCCCACAGAGAGTGCTGTAAAATTCTTTCCAGCCTCAGAAAAAAAAAAAAAAATTCAAGGAGGCTAATTTTAGCTGGATATCATTTGGAAGCGTGCCTCGTTTATACAATACATGCTTCAGTTTAGCTGGGCCAGTAAATAAGTGTAGAAGATTTATGTGGAAAAAAGAACTCTTTCAAGTGTCAGTTATTATTAGATTTGTTTTTGTCTCAGCCCACCGGCAGTTTTAATCTTTTCCTAGCCAGAAAGCCTAATATTTGATTATATTAAAAAATAAAGTGCAATGGTTTTTGTAAAGCCTGTGTTATACTTCCACAGTGCAGTTGTGTATCATTTGCAACTATGTTTAAGGGGCTAATAGGGTGTGGGAATTATACCCCAGTCACTCAAGGTGTGCTTAAATGTGTTTGGTGGGAAAATGGCAAAAAAACCCATTAATGTCAGACTTTGAAAAACCAAATTTACTTGTTATAGAGTAAGGGATCTTACAGCTGCTTCCAAGGCTGCATATGCACATACACTGACATAGACTTTAATTAGGAAGTATGCCTTCTACTGCATTCCATATAAAATCAACCAAATCTGAAATAAGGTCCCACCTGACCCCTCAGAATCAGCTGATCTAATAACCTCAGTCTATTTAATGAAGGCATGCAAAATTTTACCTTCATACTGTATATTCTACTGCCCGTGAAACAGTCAAAATATGACTATGTTGGGGAATTATTTTGGCACAGACACAGGCTAGAAGATGAGCTTGATATTGAAATGGGACATTTTTTAGCCTTTAAATTGTTTTGACGAGTCAGTGATCCCACATGATGATATGACCCTTGGGGGATTAAAAAAAAGAGGAAAAAAAACCAACACTTTTTTATGTTTTCTCCAGATAACAGAACCAGGGCAACAATGCTAGTTTCTGTAACTCTATGTCATAGACATTAAATTGGTGCAGTTTTACTGTTCAGACTATAATATATCCCATGATTTTTGGCTTTAGATTGTGACACTTAGAGTGGGTGTAAAATTGATTTGGTTTCAGGCTTTAACAGAGCTTAAATGCATTTTTCAGCCCTGAAAATTTAATGTGGATATTTCCTGTAATTATAAAGTAATGAGCGCTCAAAACATCTGGGAAAAAATGTTTTGAGTGCTCAAAGTACCAAATTTTAACCCACCCCTTGTTCTTCAGGGGCCTGTAACTCAAAAAATTCCCGGTGACAGTAAACTTTTGCATGGCTTCATTAAATGTACTGAAGTTCTTATACAAAACAAAATCAAATCCTTTTTTTATGGAGTGACCCTTACAGATGGCATACTGGTAGATTCAAACTCTTCCATGTATTATTTTTCAGTTCAAAGGTTAAACTTCTGGATAGAGAGCCTTGTACATTACCAAAAAGCCAGTTCTCACTGCCATCTTCAAAGCGCTTTGGGCATTTATTTGGCTTGTTACTTTGAAGATTTATGAACATTAACTTTAACTTCAATGGTCACTTAGACCTAAAAAAATGTACGAATAGAATTTCCAGTCAAATCTGATGAAATTTGCTTCAAAAGTTCGCCCTAAAGTAAGATATAAAAAAGATTTCCTTCCCTTTTTTGTGTCTTTTGCACAGTCAAATTTATGCTCAAATATCATGTTGCTATATCCCGAATGATGTCAAGCCTATAGCACGTATCCCTGACTAAATTTTAACTTGTGGCACTTTCAGTATATATACTCATGGACACTTTATTAGGTGCACCTTGCTCGTGCTGGGTCGGCCTCTCTTTTGCCTTCGGTTGCATGTTTTTGCACTTGATATCAAAAACAAGTTTTCATGCTTAAATTTTGTAATCATGTAAATGCATCTTGAATTTATGTGGAACATAGAGAAACCTCTCTTCTTCGCCAGCTGTATGTGACTTGTGTCAAATCGTGGACAAATTTTAAAAAGAAAAAAAAAAAAGGGAAAAACAGGTGAAGGACAGATAAATGAGAGCAATTTCTGTTTGGAGAGAGACTTAAAAGAAAAATGAGCATTGGCACACACTTTTAGTCTAGTTAAGAGGAAGCAGCGGTAAGCTAAATATAAATATCAGACGGTACTTCCTAAAAAGGACAATAATTTATGCAGCAAAACCTACTTCTGCATCATTCATAAGAAGCTGACAGCATGCATGCAATGCTTCATTATAACCACTAGAGGGTGGTGTTTGCCACCCCCTTGTTTTGACCTTGCTTTCTAAGGCCGGGAGTCGGATTTTTTTTTCCTCTTTTGGTGATGGAGTATTTATGGTGGTAATACTGCCACGCACCACTATAGGTGAAGTGAGAGTTTCAGACTTGATATTAATGCTGCACAACTTTGTTGTACTAATTTCACTACAGAAAACTAGTATTTGCATTTTGGAGAGAATAATTGCAAATTCCTTGGGATATGTTACAAAAAATAACTCCCCGTGTTTGCTCTCTGCCTTGCTGTTCAGTGATATATGAGTGATGATAATAACACATATGTACAATACATTTTGTAATTCGATGATGTGAATTTAAACTTTTCATGAATACTGCTTTGACAAATAACACAATGCAAGCCTAAATGTAAAAGCTGGTGTTGGTTATATTAAAGCTTGACTTTAGCAAAACCTACACCTCATTCTGGTAGAGAAGAAGCCATCACAAGCTAAACAGAAATACCAGACGGCACTCATTATCAAACTTTATCAAATGCCATTAACTGATCTGAATTAAGTACTGTTCATTTGGTTGTAGATCTACAGTAAGTGTAAGCTCCAGACTAACTCTCAGATGGATGGTCTGTGGGATAAATCCTTCATCCTGTGGTGGTCCATGGTTTATGGTTGGTTTATTGGTTTAGCCTCTGGCAGGTAAACATTTATGAGTAGAAGAAGATGTTGCACTAAGCACTTATTTAACATCCTTAACATCTCTTTCTACAGTGAGCCCTGCAGTACAGAGGGTGGGCGTGTACACTGTGTCACAGGCAAACTTAACTTTAATGCCTGCTGAGTATAGAGTTTCATAAATGACGAAATTCTGAGGCATTTCTTTTATCGTTACTTAACATATAATTAAAATATTCTTGTGCTGCACCAGTTGGACTTTGCATTTTGTGGCGGGGTTGGTGATAACTTTTATACTGATGTTAACAGACCTAAATAGCATTTTATCTCCTGTTGGTATCAGTGCAATTTTACAGCAGGATGATTTACTAGATCTAGATCATCATGTTGCTATATCTTGATTGATATAAACAAATGCCTATAGCACTTGTCCCTGACTCAAGTTTAGCTTGTAACACTTCCTTAAATAAGGCTGACAGTTTGTGTATGCTCCTAAGTTTCAGTATATAGGCTCATGGCCACTTTATTAGGTATACCGTGCTAGTACTGGGTTGAGCTCCCTTTTGCCTCCGCAGCTGCAGTATGTTCCATGCCATAGATTCAACATGGTGGTGGAAACATTGCTCAGAGATTTTGGTCTGTATTGACATGATAGCATCACAGAGTTGCTGCAGATTTGTCCCTGTTCCATCACATCCCAAAAGTGCTCTTTTGGATTGAGATCTAGTGGCTGTGGAGGCCAATTGAATGCAGTGAACTCAGTCATGTTCAATAAACCAGTTTGAGATTATTTGAGCTTTGTGACATGGCAGTAACAATACTCAGGTAGGCTGTGGTGTTTAAATGATGCTCAGGGGCCTAAAGTGTGCCAAGAAAATATCCCATACACCATTAGACCACTACCACTCCCTGCAAACCCCAGAGATGGTTATATGAGGAAAATCTCATCTCATCATCTGAAATACTCAGACCTGCCCATCTGGCACCAACAACCACGCCACATTTAAAGTCCCTTAAATCACCTTTCTTCCCCAGTCTGATGCTCACTTTGAACCTTAGCATGTTGTCCTGACCTACATGCCTAAATGCATTGAGTTGTTACGTGATTGGCTGGACAGTTGAAAAGGTATACCTTACAAAGTGGCTGCTGAGTGCACACAATTCTTGGTTCTCAGTTAAAGTTAAACAGTTAAAGTTATCCAGTAATCAAAACTAAAATGAGAACAATTATACAAAATCTAGGAAAACAAGGATTTCTCAAATGTATCTCTTGAACTGTCAAAGACGGTGAAGCTTTAGGTACTCAGATCCTTTAAGTAAGTAAATGCTGCAGCGCCAGTTATTTATTAACAACAAAAAGCTCACTATCAAAGTGGGTGACAGATCTGTGCTGGAGGCAGGCCAATTTAGCACCTGGACTCTTACTGTTATAATACTGGAAATGCTGGCATAGTCTTGCTGAAATGTGTAAAGCCTTCCCCAAAAAGACGTAATCCCTCCCCTTTAGTCCAGAGAAAGCAGTGTCCATGATTTCCAAAAGTATTTTCATATTTAAATTTTTTATTCGTCAGATCACAGGACAGATTGCCACTTCATTTCAGTCTGTCTTAATGGAGCTGAAGCCAAGCCTTTATATATAAAAGCTTGGTTTCACAGTAATTTGTAAAAAAATAAATAAATAAATAAAAAATTATATATATATATATATATATATATATATATATATATATATATATATATATATATATATATATATATATATATATATATATATATATATATATATATATATATATATATATTTTTTTTTTTTTTTTTTTTTCTTTTAATTCCTCAAATATTCTGATTTCCTGTGGGGCCCTGGCTTGTTCTCAGTCGTACAATTCGTAGAAACGCCCCTGCTCAGGACCGCTCTGATATGTTGCCAGACCTGTAGCCTACTGTAAATACCTGAGCCAGGTAAAAACCCAGTGCGCACGCAGAAAGTCGGTGTAAATGGGTTGCCAGTTTAGGGTCAGGGCTGTCTCACTGACTGAAAGCCAACGAGAAGAGACCCAACCCCTCTCGCAAAGCAACCGAGAGAGACGCGTCCGGGTTTCCACTCCTCTGCTGATTACTTTGATAGCAGGGCAGCAAAAGGACTAAATCGGGAACGGCTCGTCTCCTTTTGGCACAGAAGTTATAAAATGCTCTATCAGTGCGGGTTGTTAATGTTACAGTTTAACGCAGGTTTGTTTTCCACCTCCGCGGTGCACGGCTACTTCCTGGTGCTACAGAGAGAGGCAGTGCTGAGTTAAAGAGACAGAAATACTGATAGAAATTCAGATAGAAAAAAAAAAAAAAAACACTGAGAAGAGAGGGGTTGGAAACGCGATAGGAACAGTTGACTGGATTCCCAGAAACTGAATCCCCCCTCTTTCTTCTTATTTATGTCTATTTTTTTTAGATTTCTCCGTTGAAGCGAGTCGCTATTCTTCGTTTGGCTTGTAAACTAGCAAACGTTTGGATGACGGTTGGCTGCGGCTAAAGCGGAATTGTAACGGGGAACATATTCCTCCCTCCGACGGAGAAGCCTCGCTGTGATTTTTTTTTTTCCCTTTTTTATTTCACACCAGACCTATTCTTGTGGTATTTCAACCCGCAATATAATCCCAGGTGTCATTTTTTAAAAATATATATATTTTTTACGGTTTCACAAGGAAGGGTTAGGGCGACGGAAGATGGGTTGTTTGGGCAACAGCAAGACTGAAGATCAACGCATCGACGAAAAGGCACAACGAGAGGCTAATAAAAAGATAGAAAAACAGTTGCAAAAGGAAAGACAAGCGTACAAAGCCACACACAGGCTCTTATTACTGGGTAAGGCTGCTTTATATGTGATGGCTGTCTGAAATGTGAGCTAACCGTAATCCCTTTCGTTTACCGAACACGTAGCCCCATTTGACAGCGCTTGCAATAATATGTCATGGGGGTGGATATTGATGGAAGCGAAGCTCCAGAGCCTGCAATTAGCTGGCTTCATTTCCAGATTATTTTTGTTTGGTTTTTTGCTTTTGCGTGGGGGGGTTTATGCTAATCAGGATGTCCGTATTTGTGGTCATTTTGTGATGTTTTTGTGTATTTTTTTGGGTGTATTTTCGAAGGTGCGGGAGAGTCCGGAAAAAGCACCATTGTGAAGCAGATGAGGATTCTACACGTCAACGGCTTCAACGCAGAGTGAGTGCTGCTCAATACGCCTGTTAAACGCCAACATCAGCGGCTTAAAATCATATTAATGCTTATTTTCATGGCTCCCCTCCTAATGAATAACATTGTCGAGGCCAGAAGATAGCCTGTGAATGGATTTTCCCCAGGCACTGCAGCGCCTGTTGGGCCCAGTTTCCCATGCAAAGCAGCTAATATCGTCCTCCACTACCCCCCACCCCCTTCTCTCTCTCCACACACACACACATATACACACTCCTTTTCGTGCACAGTTATCATACATATGTGAGAATGTCAGTGTTACACAGATGGTAAATAATTTGCCGTTTCCTGTTTTATGTGAGAGGGTGAAAGGTTGTGATCGACACAGGCCTATTATTGATGATTTGTTTTGCTGCAAGGCCTTGCATGGCATTGATCTTAACAGTGACTATTTTAAACAGGCCCAGTTTATGTCAGAGTCATGTAACTGTATGAAATCCCTCTTTTTTTGTGTGTGCATTTAATTTTGTTTTGCCCAAATGGAGGCATGATCTTGCAGTTTCAAGATTGGGGGGGAAAAATGGTCATATGCAGTCTTTTTTTCTCCTCCATATACAAATAATTAGTGCCCACCAAAGAGGGTTTGAGTGGGGTTTAATTTACTCAAGCATTAAATGCAACTTTATTTCTCAAATGGCCAAAAAAAAAAAATAACGGGGAAAATGCACAGACTTCTGGTTAGCAAGGTAACACAGTCTTATTGCCTCTAATACCTGCAGGTTCTGGGACATATATTCAAATGCAGAACCTATCCTGTATGTTTAATTATTTTAAAATAATTAAACATACTCGTCTAATGTGTTGTGATGCCTCTGCTCTGTCCTCCCCATGCAGGGAAAAGAAACAGAAAATCCAAGATATTCGGAAAAACGTGAAAGATGCCATAGTGGTGAGTTTCATTCTGCATCACCTCCCAAATGTGCTCAGTGTCTCTGTTGATACACCGAATCCCCCTGCAATCCCATTTTACTGATTATTATACAGGCTTACGATCAGATTTGAGGTTTTTCCCCTCGTGTTCATCCTGCCTAATGCTTGTTGTTTTTTTTTTTGGTTTTTTTCTCCTTCCTTAGACTATAGTGTCTGCGATGAGCACTTTAATACCCCCAGTCCCACTAGCCAACCCAGAGGACCAATTCAGAATCGAGTACATCAAAAGCATAGCACCCCTCTCTGACTTTGACTATTCACAGGTAAGACGTTTGCACTTGTGTGAATATACTTGAGAGCAGTTACAGCTTTTGTCTTGTGTGTTGGATGGCATATGAAGGTATACGTTGTCTCTCTCCAGATGTGCTTATCTTACTGATATCGCTCAAAGTTGTGACACCCAATGCTGTATTTATTATATAATCTCCTGTTTTTTATGATAATATGCCCCCCCCCCCCCCCCCCCCCCCCCCCGGACCCCCTTCACAACTACCCATTTCTATGGCATAGTGTTTACTGTGGAGGATATGAATTTAAGTGTGGAAGTGATAACTAGTCGGAGCACATCTTTTCAGTGTGCGATCAGCCATTCGATAGCACGAGGTCATGTGTTGGAAATGTTGATAATGTTTTACATAATTCTCAAAGTGTTCCTTGTTTGACACTGGGTGTGCAGCGCCACAGAACAGGAATGGCAAACTGATACAGAGCTGCAGATATACACAGGGATGTTTTTGAATATTATTTTTATAACTGCTGTTTAACAGGAAAGACAAAGTACTGACATGCTATATCTGGTGAATTTGATTGCAGTTTCTGTTTCAGCTGTTCAGCAGTGTAAAATTTCAGGAATTGGGGTTCCTGGGGGGGTCTTTAGAAGTTTTGTTTACATTTTAAAAAATTTAAGGTCATAATCTCTCTTAAAGTGTTATACTTACTTGTGAAAGGTCTTAAATTTTACGTATGTTGGGATTGGGGTAAGTCTGATCCAACTTTTTGTATTTCCATTTCTGATTTGATACCTTGGCTTTGATTATCTGCTGATACTGAATGTCAATATGATATTGGTGTCGAAATAAGCTGAAATTCTCACTGTGAGGAAGAGTTCTGTATTGCAACATCACGTCACAACTTTTTTTTTTTTTTTTTTTTTTAAATTGAACCTTTATTTAACCTGGAAGTCTTTTTTTTTTTTTTTTTTTTTTTTTAAGATTAAAATCTGTAGATCTGGCCAAAAAAGCACACCAAAAAAAAAAATAAAAAATGTTACATTACAGACATAGGACAAAATTAAAGCGAACTGGAAACAAGTAACCTAATACAAAGTTTAGGAAATACCACTTGCACCCTTCAGTTACAGAATCCTTATTAGAGCTTTAAAAGTTTCAATTTAGCAAGGCTCGCTGTTCTTCCAAGTTCTGAAAAAACCCAGGGTACCCTAAAAAGGAGACATCTAGAGGAGCTGTTTGTAAGTGATTCTGGATTGCGCACTCATTTGCTAACTTTGTGAAATCCAATGCAATCTTGAATATACATTTACAGCATTGATATCTATTAGTGAAATAAAAAATAACAAGTCTGGTATAAATACAGTGGAAAAATTAATAAAGCTGTGGCTGTTCATGTAATTTATAGTCTCATTTCAGCTCTAAGTGAGAGTCATTAAAAGTCACACTAGTTTCTCCTTTTTCTGCTTTGTTTGTGGGTTAGGGGGTTCATTTGTGGAGCTGACAAGAAGCAGAAATTCTCATAGCTCATACCTTTTTATATAATGTGAAAGTAAACACGCTAGAGGAGTCAAATTTGTCGTTTGAGCTTTTCAGTTGTGCCGACTCACTCGACCACAGTTAGCAGTTAAGTAAAAAATGCTTGCAGACATACAAATAGAAGCTGTAGCAGGCATGAAATACCTCCAAATTACTGCCGCTTCGCTGTTGGCCTCTTCCATACTACGTTAGCGCTCCTGCTAGCTGCTGCTATGGCGTGGTGAAGAAAACACTGAGCAACATAGAGCTGAACTGAAGAGACTGGCACAGGATGTCATCGTTATCGAGTCACAATCGGACTGATTTCTGATCTAAGCATACGTCCATAGTTCTAATACATTATCAAACATGCTACTGTATCTGGTCAGAAATAGTTATTTTTAAAACCTATATATTGTTTTAATTGATGCCTTTTTTTAAATGTAAATTTTTTTTTTTGTATTTGTATCTTGCGTTCACATCTGCAGAAGCACTAGAGAGATGAGAAAATGTGGGAATAATAAAGCACTATAGCTCTAGTTGTTGTTGGTGGTGTTAAGTTTTTTTTTTTTTTTTTTTCATGTAATTTCATGATGTGCTGAAAAACTTAAACTTAGAACAACGGGATTTAAGGCAGTCGAGTTACGTACAAAAATAAAAAAAAAACTCTATGCTCAAATTTGGAAAACTTCATTGTCCGTTGAGTGTTTCACTTTTACAGCTCCTTCTGGACCAAAGACTGGTGACACTGCATGATAAACTGCCCACAGTGTTATTGTTAAGCATTAGGTTAAGGCAACCCTTCACATTATAGCCATTCAGTTGTTATATAAGGAGATAAAACACTGCTAGAGTTGGTATTGTTTTCCTATGGAAGTGGTATTAATTTGTCCTTATTTAGGTCTTTAGGAAGTGTTAAAAGGTCTTAAAATTACTTTGAAAAGTGTGCAGGAACCCTGGAAATGCAAAACCACTGCAGTATTGTACTGCAGTTCCACCTTCCTGTATCTTTATACACTGTTAATGCCTGCTTATAAGAAGCTAGTCTGGTGAAAGCTGCAAAGATCTTTTGTGCAAACACTGAACTGTGGAAATGTGTTAGAATTATGGAGTTAATTTTTTGGTTTGTGAATTATCAGCATTTTATTTATTTAAAAAGTTAATTTGAATTATTATTATTATTATTATTTGTTTTGCTAGGAGTAAAAATAAAACTGCTGCAAAGTTAATAATTGGTTCATTGTTTTAAGATCTTTTTGGAAAAATTACTTCCAGCTTCTCCACTGTAAAACTTTACTACTTATTCTATTTTTGTATGATATCAAATTGAATATTTTTGGGTCTTAGGCCATATAAAACCTTTGAAGATGTTACCAGTTATATTGAAAGGGGAAAAAAAGATTATAGACATGGGGTGCCACGGGGTGGCTGTAGCTCAGTAGGTAGAGCAGGACACCTACTGATCGGAAGGTCAGCGGTTCGAATCCTGGCTACTCCAGGCTACGTGCCAATGTATCCTTGGCAAGATACTTAACCCCAAGTTGCTCTCCGACCATTCTGTCGGAGTATGTATGCGTGTGAATGTTAGTTAATTAAAAGCACTTAGCTTTGTAAAAATGGAAGTGCTTGTATGAATGGGAGTGCATGGGTGAATGCAAACAGGTTGTATAAGCGCTTTGAGTGCTCATACTGAGTAGAAAAGCGCTATATAAGAACTAGTCCATTTACCATTTACCATTTACCAATTAAGTTTATTTGTGGTCTTGATCTCTTTTGGCTTATATTGAATTTCATGGCTAACGTTGAGGCTTTGTGGAATAATGTGCTCTTTTTTTGGATCTTGGAGCTGTCCGGAGCTCAAACATTACAAGAATCGCCATTAAAGGCACTTGGGGCCCACAGTGAGAGTGGCTGCAGTAGTCTTGGTGTCGTGTTGTGTGAGGGCTGGGGCCGTTGGGAGAGTCGGCGTTGAGTTCCCAGGCCCAGCCAAGCCAAGGGGAACAACATGGCTCTGTTTGGAGCGTCTGTGCTTGTCATCGGTCTCAGGCTTCACTTGTGCCGTCAGTGTCACCACTACATTGTCACTTAGTGCCACTAGGCGTGATATCTAATACAGCAGTGCAGGAACACGGCCAATCGGCAACCTGTGGCTTTCATCTGTTGGCGCCGTTTTGAAATGTGGAAGCATATTTTTGGACAGATGATGTCGTGTTTTGACACGAGGAGAAGTAGTAGGCAATAATCTTTGACTTCTTACAATTCTGAGTGAATAAATAAAGGTGTAGCATGATGGTAATTAATCACATGCACCAAATGATGTCTTCTCCTTGGCTACAAACTACTTTAATCATCAATAAACCTGCTAATTTTCATATTGCAAATTTTTGTCTTTTCCAAAACCCAGGATGACACGATTGTCTTTTCTCCATCTAATGCTTCGGTTATGGTTGATGGGCTTGTCACAAACGCCATCTTCTAGACGATAGATGATTAATCGGAGTGTTTGTACAGGAGTAGAAGTCGTCGAAACAGGATCAGAGGCTTCTTCAGTCTTTCTCCAGAACACCTTATCTTTTCCAGCTTTCCTCTCTGTCATTTGGAAATCCTGCATTAATTTATTGACATGCTGGTAAAGATCAACCTGTTTCCAATTGGTGGATGCATTACAAGCTGAAGTGACACCAAAGTTCTCTTTGTGTTTTAACCATTGACACTCAGTACTGTAGACTGTGTCTAGATTGTTTTTTTGTTTGTTTGTTTTTTATGTTATGTTTATCAAGTTGTACAGTTACATTGGGTGTCATACATTGATATTATAGACATGGCTTAGTAAGATTAGTGAGAACAGTGTTGTGATGGGATGTGTCTAATCTCATGTAAGACAATGAACTACAGAGCTGTGGCTGCATTGTGTCACTATCTCCTGAACAGGTTGCTGGTGGAAATTTTGACATTGCTTCCTTTAACTGATAAATATCTTGCATGTTGCATGTTGATGTAAAACTGTGACACATTTTATTTATCCCATATTTCAGCTGGCGTGCTCAGCCCTCGTGGCCTTTACTTTTAATAATCAAAGCAGGAGGGAAAACTTTTTCCGACTGTAGCCCGGGATAACAGTAGACCCATGGAAAGGAAAGCACGGATACAAACGGTCATCTATGCAAATGGAAACAAATGCCACTGCGGTGGCAACATTAGCAGCACAACAGTGTCTGTCAGCTGAAGTGAAGTACATTCAAATGGGCCCCGGCCTCTGTTTAGCACCATGTAGTTTATTTCTGGTTAACATGTTGAAATATATTAATATTATTTATTTACACTCTGAGCAAAAAAAAAACAAAAAAAAAAAACATTAGACCTTAAAAAATTCTAGTTTATATGTTGCAGTCTGTTGTTAAAGGTGAGCTTTATTGTTATTTACGCTGGAGCAGTGTTACTGTACTGATGAACTGTTCATATCTTGTGCAACACTGACTGTCAGTGAGTGTGTAACATGATTTAATATTTCTGATATCAGTTTACAGGCCAAACCCGTGATTATTACTCCCAAACTAATTGGAACTGCGTTGTGCTTTCTTTTCCCATTACAGACATCAAGGGCAGTTTCCCTTGTTGTTAGCTTTATAGGGGAACATTCGGAGTTCTAGAAGTTTCTCTAATTGATCACTCGAGGATCCTTACAGAGAGGTAAAGGGTGGCTTGTAGGTCTGTTCACTTTTTTTGGAAAAGTCTTCTATAAATAATAAATTTTATATAGCATTCTTTAAACCAAAAACCAAAAAAAAATCCATGTTATAACATGCTTCGCAGGAGCAACAAAATAAAGCAAACACTGGGCAATAGTAATTGTTACTACAGTTTGAGACCTATAATAACAGAGTTTGGGAAATTTAGGGAACAAAGTTCAATAGGAATTAAAAACTCAAGCAAAGCTGAGAAAAGGGATCCTATAAAAGATGTGACTTAAAGGAGGTGACTGATTCCCAACAACCTGATTTCACCAGGCAGGTTGTTTCAGAGCCTTGGGGCCCGGACTACAAACAGTCCATCCCTTTTTCAGTTTTGAGTTGGGCCCCGGAAAAAGATGAATAGTCTTTAACGGTTGCTGCCCTCTCCTTTGCCTCTTATTATTATTTATTTATTTATTTTTTTTAAAAGCTAAATTTGTCTGTACTCTTTAACTGAGGTAACCCATGAAAGCCATGCCTCTAGTTATCTAACATTGATATACAGATTCAATAAATGGGATGATGATGGCTGACTGAGGAGCCAGTTGGATGTCTGGCTGGCTATGTATGAAGGAGTTTGAGGTTATTGGCCATTACAGTACTTTTTTTTTTGGTTCCCCCTCTGAGGTCAAAGGTCTATGTATGAAGTAACCCGAATAAATTTAAGTGTTCCCCTGGGACTGAAGATGCAAGCCATTTGCTCTGCAACTTTATTTTGGTGAGTTAAGTGAGATGTAGGCCATTTTGTTCTCCGTCTTCCTGGCCCACGTGATTCAAGGGACGGATTACGTCACAAAAACTGCAAATTTATTAACATTGAGCCTGAGAAACCAGAGTATCAGTGTCTCGAGGCTTGTGATGGAGTGGGGGGAAGTGGAAGTGGACTGCGAAGAAGAGCATAGGAAAGGGTTAAAAAGAAACTTGTTTAAGCAGATTCCCTCCTGGTCTCTTTCTGTGTTATCAGTTCCTCTGTAGGGCACTGTAGCACACACTGCATTTATTCAAAGGCCTAGTGTCACACGTCTCTGTGGAAAAGAGCCCCGAGGACCATATTCTGCTTTTTTTCTTTCTTTTTTTTTCCCCCTCTTATTGTCCCTTCCACCCCTTATCCTCCCTCCATCAAGTTTCAGCGCTTGCCAGCCTTGCTGAGCCCTTCTTTAGGGTCTCAGACCCCCCCCCCCCCCACCCCCCCTTAATGCTTGTCCTATGAGAGTTGCACCAGCAACAGTATTAAATCTTACTGCTACTGGTTCAAATGGGGGTTACATTTTGGCTGATACTGAGGTGGAAGCAAATACAGAAAAAAAAAAAAGCAAATATGGCTCTACCTCCCCAAGAGGTAAATGCTGTTCTGCAGGAAGCAGATCCATAGTTGTATATTGTATTATGGAGCGTACTTTGATATAACAGCTAACAAATTAGCATCAAAGTCTTTAGGCACAAGTCAGGAAGAACCTAAAGTGTAAGGCCATAAATATGTGTAACACAAAAAAACCCCCAACAACAACAAATAAATGTTAATTTCTTTGTCTCTTGTGAGACATGTCAAGACTAGATCAGTGAATTTTTTTTATTTTTTTTATTTTTAAGTATTTATTTTTTTTTCCTCCCTTCATGTTGAACTGAATCACCGGATCTGCCGTGAGGAGATCTCCCAGAGCATGTGATCATTTATCAGCCTCCTTTCTCCCTCTCTCTTTCCCTGCTCTCTCGCTCTCTCTCTCTCTCTCTGTGGTTTGGGGCTACTTAAACCCTCTCCCCAGTCAGAGCACAGAGCCAGTGCTGAGCGCAGAGTCATGTGGTGGCTACATACTAGAGGAGGAGCCTATCAAAGACAGGAGGCAATGAGGAGTAGTAGCCCAATCACCTCTGTCTAGACCATACAGAGTCTTTGAAAGTATATCTTTAAAGTCATTGATGAGATGAGCTTCCATCGTCATCAGCCGAATCACTGAAACTATGTATTTACAATGTTGTGCTTATGGATGGATTTCACATAGCAGAAGTTCAGGTTCTATTTATATACTTTAGAGAATGTTTACTTTTTATATAATTAAACTATAGCATCCAGTTGTACCCGTTTTTCTTTGGTTTTCGCTTTAGCTAGAGTTCAGAGAAAAGAGGTTGCGACCAGAAAGCAATACATTTTTAAGTTCACACATTCCTGGATAAATCTGTGTCAAGGAAGTGATTGAGAAACCTAAATTGCATACATACAAAATATATGCTGTAGTCTTGCATTCAGACTTTAAAAAGGTAGGACATTGATAAGGCCATGCAGACTTAATGAAATGGAGAAAGACATAACAGTTAAGTTCACTCTGACCCTCTCCTCCCTTTAAAGGCCATCTTCTAGTTTAGTAATTTAAAAACTAAAACTTGAGATACCACGTCGGTGCTTTCAGGGTGACAGTATGGAACTAGGAAACTGTGTAGTCTTCATTGTGAGAGTCTAATCCCCAATCTTAGTTTACAGTTTTGTGCTTTGTGGTGCAGCAGGTTGTAAGATGGTACATGAAACCAAAGCAGGAGCTTTAGCTTTAAATAGGGGACAGTTATGCATATAACCACAATATTATAGTGCACCCCTTAATATAGGCGGGGTTAAATCTGACAAACTAGGAGGCTTGTTCGTCATGTCTAATAGGTGTGTGGGAAATGGTACTCGTTGAGTGACACGTTCTCCTACCTTTTCTGCTCCTTCATGTTGTGGTTACTAGAGAACGTATATTCTCGGGAACCTGTCTCCAGCAGCAGAAAAAAAGTTATTTGGGCTGGCTAAAGTGTGTATGTAGTGTAAAGTTTAGTGATTTGTGTGGTTCCTGATAGAGTTGCAATAAGTGTCCCATTTTTAAATATGCAGGTCAAGTCTTTGAAGCCCTGGCTTTGTGCTGCTGTACCCACATGAACCAAAAGAGCAGTTGTGCGTGGAGATGCACTCAAAGTGCAATGGATGGCCAAAGTAGAATAATGTTGGAGGACAAGGCGATCAGTAAATACACCCTCAGCCAGTAGCATCACTGTTGTCATTTCACAGAATTAGCTTGATGGCTACATGATGGCTGTAGCTTCTCCCGGAAGTCATATTGTTGTGTTGATGCTGCCAAGTGGAATAAAATGAACTCTCACACCTCAAATATGCAGCCAGAGTCAGATGGTGTGGGTTTTTAACAGTTAAATAATACCAATAATGAAATGATTTACAGTAAATGATTGCATCAGTGCAATGTTATTTCAATTTTAATTCTATTCTCCGATGTCATAAATTGTCACATCATATCCTAGAGTGTGACACAACAGCATTAGGACTGTCTTGGACTTTGATAATAAAACATTTAAATGTCAGTTTTGGTAAAAGTACAGCACTGTAATCCTACATCTGCATAAATGGCACATTAGACACAGCAGACCAGTCCAATGTGTGTGTGGTTTTTTTTGTTTTTTTTTTGTTTGTTTTTTTAATCCCCCAAGTCTTGATGATTATGGGATTAAAAAAATATTTCTAATTCAAACACTTCAAAAAATGTTTGCATTTTTTTTCTACTTTAGCGAACAAGGTTCAAGTTAGGGGTGAGTAAAATCTGTGATAAGTTTTTGCTGTGTAGCAGCAGAAATGGATTCTATATCTGTTCTCAGTGCAAAGTTAAGGTTTTACATAGGACACATGAATCATTAACAAGTTCTAAAATTATTTAAATACAGCAATAACTTGAAGTAATAATTTTCTGCAAGACTTTAAAAGTGTCTCACTTTGTTGTGGAGGAATTTTGGCCCACTCTTTACAACATTGCTTCTGTTCATTGAGGTTTGCAGCTATTAATTCATGCACAGCTCTCTTAAGGTCCCACCACAGCATTTCAGTCAGGTAGGGGTCTGGACTTTGACTGGACCATTGCAACACCTTATTTCATTCTGTTGTTGATTTGCTGCTGTGCTTGGACTCATTGTCCTGTTGCATGAAGCAGTTTGAATTGAGCTTTAGCCATTGGACAGATGGCCTCATGTTTGACTGTAGAATACTTTGATATGCAGAGAAGTTCATGGTCCATTTAATGAATGTGAGGTGCCCAAGTCCTCTGGCTGCAAAACAAGCCTCAAATCATCACCCTTTCACCCCTGTTAACCACCACTGTGTTTGACAGTTGGCATGAGGTGTTTGCGTTGATAAGCTGTTTAGTTTTCACTGTGCTGTGCCTTATGGCCAGACATCTCCACTTTGGTCTTGTCTGTCCTTTGGTTTGTTCAGATGCAAATTTGCAAACCTAAGCCATGTTGCTATATCTTTTTTTTGTTTTGTTTTTTTTTCTTCAGAGAAGAGGCTTTCTCCTGGCATCCCCTCCAATAAAGCCATACTTGTTCAGTCTTTTTCTAATTGTACTTTAGTGAACTTTAACAGTTAACCTGCTAACTGAGGCCTGTAGAGTCTGAGATTTAGCTCCTGGGTTTCTTGCAGTTTCTCTGAGCATTGTATGGTCGACCTTGGGGTGAATTTTCTGGGACCTCCACTCCTGGGAAGATTGGCAGCTGACTTGAATGTTTTCCACTTGTGAATAATCTTCCTAACTGTTGAAAAGTGCTGAATTGTTGATGGCCTGACCTGAATAGTCAAGACCATCGAACTGCCCAAACCTCTGCTTTCATAGACGTGGTCACGCTTATTGATGATTAGTTAATCAAATGCATTTGATTAGCAGCACCTACTGCTACTTACTCTCTTAATTACTATGGAAGAAGTGAGGGTGTACTTAGTTTTGATTTTTACTTTCTTTTTCATACGACTGTTTATATGTATGTCTTTTCCCTAGTTCCTCCTAGACACATTATCAATCTGGATAAAACTTACTATATAAACTTCTTAGGTTACCAGGATTATTAACATCTATATAGATTTTGGGTATTATTTCTACTCAAATCCTTTTAAATTATATATATTATGTGCAGTAGCTGATCTCAAAACGAACGGCAACATGTGTGAAGTACCCCAGACCTGGCAAAAAATGCCCATAGGGCTAGTGTACCTAATTTTAAGACCTGCTAAAGACAAGATGATTTTTACTTTTTTCATGTAACTGTATTTAAGTACCTGTATATAAATGTTCATTTTCTTAAAATGTTTTTCTTTTTTCTTTTCCTCCCCTCAGGAGTTCTTTGATCACGCAAAGAAACTGTGGGACGATGAAGGAGTGAAAGCATGCTTTGAGAGGTCCAATGAATACCAGCTCATCGACTGTGCACAATAGTGAGTTCAGACTTTTAAATACATTTTGCAGAAATCGCTTCATGAACACATGCTTTATATATGCAGTTGTTTGTGGAGCTGTAAATGAGAAGGATAAGGATAAATTATAATCACTGCTTCATCTGCCCCTTTTTTTTTGTTTTTTTTGTCACCTTTGAGGTGAAAGCGCTGCAGTATGTGTGCTGGTATCATGTCGTCTGTGAACATGGCGGAGATATGTTTACTCTGGGTGTGGCAAATTGAGCAAGAGTTGTAGCTGTCCATTGGAAAATTCTACAGATCTCTCCTTAGGTCTGTGTGTTTGGCTTTTCTCCATGGCAATATGCAAAGCATGGTCTGACCTATATTAAAATGCCCCAGTGTTAAATTTATTGGACCTGTTCTATTGAAAACTGTAATAAGGTAAGGATGGTGTAATCTTCTAGTTCAGGAGGGTCAAACCCAGTTTAGCTCATAAGCCACATACAGTCCAGTTTGGTCTTGAGTGACAACTGTTTCTTGTAATCTATAACCTATTAAACACCTCGAAAGCAGTTCTTTCTTTTTTTGCCTAAAGTTGTTTACGTGCATTTAGAAAACTCTTAGTTCTTGTTGTTGATGTTATTGCAAAACTGATATGCAAACTGAGATGTCTTAAGAAAAATAAGTTAAACTATCCCACCACTTTATAAAGAAATCCTGAATGTAAAAAAATCAAAGAAATCTGTCAGTACGATTCCTTCGGCTTAACTACTTTGGTTCTCATGAAGTGATCGATTCTTAAGGGCAAAATACAGTCCAAACCTAAAGTAATGTTTCATAGCTGTTTTCATATTTTTGAGTCATTAACTGGGGTAGAATGGACTCTGTCAGGCCAACATCCCCGCCCTAGTTAAAGCTAGTACTTTTTGTATCCTTGATGGGGATGGCAAAATTTACCTGTGGATTTACAGTTTTAGTGAAGGTGAGGCTGGAGGAGAGAAATTGGATTGGCTCTGATTTTAAATTTGATTGAATATGTACTTTATTTATTCTAAAGGTTGTGAAATTACTTTGTAAAACCAGTTTAAAACAATAGATTTAAGTTTTAAAAATGACTTAAATAAGCAGAATAATATAAGCTCAGTAATCTATAATAAAAGTGACAAATTTAAGTAAAATTTAAGTAAAATGTGAAGTCCTAACATACTTGTGGAAGAAAGTAAAATATTCAACAAAGCAAATTAAAACAGAATAAAAATGTCTTACTAATTGTAGTCAAAACAGCACAGCAAATATCAGATGACATTTAAGTGGCTCACTACAGCACAGTATAAATTGTAGCAGCTACCATCTTAGTCCAGCTGTACTTGCCATGCTGATACTGCAGCATGGCAAGGTGCTGAAACTGATGCCACTTTGAAGAGGGCCCCAGATTATTTTTAAGGCTCCCAAAGCACTTTGGGCCACCATAGGGTACTGGTTGTGCACTAAGCAGGGCCCCTCTGTTCTCTTTGAAAGGAAGTTTGGATATACAAAGTGATTCACTGATTACAATCCTCTCTTTCTGCTTCCCCTCTGACTCACCTCTGGATTCACATGTAAATAAGAGGATATGTACATGGTGTGGGCTCCGGAGTCCCCTCCCATCCCAAAGGTTGGCTCCTTTTATCTCTGAGGGTTCGATCACAGCAAGGTCATTATAGTAAGCTAAAGTTAAACTACAAACTGAAAAGGCATGGTAAAACATGTTAGTTAACTGAAATTAAAAATAAAAACTAGGCTTAAAAAAAAAAAAGCCCAAACTTACAAAGTGTTTTTAGTTGTCATAACTTGCCTATTGCAGTGTTGTGTTGTAATGGGAAAACTAAACTAGAGCAAGCAAGCTAACTGGATCCACTGAAAGCTAAAAGCTAGAAGATAGAAAACTAATAATTCTGGGTCACAATCGTGCTACAACAGTGACTGGTTGTTGGTGTGTTTATGTGTTTGGAGTGTAGAGATGTTTTAATGATGATGTAGCACGTAGACTAATGGTCTCTATAAACTGTTTCCTAAATATCTTCTGTCCCTTGGACATAAATTTAACTCCTCTGGTTGTTTGCCTGCCTGTAAGCAGCTTCCATAGAAAGGAGACAGAAAGTCAGGTGATGGTTGGAGAGTCACATGAATCTGTAAGGTGGAGCTGCCACAGTCCACGGTCTGTGTTTGGTTTTGCTGCTCTGAGTCAGTGTGCGTGTTGTAGGGCAGCACAATGTGTTTTGTTTTTAGGTTTTTTTTGTTTTTTTTTAAAAGAAAAAGAGCATGTCGTGTTTATTTTAGTCCATATCCCAGTGTCATGGTGACATCATTTAATATTGTGGTACCATAAACATTTCAGATCTTTATTACTTCCTCGTCACAAATGCTGCAAATGCTTCTGAATGTTGAAATCTCCAGGAATATTGTCATAACTAAAACCACTGAGGCTTGCAGCTAGCCAGAGCATTGATAATACAGCTGTTCTGTGACATGAGCAAACATTAACACAGTAAAATGAAGACAATGAAAAGCATACAGTGTTTCAGTGCTTCATGTGTGACTTCTCTGGTGTGTGTATTGATTTTTGAACTTGGTTGCTATGCTTCTTTCTGTCCTACATCTACTGTTCTGAATGAGGGGGAAAAAAAAATACTGCCAAATGATTGAAGTCAGTTTTTTTTTTTTTCCCTCTCTCTATTTCCATCATCCTCCTCCACAAAAATATCATTCATTGTTTCTGCTCTCCTCTGCCTTTCATTTTATCCTCCTAGCTCTGCCTTCTCTGCTCCTGTTTGGGCAGTTGTATGCATGTTTGGCCAACAAATCATTATTGGGGCGCCCTTGTAGCACATGCCCCATGTACTGAAGGCTGCAGCAGCATGGGTTTGTGTCTGCCTCAGGCCATTTGCTATGTTACCTGCTGCTGCATCTAAAATCTTAAAAATATAATGAATTGATCTAACTACCTTGATAACTGCCAGGCTTTTGCACTAAATTCCTAAATCTTAGTATTCAGCAGAAACATCACCATATCCCTGTATTGCCTGAACCATGCGTTTTGATTGAAGGCTGGAAATTGTCAGACTGCAAAGCCTCTCACTTACTTCCTCGCTCAATTCTAACCTCTATATGAACTCTCATAGATATTGTCCTGCATGGCAACAGACGTGTGTGTAAGGGACCACACTTATACACATGCACACCTATTGTTGTTATGATCACAAAATGTTCTGAGAAACCATCCTGGAAGTTGTGGCAGACGGCTTCAGCTGCCAACTGGGTTAAAAGAAAGGGACCATAGGTCCTTCTGGTGGAGGCTGGGTGTATTCAATCAGATGTTTGTGTTTTGATATCAGTATTGTTTGGGGAAAGTCTCGTGTTGTTTAGGCTTTACTTTTTAAAGGTCCCATAATCTACCACTATGGGACATTAATGTTAGCCTCACAATATCCCACAATAGATATTTCAACTTTGAGGGTAAATTGAACCGGAACCGCTGCTGGCCCCACCCCTTTCAGAAAGAGGAATTAGTGACCAAGAGAAGTCGCTAATTGAAGCATTATACAGAGCTGAGACACTCTGTGGCTTCTAAATCTCTCTGTGAGCATTCAGTTTACATTTAAATACAGTTTAATTCTCAGCACATTGTTAGAGTTTTGTCAGGCGGCGTTGCAATGATGAAATCCAGTGGTTTGGTAAATGGCTCGAGTGGTCGAAATATTGCTGGAAATGGCTGCCTTGTTTTGTTGTCTGACACTAGGAAAAGAAAAATATGTAAGTGAGAAGAGATTTATTATGATTTTGGCTGTTTTTAAAATGCAGTGCAAATAAATGTTTAGAATAATAGGCTAACAGACTGACTTTAGCTGCACTGAAGCATATACACTGGTATGAACAAATCCAGTGCCGCTGTATTGGTTATAAAAAGAACTTCTGCTGATCCCTTGTTACATGGTCCCAACCACCACAGTGGTTGGGACCATGTTTGATTTGGCAGTTTTACGCCAGATGTCCTTCCTGACACAAACCCGAAGGAGATTTGTTTCAGGAGTTTCCACAGTTCCTGGTCGACCATCAGCTTTACACCCCAGCCCCACTGAGCTCTGACCTGTGCATACAATCAAAGCTAACAATTACGCTAGCCGCATTAGCCCTGCACGAACACAACGATCCCAGCCTGAACATAAACTTGTTCCTTTGGTTATTTGTAGAATAATTTCATCAGGTTCTGACTGGACTCTGATGTAAGTAGCTGATGTGAATTTCCGTGTACGTAGATTTGCAACAGATTTGTGATTTATCACAAACAGATTGCATGTAATTGGCAACTTGACCCCATTCAGTCGCAAACTGATGAGACTGATTCCGTCTTACTGCCGTTTTATTGCTGTCTTGACACACCAAAGTCGCTGTGAAGACAGCAGCTGGCTGCGAGTGGTTGCAGACCTGGTTGAAGCAATCATTTCAGTAGCAATGAGATCAGAAGTTCATTGCACCAAGGTCACAATAATTTTGGTTTTGCCGCATGTCTCCACCCACAGTTTTCATTAGGCTGGCTGTAGCACAAAATGGGTTTTTCTGCTGGTGGTTCATGTAATTACATTTAGTGTTAGCAGCATGCTAAGATTCTCCCCTTTGCGATCACCCTGGAAGAAGTGAGGGACAGGACTACAGATGACTTTTAGCTCACTGTCTGTTGGTTACCTACTTTTTACGCCAAAAGAGGCTTGCAAAGGTGGGAGGCAGTTTTGTTACCAGAGGTCTAGAAAAATGCTGGTAGAAAGTGCTGTCAGGTTTTTATTTTTTCACAGTTCTCAATTTAAACCTTGAAGTTTATAACAATTTCATAATATTATAGAGACACGTTTTCATGACTTGGAGTAAAATATGAAATGAAACTTTATTGGCCTCTCTTTTTATTTGTATTCAAACACTTACTAATTTGTGTTAGGCTCTGTCTTGGATCTTGAATGCAATTAGTGCTTTCAGTCACTGAGAGTATCTTAAAGAGGAAATAACCTATGTGTAGCTGTTTGTGAGAAGAACAGATTGTCACTCATTGTTGTAAAACCACAAAGAGCAACCACACCAGAGCAAATTTTTGGCTAGATATAGATGGATGGCATATTTAGATTTTGCGAGGGCGGATGATATACCTCTTCCATTTCATCTGTGTTGTCCTTCACAGACCTTGCACCACTGGCAGATATTTTTTCCAGCCAGCCTAACGCTGGATGGCCCATTGGACAGAGGCACAGGAAATAAGTACGAGCCGATGGCAGGCGCTTGTTATGCCAAAGAGCATGTCCATATCGATGTTTTTGGAATCCTGTCACCCATCGATCTGCCTTCTGCATTGCACATTTATACGTTTTAAGAGCACAGATATGTGTCTGCCAGCTGATTGATTATGAGCTATTTTCAGCTGCGGCAGGCTGGTTCCATTGCAATGCCTTGGATGTGTCAATGGCAAAATCAAACACTTTTTCACACGCAAATCTGAACTCCCAGGCCTGTTGCTGTGGTGAATGTTCCTGCAGCAAATATGACACAAAACATGGCACAAATGATATGCTGGGATTTATCATACCAGTGTTAGATGCTGTTTAGGCTTGTATGAAACTCTCTTGTGTTAGTGTGCCTGGTGATGCCTGGAACTGGACTGGGCCAAAGGAGAGCTGCCTTGGCTGTGATGGTACTGAGGAAATTAGCTAAGGACAAGTTGGGGCTTTTTCCTGCAATGAGGACGAGGCCTGACATAGCTTAGTTTTAATGCTCAGAGAGCAGCCAACCACAGCCTTCCCCTGGTGACTTTGTGTCAACAGGAAGCTGAAAATTTAACATTAAGATTTGTGTGTTTAATATAGTTAACAAATTTAGATTAACAGAGTTTTTGTAATTTTTTTTTTTTTGTAATTTTCTTTTCTTCTGAGTTTAGTTTTTAATGCCAAAATGTTTACTTTTGGTTTATTTTTTTATGAGGTTGTTATTTTTAGTCTTTTAAATTATCATAATGTGATATTGTTGGGGAAAGAGTTAAGAGATTCAGCATAGGGATAACAATACAAACTGTTCTTTGACCAAATGAAAAGGAATTTGAAGCTTTTAGACAGTTTAACAACAAAAAAAGTTAGTAAAGATACAGTTTGCATAGTTACGGTGCAGTTAAGATTTTATTCTTTCTTTTTTTGCTTGTTGGGGACAAAAGTAGATTAAAATTAAAAAAAAATATATTGCTAGTTGATATTTTGTAAAAATACATGTTAGTTATACTGTATATGGAAAATGATGGCATCATTGTTTAACTTTATCTCAATGTATAATGAGCTAGTAACATAAGGTGACAATATAGCCCAACTTTGTACAACAGTCAGAGACTTGCCTCTGATTTGCCCTTCATGCTCCAGCTGTTACAGATGTTATTCACAACATCATGCCTGTCTGTTGGAATATGCACAGATCACAAGTTGCTCAGTTAACCTGCTTGATTGTTTTTAAGTCCATCACTGTTTCAACGGAAGGACAGTTTATGTAATGTTAATGTGACCAACAATCAAGTTAGAAGTCCAAAAACAGAAAAAAGCAGCAAATCTTTCACACTAGCGAGTAGACAATAAATTTAAATTTAGCTTTAAAGGCTGTTATTCATCATGTTCAATGAGTTATTGGCTGATTGATTAATTGATTAATTGAAACAGAAAAGAGCAAAAAGAGAGCGATATTTATAAAACTTTAAAGTAAAACATGTAAAGACATCTATTTTCATTTAAACCACATTTCAGACCTCAGCTTCAGGTTTGTGGCTTTAAAACTAGGAATTGTCAGGTTAAGCTTAAAAGATTAAGGTTTTAATAGTGAGCGAAATGCAATGTATTAATGTAAGGAGAATGTGGTTTGGATGTTGTGCTGCAAAAGTGCCCGCAGCAGAGAGGCACAGCTGGGATATGTCTGGGATATCCAGCTGTCCTGCAGAGTCCTGGAGATGGGGCTTGGCTGCTGGTGGATAAGTCTAAGGCCCGATCTTATTCTTGGTCTAGGCTGGGGCTGAGGTTGGGGCTGGGGTTTAGTGCTGGTCACGGGACTCTGCCACCAGCCTGCGGGCCACTGACACAGTCATCTGGGGCTGTAAAGTGCTAAGAATGGTTGGCATTGTCAGCTATCCCCGGCCCCTGAAGGGCCTACAGAAACAGAGGGGTTAGGCTTCACAAACAGTAACTCTCCTCAATAAGGAGGCTGTTCTGTTCACGGAAGAGCAAAAGAGAGCGATATTTATACACTGGCTGCATGTCACTGCTGCTTTTTTGTGTCACCAATAAGTTGCTTGAATTCTTAATGTTTTAGTTGATTTGATGTACCGGCTATAATGGTGTGAATGTCTCTGCTGACGTTTGTTGATATTTCAGTGTAAGAGCTTTTATTCTGATCAGTTATTTTTAATACTTAAGAAATGTTTGTCCCACTGGAAGCTGTTAAACCTTTATGGACTCCTGATTTTTACAAATTATTGCTCGCATAAGTTGAGTGGTGATGTCAGCTTGATGCCTGTTCAGAAGATTTCATACTAAAGATGCACCAGGACACCATCTGGTGTTGGTCTTATTGATTGATATGGGCCTATCAGCAAATGAGACAAGCCAGTGGCAGTTTATCTGTGGTGGCACATAAATTTTGACTTTTGTATTTTGGCAAATGTGTGAAGTTCTGGCTGATACAGGTGTTTATTTTATATTATACATTTTCTGCTTTCTGCCAAAGAAATGAATAATCTCGACAAAAATATAGCCAGCTTCTTTTGAAGTCTTTAAGCTTTTCTTTGCTCAACGTCACCTTCTTTTTGCATGATAGGTTGGCCAATGCCAATATTTGGCTGTATCGTTGGAGCCTTTCTCTCGACTTGGCTCCAAGACTTTTGGGTCACTTTAACCTCTCTTGTCATCCTGGTCTGGAACCTTTTGTCGGTACTGATGTTAAACCCAGATAATCTCAGTGTGAAGCGTTTATAGAACCACTTTTTAACCTAAACCTTAAAGAGAGAAGTAAGTCTGGGAAAAAAAACAAAAATTAATGTTCAAAATGGCAGCCTTGAAACAACAAGCTACTACAGTTGGATAGACTGTTGAGGAGAGGATTAGCAGTGTTAGGCAATGGTAAATATTCTTGCCTTTGAGGCTAATGTCAACTACTGTACTACTACTGACAGATATTACTGCAAGTTAATCTCCTCCACATCTCATCCACATGTGTTTGGATTTAGCTCTCTACCCTTTTTTTTTTTTTTTTTTTTTCTCACTGCACGGTGTGGCTACAAGAAATTAGACACATTGTAGTTTACAGTTTTGTTCCCATTTCTGATCCTGTCCAGTCACATGAGATTGTTCATTGTTCCTTCTGGGAGGGTACTCTTAAGTCACCTGCAGTGTGGGAGTTAAACCTGTATTTCCAAACCTTGTATTGCATGCATGTTTGATATTTGAGAAAACTTTAAACTTTTTGTGTGTGTGATACACTCCAATTTTAATATTTTTTTTGTATGATTTTTTTATAGCCCTGTACTCAGAGCCAGACAGAAATATTCAAATATATTTAAACAAACAGGAAAAATATTGGCCTAATTTTTTTTTGTAATACATATGTTTATTGAATGTTTCCATGTATTAACACAAACAAACATAAAAAGTAAAGTACAACGACAACAGCATTAACATCGACATTAACCTTAACCTTACGCCGGCTCAAAAAAAAAGAAAAAAGAAAACATTATCACATTATGTAAGCTCTGTGAAAAATAACTGAAATATCAAACCAATATACAACATAAAAGGGTCCCAAATATTGTAAAACATGTTTTGTCTATTGTGCAGTTTACTTGTTAGCAGGGTTATTATAGTTAACGAAAACGAACGAAATAACGAAAACTGAAATTGAAAAACATTGTCGTTAACTGAAATAAATAAAAACTATAATTAAAAGGAAAAAAACGATAACTAATTAAAACTGAATTGTGAGTTTACAAAACTAACTAAAACTAACTGAAATTATCGATAAGCTGACTTTCATTTACTTGTTTGTTTTTTTTTTTAAGCCTTGTGGATTGATATGAAATCATTTTTTCCGCTCTCCGAGTTTAAGCTGGGAGCGCCACAGGACAACTGTGTGAGTGCGCATGTGCGTGCGCTCACCGCGCTGGTCCGCAAAGTAATGGCTGCGGTCTGCCGAGAAAGCGGGCAGCGTCCCGTATGGAGGTTCTTTGAGTACAAACACCTGCACACGACCACAAGGTAATAACACACACAATCCAGCTACACAAGCATAAATGTGGACATGAGGTCGGCAACTTCTGTAGGTTGTGTACAGAGGCCGCAAAGACCCTGCAGGTTTAATTAGCGAGCATCTAACCAAGCTAGCTCCAAAACAGAAGCAGCTTCAGGTGGTGAGAACTCAGGATGCAGCTGGATTGAGCTTTGACTCCTTCAAAGAGTTTGTTTTTGTCAAACACCACATGTAGCTGTTGTTAATCTACTGCACTGATGCTGAACTTTATTGTGGAGTTTATTGTAGAATTTATTGAGTTTGGGAGTTCATGTTTTTCTTTGTTTCTCCCTGTGATGTTCATGTGTGTCCTTAATATTACACACATTTAGCATGTCTTGTGAACAGTTGGTTGTTGAATATATTTCTTTAAACTGTATCTTTTGTCAAGTTTTCATTACACAACAGTCACTTTTGCGCCTTGAATCTTGCACCTGATTAGGTATGAAAATACTAAAACTAATACTGAAACTAACTGAAAACTAACTAAAACTAAGCATGAAACCAAAAATAAAACTAATAAAAACGAGAAATCCACTCTGAAAACTAATTAAAACTAACTGAATTAAAGAAAAAAAAGTAAAAAACTAACTAAAACTAAACTATAATGTAAAATCCAAAACTATTATAACCCTGCTTGTTAGAAAGTCCAACGACACATATCAAGGACAGTCCGTTCCCATTGTGTTTTGGATGGGATCTTATCTGTTATCCAGTTCAGAAGGATACATTTCCTGGCACAGAATGTAAGCACCTATATAGTTGTTTTCCACAGTTCTCCTTAAAGCTCTTATTCATAACTCCCAGTAACATATGCATTGGATTACATTTGATACTAATGGAAAAGATCTTGTCCAGTTCTTTTTATACAAAACCAGATTGTTGTATTTTCCTACATGACCAAAGACAGTGAGTTAAATCTCCCACTTCTGTCTTACACTTAGGGCAAAGCAGAGAGAGATCTGGGTTAAATCGATGACGTAGATAGGTGGGATATATGAGCTCGATGCAGAATTTTGAGTTGAATAGCTTTAACCCTATTACAAACACTCAAATATTTAGCATTTTCCAGGCTTCACTCCAAGCCTCGTCACTAATCTCCATCACTAGTTCTTTTTCCCATGTCTCCTTTAAGAAAGTCAGTTTCGTAACATCCAGTTCTTTTAATAAGCTTATAACAAGTCTTAATAGAACTTGTATAGAATAGTATAGTAATAGAATAGAAAAGTTTTGGTTTAAATAATTGTTTTTCGCAATCAGAGATAGTTTGGTTACTGAGTACTGTTGTGTTCTTTAAAATGTAGTTCCTCACTTGCAAGTATCGAAAAAAATCATGTCTATGGATATCATATTTAGTAGTCACCGGCCTAATTTTAATTTCAAGTACCGTATCAGGCCAGAATTTCAGTCTTGCCATCCCTATCCCACACTAGTTTTTCTTGTAGTGAAAAATGGAGAAGTATTTGTTGGCAGGTAGGAAGTGGGCTGGAGGAAGAAATGAATGAGGAAGAGGAACATTTTGGTAGGGTTATGGTGAGCTTTTATTTATTTATTTTTCCCCAGCTCAAAAGTTGTAAACAACCAGACAAGTGTGCCCTTATTATATTAGATTCAGCCACTGAAGATGGCATAGAAACAACACAAGTTGTTGTTCAGGCAAGTGAATTTGCTTAATAAACAAAAGAAAAGCCTAATGGTTTCTAATCCGTTTATTAAATCTTTTCTATCTCTGTTTTTGCTATAGCTTAATTCACATTTTCACCACACTAATAATAACAATTAAATATTTTATACATAAAATGAATCATATAAGACCTTAATCCATATTAACAAAAACCTTTGTGTCACTTGTTAAATCAGATGACCCTCCTGTCAGCTGACTGAGGAATAATCAAAGAGAGCACTATGGAACTCTGTGTGTGTGTGTGTGTGTGTGTGTGTGTGTGTGTGTGTGTGTGTGTGTGTGTGCTTGAATATATCTGAGTTTTTTGAGGAAAAGGAAGGAGGGGTTTTGCACTAAAATGTAGGATCAGATCTGCTAGAACTTCAGTGGGACACCATCTACTAAACCCACTGTCCTTAAGGTTGTTAGAGCCCCCTGTGGGACTCAGTCTTTCTCTCTCTTTTCAGTCGTCTCTTGAGGCCAGAAAGCGATAGCAGAGAGGATGTTGCAGAGCACATGAGAACACATGCCAAGCCTTTTTCCTATGTGTATGTGTGTGTGTAAACCCTTTTCACTTAGGGCATCACTTTAACGTCGCCTATGTGCGCCTGGGATTTAGTTTTTCCTGTAACGTAATTGTTTTGCCTCTTCTGTGAGTTATAGATTCAAACACTCAGCCTGCGTGGACATTTGAAAAGAGTTAAGAGAGCCTAAAGCTGCCCACCATTGCATGCTACATGTCACAAGATTAGCTACACTGCCAATGTGTTTTTATTTTGTTTCTAGAGACCAGAGGCTCCTGACAGCTTCTTTTAGCCTGAGAGGAATCACATAGAAACACCACACCGCTCCGTAGCACCCGAAATACTTTGACTAAAGTATCTAAAGTTTAAATCTATAGTGTGTGTGTGTGTGTGTGTGTGTGTGTGTGTGTGTGTGTGTGTGTGTGTGTGTGTGTATAAACAAAAGGAATAATGGAGGTTTTTAGTTCAGTATGAGCAGTGCTACAAAGGATGATGAGAATTTACGTTCCACTTAAAGAAAGGGAGGGGGGGGGTTGTGGCTATAAATAGATTTTATTTTTGGGTTAAAATGCACGTCCAGCAGAGAGACAGAGCGAGGCTCATGAATGGCGGATATCTGTGAGTCTGTTACTGTGTGCCGACCACACACACACCTTTCTCTCACACCACTCTCACACACCTGCTGTTGACCAGGAGTGTAAAGGCACAGTCTGCTTGAGGACAGCGGTGGCGCTGCAGGTTCCTGCTCAGAGATTGTGGAATGGTGCCATAGACACACCCCCCCCCCCCCCCCCCCCCCCCCCCCCCCCCCCCACCCCCCCCCCCCCCCCCCCCCCCCCCCCCCCCCCCCCCCCCCCCCCCCCCCCCCCCCCCCCCCCCCCCCCCCCCCCCCACCCCCCCCCCCCCCCCCCCCCCCCCCCCCCCCCCCCCCCCCCCCCCCCCCCCCCCCCCCCCCCCCCCCCCCCCCCCCCCCCCGCGCTCTCTCTCTTGCTCTCTCTCTGAGACTCCCCCTCTGTCGCTCCCATTTCTCCCCCCACCCCCCTTAGAGCTTATGTAAACTAGCTGTGGAGCCAGGGCAAGCTGAGGCTATTTTTAGCAGCAGCACTGCAGAGCAGAAACTGGCTAGGGTCACGTGTGCAAAGCCGAATCAAAGGGAGTATCCCGGCAATGCGCTGTAAACAAAGGGAAGGTCAGTAGCAGAAGGTGAGACACAAAACGCCTCTTTGTTGGTTTTGTGTGTTTCTGTGTATGTGCGTGCGTGTGAGAGACTATACACTGCCTGACTATACTTTCTCTTAATGCCCTGACATAAAACAAATCATTGTAAGTGTATGAATGCACTCATATGCTTCCCTGTGTTCTCTCTCCCCCTACCACACATACACACACAGACACACAGAGCTCAACCATTTCTTTCACTGCTGAGACAGAGAGAAGGGAAGCTGAATGGATCAAAGTGAGGTTTGACACGCGAGGATACATTTTGCTGCCTAATCATGACCAGTGTTCCTCGCCAGCTCCACACACACTCCCCCAGCCTAGCAGAGTGAGCAACAGCAGACTTGGAGCCATACAAAATCTATCAAGGAGCACATGACCATGTGTGTTTAGCATGTTTTGTCTCACGTGGGGATTTCAAACCCTCAGAGCACTGCTCCAAGTTTGGCCTTAGTGTTTGCTGTAGCATGCAGGCCCAGCTATCAGTGAGGCTAAAGGGTAGTTGTGTCCAGCCACACCCAGGCAAAAGGTCTCCCTCCACCTCAGCCACTAGTCAAACAAGCTTAACCTTTCACCTACTGTGGAATGTGGTCAGAATGGGCACAAAGCTATTTTTTTATTTTTTATTTTTATACACACACACACACACTCTTTCGGTGTGTGTGTGTGTGTGTGTTGTGTGTGTGTGTGTGTGTGTGCGTCTCAAACTGGTTTTGTTGACAATTTGAGCTGTGGGGTGTTTTGTCAGGCTGAGCTAAAAGAGGTAGCTTAGAGACTAACTTAAGTAAACACCTAGTTGGGTGATTTATTGTTGTAGGCATTCGTAACCTGAGATTTACAGCTTTATTATACTGAAAGTAACCAAGTAGAAAATACCCCCACCCCCCCCGCCCAAACAGTCTAAGAGGGTCATGAAAGAGAATATGCTATACCAGCGAACATCCGGTTCTTCCTCTTCTTCTTTTCCTGTTGTGGTTTTTCGGTGAGTGATACTCTCCGCTAAAGCAATATTTATTCAGAAATGTAATTCTTCTCCTGATGTGCTCTCACAGCTGCTACAGGTTAAACAATGGCAAATGTACTTGCATGTGCATGTTATGAAACGGCCCTCTGTGTGAACACTGGAATATAATGCTGATACAAATTAATCAATTAATTTACATTTCCTTGTTTCATTTTCTCGATCGTGTGGGTTTTGAGATTCACTTTATTGTAGGCTTGAATATATTTGCATTTTGGGGTACATTTTACTAAATGCTACATGATTGCAATTACTTTTAGTAATATCTATCATTTAACATGTATAGTTGGTTTAGTATTTTCCTCTTTAGAGCCACTTGTATTTATTTTAAAAGCACATTTGGTGCCAATTTTCAAAGGTTACCAGGCATGATACATTCACAGAAGAGGACTGCTATTACTACGGCTGCTCCTGCTGCTGTTGCTATGACTGAAATGGCAGAACTGCAGTTAAAAGTTTTTAGAACAGTTTCAGGAACATGGGACATGGGTGTCACCGATTATTTATGGCCATTATTTACTTTTTAATTCCACAACTTTGATAGATATTTTTCCAAATATATTGGCCTAATGATAAGCAAAAGGAGACTTATTGTGCTTGAAAACTCTTTTAAGTGGCTCTCATCCATAGAGCCCAAGGTTGCTCTTTTTTTTTTTTTTTTTTTTTTTAATTTCAGGTATAAATTTCTGTCTGGCTTAATGCAGGTATTGGCTAAATTGTAGGTGTGTAGAAATGAGGTCTGTCAAAAATCATTGTTTATTCATTCTTTATTTATCCTGATCTAATTTACTGACTTGAGTAAGGGTTTCTTTTTCCCTGCTGCAGTAATCTGTGATACCTGTTTGAGTTCTCTGACCCTGTTTGCACTTGTTCATTGGGAAAGTAGTGACACAATGTGCTCATCCCACTAATCACGCAACACAGCAAATCATGTCACTTCTATTCCCCTGATCTGCTTGTATCACAGGACTGACAGAGGAAACTAATTTGTATGAGGTATGTTCTTGGTGACTGATTTATTAGTCAAAGAATATCAGCCAAAAGTAAGAAAATACTACAAAAAAAAGAGAGTTCATATACTAAATGTTGACTGTACAATATTGCATATTTTGTTTGAGTTGTTTGAGACTGTTTAATTACACTTTCTTTTTTAAAATATTCACTTTAATCATTTTCAGTGCTGCTGAAATGTGTGGCGGATTGCGGGAAGCATAATGTTACACTCACGTACATGTTGGCAGATTAGTTTGTAGAGTGCAGCTAATGCAATGCCGGCAACAGTAGACTTTCTTACCCTGCATGTTCATGTCTGCACACCTGTTGGGTTTTATGGACGTTTACTCTGACACAGCCTAGAGACCGGTCACTTACTGGATCAAAATCCTCCAGAACTGTGCTGGTTTGCTCAGATTTCATTCATCTTACTTTCTGTCTTTGGGCTTTCCATCTCATATTGAGAGACAGAGGAGTGCTGCCATTTATTGGGGTCACAGACAGAATAAAAGACGAGCATAGCGTACGGTCTGAAAAGTGAAACCTGTGCGGAAGCGTCTTAAACCAACTTGTCTGATTGCATAAAGAGGGCTTTCGTATAGAAGTCTATGAGGAAAACAACCCTTGGTTCTCTTGCTGTGACTGCAATAAACAACTTTCTGATGAGTCAGTGGGCTCGAATGCTACTTTTTAGGTCATACTGAATAAAACAATAAGTCCAATTTGTAAATTATGGTCATTATTGGAGTCAAAAAGGAGGATTATCCAGGGTATGCTCATTGGCTAACAATTTGCCAATCACAAGTCATTAACCAGTGAGTATGTGATTTCACAGCCAGATCCAAGGCCTCAGAATGGAACTTCACAAATCAGTGGGTAGCCTCACGAATGCTGTATCCATTTTATTTCCACTGTCTACGCTGGGGGCTGGTGGCTGTGTTTCATCTTAGAACCAACTGGCATTAACTGGCATTGGACACTAATGAAATATGAGCTCGTTTTACATGCAAGTATTTCAGCTGCAGCTAGCGAAAGATGATTTTAGTAGGTGAGATGTTGTCGCTCCCTCTGTGTAGAGCTGAAAACAAAGCTGCCTCAGTATCACCAATGGTTTGCATTTACCACTTGGTCATAAAGCATAATTTTCATTTTCATGTGTATTACCTTCGACAGACTTGTTTGACTTACCCAGTTATTAGCCCCCCCCCCCCACAAACTGACAGTGTGTTCTAAATTCTGCCACAGTTTACTAACTTTCTGGTTTCTTTGCATGCCTCACACTACATGTTACGTTCCTGCCTTTTACTTAAAATGTGGCTGTAGTTGAGTCATCCAAAGTAAGTTAATAACTTTATCTTGACATTGATGGAAAATGTTATGGAAAAGGAAAGCTGAAAAGGAGATTTAATAAGGATATAGTAAAAATGACCTGTAGTGTGCAGAGACTCTGGCTGCACTTGGATTAGCCTCATTAATAATGTGATGGTGGATGTTGTTGACACGGTTCTGCAGTGTTGAAACTACAATGATGGACTACAAAAAGTGCATCTTTGATACTTCAAAGCCCTTCCAGGTTGTTTATTGCAAGGCAAGGCAGGATTTTATTACAGCAGCGTAATGTTCATAGTTCATAAAACACATCAGCAGGTTATGACATGAAATGGAAAACGGTTGTTTCCACATTTCCATGATGTGTCACTGGTCAGTTTGTTTCTAATGACGGTGAGTAGTGCGTTGCTATGAATTATGGGGGGTACTTTCATAAAGGATGCTCCACTGTATCCTAAGTAAAGGAAGCATTTGAAGCACCTTTCCTGAGTATTTAGAGAAGATGATCAGCTCCCTTAAGGCTGCCACGCAGATACTTCCTGGTCACTTCACTCTGTAAGCATTCACCCAGAGCTTGTGATATATTTTACTCATGTGCTTGAGAAGGTGGATCTCTAAAACATTGTCTTCACAAGCTGTGAATTTGCTTGGCCCACCCACCAAACAAACGCAGTATACAGTGACACAAATACAGTAATAGAAAGCCAGCGCAGGCCACGGCTCTGCTGTGTGTTGATGTATGAGTGTGTCTGGGAATGGAAGGATACAAGTGCAGCCTGGCTTAGGAAGAGAGGGAGAGGAAGTGGTATGGACCCGGACTGGGGTTGCCATGGGAACCCAGCTGCTAAAACCAGGCAGGGTCAGTGTGGAAGTGAGGCTGCACGCAGCGCGAGGAAGGGATGCCACCCGGAGGCCCAGTTCATGAACTACACAAACATCACACACACTGGACTTCAGGCTGAATTCATCTTTCAAATAATAAAATCAAAAAAGGAAATTAATTCTGTATTTATTTTGGAATTTCTTTCATCTGTGTCATTATGGATTATTTCCTATCACCAGGTTGTCCAGCCATGTAGACTTAGTTCAGGCTTATGCAATCTGCACACTGTAGATGCCCCTGTCTAATATTAGTCATTGGTTATTGACTTTTGATTAGGGGAAAAGAGGAAAGCTCATTTTCACTGGGTCACTGGTTGACTTCCAAGCGGAACAACTAATTTGACATAGAGGCTGCTGTTGTTTACAGGCAAGATATTTGAAACCTGCTCAATATTGTTGATTTAGACTATTTTTACTAGGTTTTCTATTTCTGGCACAGACTCATTCAGTAGCTTACTGACAGTGCATCGATGTTGGGCTTCAGTATTATTAGAGAAACCCATAAGTCAATTTCACAGTGAGAACTGTATTTGGGAGCTCCACATGGGACAAAGTTCAGTCCCAATATTCCCATGTAGCTTCAATTCAGGGGCTTGAGTCTATTTTAAACGGAGGTAATGTAATGGTCCACGTGGACACTAAGCAGAGACAAAAGGGCATTACAGTCTATTTTACATTTTTATACAAACACCTTTCAAAACCATGACTTGATGCGGCCCTGGAAGGCGAAATGGAGGCCTTGAGATAAAGCAGGCACTTTTGTTTACACAAGATTTGGTTTGACTTTCAGGAGTGTCTCCGTTCTTGCTCCTATTTAGGAAGTACCCCACTGAGCCGTTGATGGATTTGTCTAGTTTCAGATCCATCTCCCAAACTGCACAGTGTTCCTGCTTGGATGGATGAGTTGAACCCTGGGCTCGGATCTTTCCAGCAGGTGACCGGGATCCTGCACAGCTCCACCTTCACTGTGTCCCGCCGCACGTGGCCCTGTGTGCTATACCAGCTCAATACATCGGACAGGCTGGGATGAGGCTGTTATGTGATGAGCTGTGCAGTGCTGCCAGTTTTGTTAGGATACTGGGTGTGTTTTGTAAGAGGAGACAGATGAAGCGTGGAGGGGAAATTCTCCTTTACATTTAAGATCGCTATATAGATACTAGTTTAGATTATACTTTTGGGTATGATTCAAGTAGTAGCTCTACTTAAAATAGTCAAGCAAAGATAATCAACCTTACTGACTGATTATTATGCTCAAGTAAATTTTGGTAGTTTTCCTTCCCTTTTCCTCTGGTAAAAAGCTCTTTGCAGGGGGACAGCAAAAAATCCTCAAAGTAGGAAAAACCCAGGACTGCTAGTTGGAGAAAAAGTAGGGATGTGAATCTGTTATCTTTGGCTGTTGGAAATTGTATTTCATTTCTGACATTTGATAGCCCCAGTTGTTAACAGAAGCAGGAAATAATTAGAAAGTGGTAGTAATCAACTTAAAATCAGTTAATGTGGGGAAATACTGAGTGTAAGGAGGAGGATTAAATGTTAAATTTCAGTATTTGATTTTAAAGAAGTAAATTCAAAAAGTGTTTGTAGTTTGGAGGCCAAATGTTTATATTCAAAGGCCTAATTACCCATAATGCCCTTGGAAAAATGTTGTGAAAAAAGTCTTAAGAGGCAAACTACTCATGTTGACAGCCAAGTTGTGCTGGTTTTCATGCATGAAAGCAAGTTTATTTCCTGCTCAAAACAGACTGGGTTGTAGAGGGTGACCACGCACGTTACCACAATTAGTCTGCAGATAATTAAGGTTAAGAGGTCTGTTACCTGACTTAACAAAAGTCTGTGACTTTTACTGTTATTTTTGGCTACTTTCTAAACAACAAATGTATCAGGCTTGATTGAATTAAACCCAACTTAAGAAAAGCTGTCCTTCCATTTATTCCAAATAGATTTTTGTTTTTGGCCTATACAAAGTGAATGTGAAACATAACTGGGGTAAACATACATTACAGGAAAAAGCGCATTCCAAATTGAAAGCAGTTAAATGGAAACATTACCAGTTAGAAGAACAGTGTGGTGGTGCCGCTGTGCCCAGCAGTGAGTTTCAAGAGCTGTCACCAGCCCGTTGGAGACTAAAGTGAAAGTCCATTATGCTGGCTGAGCGCTCAAAATATGGAAACTATTGATTGGATCCTCTGAACTCCTAATTAAAGATGGTCTGCTATTTGTAAAAAGTCAACCCAATTATCAAATGAGCACATGAGGCTGGGTGCTGTCAGTCCGTGTGAAGTTTCCAGTGTGTTACGGGGTATTTATTTAGCATTTATTCCTGTATCTTTTTGATATCTTCATGTTCATTTTTGCTTTTGTGCATATGCTGTTTTGATGCATATAATTTGATTTTTAGCACAAATTCAAAAAGCTGATCTGGGTCACTTCTTCTCCAAATTTGGTAGTTGTTTATTGTGGCTCTTGCAAGGCATGGTGGTAGAAATGGTGCAAGAACTGACCTTTTGGTTTTTGAAGAAGGTGCTGTGCAGCTGGGTGGCCCATGACCCCGAGCTCCTGTATGCAGTGTTTCATTACCCACCACCACCATCTTTCCTCCACCCTCTTTTCTGCTAAATGGGCAGCAACATGTGGCCCACGTTGGGGCCTGCGGCACTCTGCATCAACTGTCCTTCAATATATTGGTGTGTTTGGGTGAAGCTCAGGCTGAGTGAGTGTTATAATGCTTGTGTCTGTGTTTTATGGAAAGACGAGGCAAATGACACAGAAGACCCAGAGAGAGTGTATTACGAAGGGAGATGAACAGCTTAGTCAGTTTTACTGTCACAAAGGTAGCTCTTTTTAACCCAAAGACCTCACCATGATCGCTCACCTGAAACAGTGAAATGTGCTAGGATGCTGCATATGTTTGTGTCATGACTTCAATCAAGGTTTAGGGACTGTTACATCCCTGGTGCACAGAGCCTGGGGAAGAAGGCAGCAAAAAAAAAGGTTGATAACTGTGATGATGTCCATTATTATTAGTGTGTTAGGTTTTGTTAAACCAGCTAACGCAAAGAAAGTCTGGCTATATTGAACTTGCTGTGTAGTTTACTTCTCACATTAAGGCAAATTGATATTGTCCATAACTAAGTTCATAAAAAAAAGCACGCTACTATGTTAGGCTACAAACAAATTAGAAATTACATCTCATTTAATGTGGTTTGATGGTTGTGAACAAAGTTTAAAGTCATAAAACTAATTCATAAATGCCAAGCATAGTTTTCTGTGCATATATTATACACATGCTAAAAACAAAGTGGTAAAATGGCGGCCTGCTATCCCTCCAATGCCACAAATATGACAAAATGACCACATCACACACAGATCTCCAATGCCAGCGTTGAGCAGTTCTTGGAGGAAATTGAAGAAAGCGGCACAAACCACAGATTTCCCTGGACCCTAAACCCCAGCTCGTCTATTTGTAGCACTCAACCAGAACAGCCGTAGTCACTGTAAACTGCACACAGACCTTTTGATAAGACATTATCTGGACAGCCACTCGATGATCAATGTTATCTTTTCGGCCTTTTTCCTGGATCCAGGACTCTTGTTTTTTTTTTTTTTGTTGTTTTTTTTTCTCTCTCTCTCTTTTTTTCTCTTTCTTTCTTTTTCTTTCTCTTCCTTCCCCCCTCTTGCCTGGTACAGCAACTATATTTGGATCTCCAGTGCTCTACCAATAGTACTTCTGTCACATGGCAGTCACAAAGCACTCAGTAATTATAACCTAGCTGGGTTTCTGCAAGGAAGGCTGACTAAAAATACTCCCACATTGTTGCAGCGATGGGGCAAAAAGCTAGAGAATTTTAAGAGGTTTTGCCTGTGTTTTCGTGAATATGTGTCTGTCTGCTCAGGGGACATGAGTGTGTGCGTGTGTGTGTGTGTGTGTGTGTGTGTGAGAGAAATACTTCACTGTACACTGTGCCGTTTCAAATAACACGGCAGTGCAGAGGGGTTTACTGGTTGTTTCTTGTTTCCAGAGAAGCGCTAATTGGTAAATAAATGCAATTAATTGTGAGATGATGGGTGTGCTTCATGTTGTGTGACTTCAGAGCCAAGACATAAGTAAACACCATACTCTGAATCATCTTAGGTTTATGGTTTCGCTCTCTGCTTGTTTTATTTTTATTTATTCATCAGGTCTTTCAGCTTTTCCCTAAAATTATGCTTTTTGTCTCTATGCTTTGTTGAACTCAGACTGGATTTGATTATTTGCTTGATGGCTAATCTGCAGTTATATTGGTAACTGAGTGGTCTTAAATATGAGAATTTGATGTTGAGCCTATGTTTTTAATTTGCCTTATTTGATGACAGTTGAAAACATTAATGTATGTGATAAACTCCTTGATGTAACTTCATGTTTTATGCAAGTGGTGATAAAATGGATAATATGTAACGCAAATAAATGCGTCAACCAAAAAGGTGAACAAAGAAACCCTCAAATTACCACCATTCAGGAAATAAAGTGTAATAAAGGAACAGTAATAGACTTAGGGAAAACTTAAATATTCTGGTTTCAGATGACAAAACAAACATGTTTAAATAAATGTAAAGATGACAGGAGGAGTGGCTGTTTAAAGGTAACTCGGTCCAATCAGAGAGCTTAAAACATCAGAGCCATAAAGGTAATGCATTTAAAAAACATTGATACCAGTCAAATTGACACCTTATATCAAGAGGATGCTAGTTAAGTTTGAATGTCTTGAGATTTTGTCTGATATAGAAGACACTTTTGTGACATCACCTCAGATTTTAGGACTTTTTTTTTTTTTTTTAAACCATATTCTGACATTTCATAGAAGAAATAATTAATGCAGTGAACTAACCAATAATTAGAATAGAAAAGTGCCAGTCTGAGACTTAATCTCATGAACTTTTCAGACATGTTGAATTTGTTTCTTGCCTGATGAAACATTTTCAGAAACCTACATTGTTTACACAGCTAGCTCAGTCGTTCTACATGTTTTGCTGCCCACTTGTCTGTAATTACCCATATGCATTATTAAGCTCTATGGTCGGCAGAAATAACTTAAGATTAGATTCTCACTGTTGTGATCCCAGCTCTCTATGGGAAAGGAAATATTAACAACCACTTGAAAATGGGTCTGGGCAAAATTTTTCTTTTTCAACTCAGTAAAAAATTATAGACTTCACAAATAATGTAGCCAAACAGAGCATAAAAATGGGAGAGCTGAGGCCCACGAGAGCTGCTAAAAAATAACCCATTATAAGTAAAAGAGACGCTTACCTGAAATTATTTTCAGCTTCCTGCTAAAACTATATAACAAAATTAACAAAAGACCTATTCTTAACTTCACTAACTCAAAACTGAACATGTGATCCATCCATCTATCCATCCATCCATCCATCCCTCCCTCCCTCGCGTATCCTGTTCAGGGTCGCAGGGGTGCTGGAGCCTATCCCAGCTGTCATAGGGCGAGAGGCAAGGTACACCCTGTACAGGTTGCGAGCCTGTCGCAGTGCTAACACAGAGAGACAGACAACCATTCACACTCATGGGCAATTTAGAATCACCAATTAGCCTAACCCCAGTAACTGCATGTCTTTGGACTGCAGAAGAAAACCGGAGTACCCGGAGAAAACCCACGCAAACACAGAGAGAACATGCAAACTCCACACAAAGACCCCGGCCAAGGTAGAATCAAACCTAGGACCTTCTTGCTGTGAGGCAGCAGTGTTAACCACCATGCCACCGTGCTGCCTAACATAAGATGTGCATTTTATTGTTTACATTCCCCAAATGTATGTAGTTTCCTGAGAATAACTCAGGAAAGTTTTGTCCCTTCAGGACTCAAACCCCTCAAATTATTCACATAATACAATTATAGACAAACAAATAGGAGATGCAGGGAGACATATAAACATGTATGTATTATTGTGATGGCACAAAAGAGACAAGTTACACACATCACCTCAGATATCTGCACGTCAGATTTAGATATTTGAGGTCTGTATGTCTAAAACGTCTATTGAGGTTTGCAGTATGGCCAAAGAGTCGACCTGTTCAAAGGTGACAGGTTGGAAGTTAAAAACAGAAAAGAATTGGGTGAATTTTACATACTGGACTAGCCCTGCAATCACCCTGGTTAATAAATAGTGCCAGTAAGGTATAAAATAATAAAGGACAATTTTTAGATTAGGTTGTGGTAATGTGTCATGAGCAGTTTATCATCTGTTACTTTTATTTTTAAATCAGATGATTGCATTAATAAAACCGAACGTTCACGCTGAACGAGAAGGACATGTTCTCTGGACATCAAATGCGATGTGTAACTAGATGATTTTGGACAGCATTTCTTCTAAAATGATGGCATCTTTGCTTTCCAAATGAATTGATAGATTAATTGATAGCTATGTTACATGTGGTAATACAGTAGATGTGTTTATTGTTTATGTGTATGAATTTAGTGTGAGAAAGTCAAGTGCGCTTTCAAAAATAGCCTTACTTCTCCTTTTTGTGGGCAGCAAACAGTTGGTGAGATGAAAACATTGTTGTCGGAGCACATGAGCAGCTGTTATCTAATGGTTCATAATGGAGCATTCATTCTCGGTTATTTAATTCTTGTTGGGTGTGTTAGGTGTGCTACTTTTAGGGCTGAAATGAAAATGAACTGACTACATAAACTCCAGCCCCCTGCTATGCATCGGGTTTCCTGTTCGCTGCAGCCATGTTGGCTGTCTTGTGATGTGAAGCCGGTGAATGTTTGGGTAGAAAATGAAGGATGTGAGGGTGAGCCTGTTTGGTCCACATCTGTGTCCCACTTAGAATCACTCACAAGCTTCAGCAGTAGATGGCGAAACTCCTCAAGATGTAGCACCTTTATCTCTTCTGTTCCCATATGCACTTTGTACCATTCTCTATAGTTTAGTGTCAGCTGTATGGCCGGGCTGTCACCTGGAGTTAATTTGGATGTAAAAGGAAATAAAGCAGGGTTGATGAATATTTATTTTTGGTCTACCACCACCAAAAAAGATACCACAATTACCCACACAGTCAAGTGTCATTGGGAAAAATGACATTTTAATTGTTCAACTAACAGTCCAAAACTCTAAAATAATCATATGAATAATACCAAGAAACCCACTAATTTCTCAGATGTCATTTTGTGACAGAGAAAAGACAGAAGAAAACAACCTTTTTCAAATGTTTGTCACTTTAGGAAAGTAAATAATCATAAAATCATATAAACTCTTCCAGAGAGAGAGAGGGAGAGAGAGCAGTTTATAATTCCTTTTAAGGCTGTGTATGTCCTTTTTTTTTCAGAGTAACATTTGCATTTTTTTTGCTGGCAAGCACATTTGTACTGCTAGGTTTTTTTTTCTTTTTTTTCCCCAAGGGCATTTTTGCTTTGGGCCCCAGAGTTAGTTAATTTCTAACCCTGTTATCCACTGTTGCTTCCATAGTAAAGCAGTTAAAGCAATAGCGAGCTAAATATCAGTGAACTGTTCTGAGACTAAATGTTGAAATGCTAAGAAATGATCTGTATATTTATGTCATGGACTTATTCTATAGAACATCGCACCATTTCTCTTCAAATGTGCATGAAGTGAGTTTATATGTATCATGACCCTTGGACTGGCCTTGTTGGAGCCTTTTCATGATGTGATCCAGACCATCCAGGGGCCTGTGTGACCATGTGTCCCCAGCCTCGGTGTCCTCATCCTGCCTGCTGTGCTGCAGAGAGGCCCAGCTGCTGCTGCTGCTGCCGCTGCTACTGCTGCACATGCTCTCTCAGTAGTGAAGAGATGGCAACAGCAAGCTAACCTCCACAGTAACCGCCTTATGTAATCACTCTGGCTAGAGACAGACCAAAATAGCCCAGACTGAGCAGGCCTGCCATCTTGTGGCATGCAGCTGCCTTAACACCGGCCTAACAGGCCTGCCTCCTGCAGCATTCAGTGTAGATCACGTGGACATGTAAATATTTTCATGTACGACACAAATATAATAAAATACATTATGTCACATTTGTAGTTTATGGTTGATCAGACCTGCAGTTATGTTTTTGTGTTGGTTGAATATGAGACTTTGTGACCCATCCCCCACCAAGATGAACCATGGCTCACTGCTTATGATTTGGCTTTGTTCAGTGAAGACTCAGTATTTATAGAGATAACTGCCATTTGTTTTATATTAATTTAGTGACTTTACATTTTAAATGTGGATAAATCTTCCTACAGCACATAGAAATGTATGGACAGTGTACAAAATTTAACTGCTCTTCTGTTTCTCCTTTTGCAGTTTCCTGGACAGAATTGATTCTGTAGACAGAGCGACTACACACCAACGGACCAGGTCAGTGCGCACCTGCCAGTTTGCTCAGTATTAAAAGTATAAATCACCTGCAAAACCCTTTTCCTTTTTCCATTCCTTGATCTGGATCTCTCTTGTGTCCACCATGTGTAGGACCTGCTACGCTGCCGAGTGTTAACTTCAGGGATTTTCGAGACGAGGTTCCAAGTAGATAAAGTGAACTTTCAGTAAGTCTCTGCTCAGCTTTAACAAGGGCATAAATTCATACGTTGAAGACAAGTTTGGCCTCATTTATCCTTATTGTTTGCCACCTTTGGTAAACAGTACATTGTTAGCAACTTTATATGGGTTTAAGACTATAAAAAAAAGATGTGTAGCCAGGATTAATGAGGGTATTTCTTTCTTTTTTTTTTATTTTATTTTTTATAAATATTCTCCTATTTGGCATGAAAATTAGATAAGGTGGATCACTGGGGTATTTTGGCTCAAAATGGGCCTTTCAGGTTGACTGCACATTTGTGCAACAGTTCTGCATATAGTTGATCCAAAGAGTCAATGTTACCTTATTTAACTGATGTTTGTGGATTTCTGTCCATTTGATAAGCAAAATGTATTTTATCCATGAGTAAATAGGGGGGAAAAAATGAAATTATGATTTTATATATATATATATATTTTTTATTCCTGGTGATTTTTATTTTGAGCACCAAATGTTTTATATACAGGAGGGAAAAAAAAACACAATTCATATGAAATATTTCTCTATACCCAGATCTGCATGTACTTTTCTCTTCTCCGTTTGGTTTCTACACACTGACGCCACAACTGAACTAACTTTAATTTGAGGATGGCTGACATATTTCTCTTTTTTGTTGTTTTATGTTTTTTTTTTTTTTTAAAGAGAAGTTGAACACAATTTTTAGTGGTTGATTTTGAAAAATAAAGTGGAAAAAATTATTTGTACTTATTGGTACTTATTGGAAGGAAATCAGTATTGGTGTGTTTCCAGCTCGTTCATTGGTTATGTACATGCCTGTGAACAAACTAATCATGAGCCACGTTGGGAACTATTCCTTCTAACATTCGTTTATATAATATTCTTTCTTATGCAGCAAATTTTCCAAACTTCACGGAATCATGAAAAACAGGACTGTCTAGGTGTTTTCTGGTTTTCCAGTAATTTTTCTTTTTTAAAAACATTGGACTGTGTGCCTCCTTGTTGGAGCACTGCCCTCTTGGGTGTTATTGCTATATTTTGTTTGGCCTCGTGTTAAGAGCCTTAGATGTCATAAGTTTGTTCCTTTAACAAAACCCTGAGCCCACAACTTGCTCAGCAGCTGGAAGATGAGGTAGAAAACCACGTCATCGAGTGACTAAAAAGTAAAATTTTTCCCCTGCGGTTGGCCAGTGTGATTTCTGAACCTTTTGCAAGTTATTTACTGTTGGTTACAGTTATTAGAGCAGCGATAAAGGTTAGAGTAAATGTTTTGTAACTGCTTTGATGATGTCAGATGAGGTGACCCATTTCCGCAGTCACAGACACAACAGTCTTATTCTTCCATCTGAACTGGGCCCTTTGTATCACATTATATCATCCTAAATGATTTGGTTTAAAAAAGGTCTGGGTCATGACTTCCCTTTGGGTGTGCGTTTGTCATTATTCAGCTTTGATGACTTCCAAACATCCAGCCAGGGACACACAGACATTACAAATAATTCTGCTTTTGGTAACGTTATTCATTAATGGATTATTCATGCATCTACAGATGTTCCACAAGTATCAAGGATATCTTTTTGCGAACCAGATAAGCACATGTAACTCAAGACAGAAACACGTCTTTGTAATGATGTACCGAATAATAAAAAAATCAGGATAATATCTAAAACAACACTGGTATGTAAATGCCATACAATGTGCACCTGAAGCCCCCCCGGGCCTGAGTGATATGTACTCTTTGATCAGAAGAGGGCAGCAGCGAGTGTGGTGGTGGTGTTGTGTCTGTATCTGACCCATTACTCCGTCTCCTCCACAGCATGTTTGATGTTGGGGGCCAGAGAGATGAAAGGAGAAAATGGATTCAGTGCTTTAACGGTGAGACTTTTAGCCTTTTCCTCCTTGTTTTCCTTCAAATAACCACACTGTACATCCTCGACCTGCAGCTCATTCTTCTCCCATTACATCCTGCCCGCCTTAAGGTATTTTCTGTCAGCTCCAGCATCCCATCAGCTGCATCAAGACCTGTCCCAACAGTCCAAATCTTAAATCAGCACTTAAGACCCACCTGATTTCACTTGCTTTTAGTCAAGTCTGAGGTGCCTCATTGTTTTTATTTTTATTTTTTCCCCAAGTCTTCCTTAGCACTCTTTTAGTCAGTTGTTGCTTCTGCTTTTAGATTAAAAAACATTTTTTTTCTACATATTAGTATAAAATTTGCTTTCCTTTTCACTGCGATCTTGTTTATGTATTTGGACTTTGATTGTTAATACATTTGCCTTAACTGGAAAGCACATTGGGTCCACTCCTGTTGTCTTAAACGTGCCATATAATGAATGATTTAACTTGACTCGACTATATTCCTTAACACGGGTGACGTTAAATCTGTCCCCTTTTTTTTCTTTCAGATGTCACTGCGATCATCTTCGTGGTGGCCAGCAGCAGCTACAACATGGTAATAAGGAAGACAATAACACCAACAGGCTACGGGAAGCCCTGGACCTCTTCCGCAGTATTTGGAACAACAGGTGAGTAAGAAGGCTCTAATTTGTCTCTGGGAGGGCTTTCTTTAACAGAAAATGCTGGGTTTCCTTTTGTAATGAGTCCGATTGTGGGAAAAGTTCGGAGGGTCTGCTCGGACGAACACAAGCAGTAGCTCAGTTCAGGAGAGAGGCTACATAAGGCTGTAAAAGTAAATAAACCTGCTTTTATCAGCCTTTAGTGCAGCATGTGGCTGGCATTAAAGTCAAACTAGTAGTAGTATGATTACTCAATTTCAAAATTATCTTTGGAAATCACTAATTTGGAAATATCACATTCTGTTTTAGTTTTTTTTTTTTTTTTTTTTTACACTGCTGAAGGTTGTGAGTCTCTGTAAGCTGGTGCCGTTTCTTTGATGGTGTTGTTGTTTGTTTTTCAGATGGTTACGCACTATATCTGTCATATTATTCCTGAACAAGCAGGACATGCTGGCTGAGAAAGTACTAGCTGGAAAATCCAAAATTGAAGACTACTTCCCTGAATATGCTCGCTACACCATACCAAATGAAGGTTTGCTCCCTTCTAAGTACAGCTGAGTTCTTCATGTACTGGCATGCTTTGTAATTCCTTGTCTCGTGCTGTATTAATTGTGAATTTGTTTTTTCTTTTTTAGCAACTCCTGAACCTGGTGAAGACCCGAGAGTGACGAGAGCGAAATTTTTCATCCGAGATGAGTTTCTTGTACGTATATCTCAGTGCCTGTCTGGACTGCTTAAAGTGAGCTGAAGTCAACCAGTGTCCAGCCACGAATATACTCGTCCTGTTATTTCATAACTTAGCATTTTACACGCGTACCTTTTAATCCCAGCTGTGCCGATTATGTTGCTTTAAACCTGATGAACCGTTTCTATTGGTGCCAATCTTTTTGTGGGGACAAGTTGTCCACAGATAAGCAACTTTGATTTCAGCAGCTTAGTACTGTTGCTGTAAGTCTTGCCGGTGATTGTAAAGCACATTTTATAGGGTTAAGAATTACATTCAGTTATGCTAGTTTTACCATAAACAGCCTCTTCAGTGGATAGGGCTGTTATGAAGCTGTTTTAACAATCAATGCATGTCGATAGTGGTTCTGTGGTCACAGATAATCTTTAAGATTCAAATAGCATTATTATACAGTTTATAACTAATTAGTAGACTTTTAACACTCCAGCAATAACTGTTCTTAATGTTTGAAAAGGAGTTCTCCAGTGGCTGAAACATTTCTTTCACATTAAAAGGATGACTCCAGTGATGCAGTTCAATAATGACCAACACTGTTCTTATGTGTTATAGTGGATATAACAACTATGGATCTAATGTAGTTATTTGCCCAGGCACTGATCACTGAGACCACTTACCTCAGTTTCTAGTAATGACAGCAGGCCTGAATGATGTGAATTAGGAGGAATTAAACACTACACGAAAGTCCTCTATATTGTGTCACAACTTCATTTTGCATTAAAGATCGTTCAGGTAAGGAGTGAACCGTTCGCAAAAATAAAGGAGAGCGGGAGTGCTGCATGGCTGTGATAGAAGTCCAAAGAGCAAAATCGAGAGAAATCTGCAGTGTTTCATGTGGTGCATCTATAACCATACAAAACTACTAAGGCACACTCTTATGGTAAAATTATAATTTAAAAACAAATTAGCAGGGGAAAAAAAAAAAGACCAACTTCAAGTCTTCATCGGGGTCTGACATGCTTACCAGAATTTAAACCGTGGGCGGCAATCCACTAACACCTGTGGCATGATGTCTAACCCACAGAGGGCACTAAAAGTAAGCAGGCAAGAACCCTTATGTGTCAAAGTATGAAAGTGTAAAAATATTCATAATAACAGTGGGTTTTAGCAAGTTAATCTCCAAGATGATAATACTCGATAATAGAAGAGCAAGGAAAAAAGTTAACAATGTTTCAACTAAAATAAAGTGACACACGCAGGATCAAATGACCAGACCTGTGGTAAAATATTTCTTTTACTTACATTTTTTGTGACTCATCACGTCTAAAGAGAAACTGAGGTATGAACCGAAGAATGGGTTTAAAAAAAAAATAAAATAAAATAAAGGGTAAGGGAATAAATACAGAGCAGCACATTCGAAAACTGAGGGAGCATCAGGGAGGCTGAAGTTGTACTCGTATCATGGGGGATGTGACGTCTCATGTCTGTCTCCTCCTCAGCGGATCAGCACTGCGAGCGGCGACGGCAGACACTACTGCTACCCCCACTTCACCTGCGCCGTTGACACAGAGAACATCCGGCGGGTGTTCAACGACTGCCGGGACATCATCCAGAGAATGCACCTGCGGCAGTACGAACTCTTGTGATGGGAGACTGACTCTGTCAACCTTCTGTTTATTTTTGTTTTTTTTTTTCCCTCCACCATTCTGCATCCTTGACGAACCTTTCCTCCTCCTCCTCCCTGACTCTTCACCCTGCGCCTCCAGAAGAAACCTACCCTGACCGCCCCTCCTGTCGAGGACTATAAAGTACTACTGAAGTGTGTCAAATCCTCTTCCTCTTTTTAACTTCTTAGCTTTTTTTTGTACTACCTTTTTTTTTTGTTTTGTTTTTTTTCTCTCTGAGACTCATCCCCATTTCACAGATTTAAAAGGAAAGCTGGGGAACAAAGTTGTGTGCCGCTTCTTTTTTTTTTTTTTTTTTTTTCTTCTTTTAATCCTTCCTTTTTGAATGCCTTGATTTTTGTCATTCCACTAAGCCTTGGGCTACCTCCTTTTTATTTTATTTTATTTTTTTTGCCCCTTCGTGTCCTGTTTTTGGCTTCGTCATTGGACTTGGACTGGTGGGTGTGGACACATAAAACACACCTAGAGGACCTCAATGAAGAGGCTGTGTGTGTGTGTGCGTGTGACTAATGAAGAGAAGGAGGAATGCCATGTGAACGAGTGTATGTGCCCCCCCCCCTTTTTTTTTTCCCCGTCACCCTGCCTCCACCCTCTCTGACCGCCTTCTTCTCCCCGCGTTGAAGACGACTGGACAGAGGGGAACCGAATGGCTGAAGAGATAAATGCACTTTGCATCAGGTTCCTTAACTTTTTGTTGTTGATTTTTTTTTTTTTTCTCCAGAGGAAGCATACACACAATGTAGCATCACAATATTTATTACCCTGTCACCCTGCTTGCCGAGCTGCAGGGCGGACCGAGCAGCCGAGAAGACGTGTGGAGCGAAAGATTAAAGGTGGGAGGGGGCAGGAATTACGTTGAAGACGGATTTAAATGAAGGAAAAGGGACTGAGCTCTCTGCAACTTAGCCCTGTTGCCTCCACGGACTCGGACCTGCCTCCTTTTTCCACACAAACCCTCCTTTTAGCATAGAGATACTGATGGGGAGGAGGGTGGGTGGGATGGGAGAGAAAAAAAAATGTATTCTTTTTTTTTTTTTCGTTTTGTTAACTTGTACACTGTGCAAGGTTGAATTATCCTGTACAGACTGTAAAATGTAATATTATTTTGTACAACTTAATTGAAAGAAAAACAAATCTACTTGTAGATCTTTGTGCCTTGATTATGGCTGTACCTGTAAATGAGCTCAGATGTAAGTATGTTTTCAACTGCGCTGTACAGCTTGATGTCAAACTCTATCGGCAGCGAAAGACTGCAGGTAGGGGACTTTCTCTGTAGAGTTTAGTTTTTTCTGGTTTATAAAAAAAAAAAAAAAAGGAAATGCTGTTTAGTAAAAAATAAAAAATAGGGAAAAAATCCTAAAAACCTGTATACATTATGCAAATTAACCACTTACCTGCAGTGAAGACCAGATGTTGCAGCGCCATGCCTTTTATTTTTATTTTTTTTTGTTTTTTGTTTTGTTTGTTCTCCCTCCTTTTATTATATATATTTTTTTTTGAATTTCACAGCTTTAAACAAACATTTGAATTCCATTGAAAGTGTCCAAATTGCAACCTGGTGTTGTTTTAATAGGAACCAACGTTTTTTCGATATGAAGCGCGTGTGCGTGTCTGCGTGTGCGTGAGAGACATCCGTACTGATGTGCGTGCCTGTGCGCATGTGTACATAAAACAGACTCACAGACGCATTGTGTGTGTGCGTGCGCGCGCGTGTGGGTCGGCGAGTGCGTGTTGTGTGTGTAAAAAAAATTTTATAAATGTATGTACATGTAAATTTATAGGTCTATATAAATATATATGTACAATTATACATGTTTAATTATGTGTGTGCCTAGGTGTACATACCTATGTATGTATACGGTAAATATGTATACATACACACATAGGAAAGCATGTTTAGAATGGAGATGAATAAATGAGAGCGTGCAATATTAGTAATTCTTTGGTCCTTTGGAGCCATACCTGATGGCACAGGCACTATGAATGTGTGAGCAGCACCCAACAAGACGAGCTCTTCTCCTTGTACAAACAGCATCAGCCTTTTCTTCTGCTACAGTACACGTCTATCCCGAACAGAGAGTGAACTGACTGGAGGTGCAAAAACCTTGTTTGGCCTGGGAGGATGATTAAATGACATTTTTATTTTCTTTAAATAAAGAGGCACATTAGAGGACTTTGCTTTATTTCCATCTTGGTGTCCAGTTGTGTCCGGATTCATTTATTGGTGTTTTCTCTATATGGAGGACCAAAACTGCCAAAATCAAAAACAAAGAAATAAATGGATAAATAAATTCAGTCCACCAAAATTAGTAAATAAATTCTAGCACTTATAAAATGTGAAATTAATAATAATAAAAAAAAACTTATTCAAGTATGTTTTAATTTGCTTCTGTGTATATTTACCCTTGTATTACCTTCCCAGTTTATGTAATTTCCCACTGAATTTTCCCTTTATACCCAATTTACTTTTAATATATTTTACTTATTTTCCTTTTTTTAAATACAGAAGCAAATAAGGCAGAAATATGAATTTGTCAGAGTTTACAAATGAATATTTGACACATTTTAATTCTTTAGATAAAAATAAATGATAAATATGCAAATCAATGCACCAAAAAGAATTGATATGTGTAGGCAGTTATGTGAAAATGTTTTCATGTGGTTCTGTAGTTATTTACAATTATATCACCTCTACAGTTTTACTTTCACACTGAATTATCCCATTTAGTTTTGAAATCTGTTTACTTCTGTATTATTTTCTGTACTCTATTTTGCATTTCAAAGTATAAATGCTAAATTTAACATAAATATTGATTTGTCACATTTTATGGATTCATTAATACCTACATTCATTTTGAAAATCATTTTCATGCATTTAAAGACATATTGGGGTTACTTAGTTACTTCTTTGTTTATTTTTGCAGTCTTGGTCCTCTACTGCAGCGATACTAATGTGAGGGTGGCGGAGCTGGGTATTTTATCTGGATTTAAAGTTCTGGTTGATTAAACCTCATGCTCTCTCTACAGAAGACATTTTACTGTAATAAAGCATAAAAGAACAGGCTAATCTAATAAAATTAATAATGGCTGGATTCTGTTGTACCTGCTGTCTCGCCATTGTGCTCTCATGACTTTCTGGGACTTATTCCTGAGCCATTATTAATATTATTAGTAACTTTTTACTGCAGCACCTATGAGGGTAACATGTCTGCTGAGAAAAAAAAAAAAAAATGCAGGAATGGTGAACAAACACTTTATGTATAAAATGAGTTCTGAGAAAGAAATGGGGAGGTTAATGGGAGCATTACATTGCCTTTTTCTAATACAGCGAGTGATTTTTATTTTTTTGGATAAAAAGTGTAGAAAAGCATTGCACATAACTTTTATGATAAACACATTTTGTGTTTATGTGTAATGAAATGTTATATAAATAGCATTAACATCAAAGGCATGCTTGGAATAGACTGAAATTTTGTGTCTCGCAGCAGGAATAGCACACATGTTCGGGTCTCAAATTCAGAGACATCTGGACACTTCAATCCAGTTTCACAGACATGGGTTAAACCTGGTTTTAAACTAAAAGAAAATAAAATCAAAGGTGTCCAGTGAAAAGGTTTTTAGCCTAAATTATAAAAGACCCTGCATGGTTTTTTTTGTTTCTGGATGATCAAGTTTAAAGTGGTTGGACCTGTGCAGGTGGTTCATATACTACAAGACCATGTCTCAATCTGTGTAGTTAAGTCATTAAGTATATAATTAGAACACCACAATGTGCTGCTTCTGTGTTTTCATGTGACATTTTAAAAGTTAAATTTAGCATAAAACTTTGAAGTAACACATTCAAAAACTGCAACAATTGATTATACATACTGTATCACCTGGTATGAACACTGTGGAGAGAAGCAGATTACAAATACTGATTTAGATCCTGGACATGAGGTGTGATAACAAATAAGGTAATATTTTTAAATACAATAATTAAAGGTAAATTTATTGCACAAGTCATGCATATGAAAATTCCTTCCTGCACTAATCAACATGTGATTGCCTCTGCTCAGTTCAGGTCAGAGATTAGAAGTAGGCAATAAGGTTTTGACATTCCTTCCCAGGAACTGCCACTCACACCTTGCCTCAGGTGACCCACATGACCTCACATGGCTCACATGATGATGGGGTGGGGCAATGTCTTATCAAGGTTACACAACTTGGACCCAGTGACAGTAATCGCACATGCCTTTTTTCACACCTTGGCCCATGTGATGACACACACGATTAATAGTGGGTCAGCAACCCTCAGGACAACCTCCAAGGGGACAAAATGTCTTCACCAACATAAAGAATTCCAGTTGCTTTCTTTTCAACCTGTCAAGACTACCATGACCTGGATGACCCAGAGCCTTGACAGACATAAGGCCATTTCCAAACAGTTTGAAGTCCATTAAGCTTATTCACAAGTGGAAAATATTTAAAACAGTTGCCAATCTTCCCAGGAGTGAATGTCCCAGTGAATTCACCCCAAGGTCAGACTCTGCAATGCTCAGAGAAACTGCAAAAAACACAAAAGCTAAATCTCAAAATCTCAGACTCTACAGGCCTCAGTTAGCATGTTAAATGTTAAAGATCATGACAGTACAATTAGAAAAAGACAGAGCAAGTATGGTTTGGAAGTGTTGCCAGGAGAAAGCCTCCTTTCTCCAAAAACAAAATACCAACAAGCAGAAAAGATGAGCACAGCTTAGGTTTGCAAAGTTGCATCTGAACAAACCACAAGACAGACAAGACCAAAGTGGAGATCTCCGGCCATGATGCACGGTACGATGTTTGGAGAAAAACAAACACAGCATATCGGCACAAACAGCTCAGGTGGAGGGGTGATGATTTGTGCTTGTTGTGACACCTTGTAATCATAAACTCCTCTGTATACCAAAGTATTCTGGAGTCAAATGTGAAGCCATCCGTCCAATAGCTAAAGCTTGGTTCAAATTGTGTCATGCAACAGGACGATGATCCCAAGCACAGCAGAAATCTGCAACAGAATGGCTGAAAAAGAAAAGAATGAAGGTGTTGCAACAGTCCAAAGTCCAAACATCAACCTGATTGAAATGCTGGGATGGGACCTTAAGAGAGCCGTGCATAAATAAATGCCCACAAACCTCAATGAACTGGACCGTCGTCGTAAAGCAGAGTGGGACAAAATTGCTCCACAATGATGCGGGAGACTGATAAAGTCACACAGAAAACAATTACTTCAGGTCGTTACTGCTAAAGGTGGTTCTACAAGCTGTCGAATCACAGGGTGTAACTCATTTTTACAGGACATCTTAAGTCTTGTGATAATTTTCTGTTCCACCTGCCTCTAATTTTAAATTGTGTATCTTTGTGTTTTATACTGTTCAGACAAAACTATTTCAGAAGTTTTGAGAGGCATTTTTACAATATGTTCTGTAGACTAATTCAGCCAACCAATAAATAAAGATAATTGCTTATTAAAGGCCTATTCTTGATTAATCCTGCAAATTATCAGTAAATGAAGGTACTTTATCATACTGTCATTTTCCCTGGTTTGTAAAATTACTAAAAAATATCACAGAAACCAAACTAAATATAAACAAAACAAAAACAAATTTGGAACAAATGTTGTTGTGCTTATATTTTATTTCACATGAATCTGCACTAGCAAACATAAAATATTTGTATCTATATATTAAGGATTTCATCTGTCAAGAGGTAACATCCTCCATCCACCAGAAAACTCTGAAACAGGCTTTAAGATTCTGATTATTTATTATGTACAGTTCATCAGAAATGTTCCAACAATTTGGCAAAAAACCTTCACAAACATTTGGCACAGAAAGTCAGCAACAAATATTTTTTTTTTTTCTGATATGCATCATAAAAACAACAAGGAACCTGGATGGATTATCTGACATCAACGACAGAAATGAAGAGTGTTCAGAGTTGAGTGAGATGATCAGTGCGTTCACATCGGCTCACAGGTAACATCAGAGATAAGAGACATAAAGCACCTCTAACTTTACCACCTTAAACCAGACCAGGGACAGTTAGTATTTACATATGTACTCATTTGATTTGTCCTACTCTGTGTGCGTACTTTCTCGCCCAGCGGTGAAGTCAGCGACAGTTACTTTTCCTCCAAGGAAGTTAAAACAAATGCCACTGATGATTTGTAAGAACAATTTGGCCCTGGACACAGGCTCTAACTTCACCATCACCGTCATCAGTACCAGCAGTGATGAGTTCTTTAAAAACATTTAAATACCAAACATGACCTTCACAGTGCCCCTAAACATCTGGACAAACGAATCAAGGTTGTGCAAACAGATTTTTTTTTTTTTTTTGGTCCACACAGAGGAGGAACACCACACTTGCAAACATCCTCACATCAACTACAGTAAATTACTAGCTCATGGCTCTGTCCTGGTGCGCTCTGGGTAATGTAGTTCACAGAGACTTGTGCTTGCCCAGCAGGCAGAGGCTGAGACACTGCAGCAGACCTTTCATCCACAGGCAGTGAGCGAGGAACAGCAGCAGCAGGCAGGCGCCGGCCGAGCAGTAAACGCTGATCACCGTGCTCTCCTCCGGCAGGAAACACTTGGACAGCGTGTAACTGCCGGGGGACAGCGTCGCCTGGGAGGAGAACGGGGGAGAAGTGAGAAATAATGTGAGTTAGAGGTCATGAATAATGTTTATACCGGCAGAGGTGGCTGCTTAGAGCTCCTCAGCCACCAGAGGGCCTCCAAAGATTAAAAATAGGAGCTCATTTTAAGTTCCTTTCTTCCTATTTTTTTTATCTGAACGCATCTATTTTTTTTGTACCCTGTAAACAACAGTAATGACAAATTCAACATAATCTCACCTCAGTAAAAACTAATTGTTTGTATAAAAGCAAAACATCTCATTTAGGCCACCCGTGACTCATTTTTAGCTCAGTAGTAACTATTGCTGCGTCACATAAAGAGGGTCCTGGGAATTTGCATGTTCTCTGTGTGCTTGTGTGGGTTTTCTTTTGCAGAGATACTGGAACAGTTATGTTAGCTTAATGCTGCCTTTGTCATCCCAAACTCTCTGAATTTTAAGAGTTTCTGGTTAAATAAAGGTTTGAACAACAACAACAACAACAACAAAATCTTCAGAGCAGCAAACCAATCATGTCCTCTCCTATGCAGATGGCACTGCTCACTATGTAAGGAAGAGGAAACAGTGAAACACTGCAGATATTTAGGGACACATCCTCACCTGTAATCAGGATTTTGTGACTTCTGGATTTTGGATTTTTGGAAGGAGAAACGCGAAACAAGATGAGAGGTTTCTCTCTCAAATATGTTGGAACAATAACTCACTCAAAACGGAAGTTTGAGGCCCCCGGTTTGGTTTAATGAGGACTTTGTCAGCACAGCTGATAAATCTGCAGCAACTGTGTGATGCTATCGTGTCAGTATGGACCAAAATCTCTGAGGAATGTTTCCAGCACCTTGTTGAATCTGTGCCACGAAGAATTAAGGGTGTCCAAACTGGTACTACCAGTGACCTGTACACCCTGGACAGGTTGCCAATTTAGCACAGGGGATAACACACGAAGACAAGCAGTTTATGCTCACTAAATCTAACTAGTGGCAGACTGGCTGCTGGGAGCACTGGGACATGACCTGAGGGTCATTTTGACCTGCTATGAATTTGAGCTGTGACATCACAAAAGCAAGAATAAATTGTCCAAACTCTCAGAATCCACAAATCAGGTGCGACTCTCTCATGCTCTTGTAGAAATCATAATGGTCTCAGCGCAGCCTGCACCCCTCTGACTCGCTTTTGTGGTCAGTTGCAGGAAAGGTGTTTGCTAAGGAAGATGATAAAGGCTGAAAAATAAGTGGCAGACAGAGACCAGGTCTGAGAAAAACACTAAAAAAAACCCCAGACACAGCTTATTTGTAGTTGTGGATTATTTTCAGTTTCAGTGAGGTAGTCATTTGAAAGTTTGAGACTTACTGTTTAAAATAAATTATAAATAAGTGAGGGGTGGCTCAAGACTTTTGCACAGTACTATACATTTAATACACACCGATCAGGCATAACATTATGACCACCTGCCTAATGCTATATTGGTCCCACTTTTGCAGTCAAAACAGCGATGGCCAGTCAAAGCATGGACTCCACCAGACCCCTAAAGGTGTCCTGTGGTATTTGGTACCAAGATGTTAGCAACAGGTCCTTTGAGTCCTGTAAGTTGCGAGGTGGGGCATCCATGGATCAGACTTGTTTGTCCAGCACATCCCACAGATGCTTCATTGGATTGAGATCTGGGAAAATTGGAGGCCAAGTCAACACCTCAAGCTCGTTGTATTCCTCAAACCATTCCTGAACCATTTTTGCTTTGTGGCAGGATGCTTTATCCTGCTGAAAGAGGCCACAGCCATCAGTGAACACCATTTCCATGAAAGGGTGCAAATGGCCTGCAGCAATACTTAGGTAGGTGGTACGTGTCAAAGTAACATCCACATGGATGCCAAAGTTTCCCAGGAGAACATTGCCCAAAGCATCACACTGCCTCCGCTGGCTTGTCTTCTTCCCATAGTGCATCCTGGTGCCAGGTGGACCCCCAGGTAAGCCACACACACAGACCCCACTATCCATGTGATGTAAAAGAAAACATGATCAGACCAGGCTACCTTCTTTCATCGCTCTGGTCTGGCTCTGATGCTTACACATCAATTGTTGGCGCTTTGGGTGGTGGGCAGGGGCCTCCATAGGCACCCTGACTACTGCAGACCAGGAACACCCCACAAGAGCTGCAGTTTTGATGGCTAGATGACCCACTCATCTAGCCATCGCCATGTGCCCATTTTTCCTGTTTTTAAGACATCAACACTGAGAACAAAGTATTCACTTGCTCCCTAATATATCCCACCCACTGACAGGTGCCATGATGAAGAGGCAATCAGTGTTATCCACTTTACCAGTCAGCGGTCATAATGTTATGCTTCATCTGTGTATGTTGCCTATAGGCCCTCTGCAACCCTGAACTAGATAAGCAGAAGAAAATGGATGAATGGCAATATAAGCTGAATTTACTGTGACGTAAAAACTGATAGCGTGACAGCTGTAGTTTGTAACCGACTGCTGATTCTCTTGACTGTTTTTGGTCTCCATATCACTCCCGAGGGGAACATCTGGCACTTTAGCTGCAAAATGCTCTGCTGTGTTCACCAGCTAGTTGCTAACTGTGCTTGGGTGCTGAGCAGTGCATCTTCTGGGCCCAAAAACTACTCTACAAGCACTGAGACGGAGCAGTAACAGTAAGGTTGTACGCTGCACAGCTGAGCAGTGAGAAAAGCAAAGTTTGAACCACAATAATATCTCTTTATAAAGATTCATTTGGTAATTTTCAAGTATTTTTTTTTTCATGTGCTGCTGTTTTAAAAAAATGCTGATTTTAAACTTCAGACTGTAAAAGTCTGTTAATCTCAGAGTCTGCTGCCTCAGATATATTCTCGTGGCTGCGCTCTCACTCACTAGGATGAAGCTGGGGTTGTTTCTGTTCCTCCAGCTGAAGGATGGCACGCTGATTTCTGGGTACTTGTTGTCGTGGAGAACCTCACATCCGCTGTGGGTGTGTCCGCTGAGGATAAGGCGGGGCTTAAACCACTGCAGCAGCTGAGGAGAGAAACCCATATCTGCTTGAGAGGCTGGTTGCTGCTTCCTTACATCACCAGTTTCATCATCACCATCATCACCATTTTCTACTGTTTCCATATGAGACTATTTCTGACGGCGGGCTGTTGTTCCATATTTTAATTGGATGAAGAGATCAGAACAGATCTGCGCTTTGAGAGAGAAGAAAAAAAAAGACAGACAGCAGAGGCGGTGTGATGAGACTGCAGAGTACTCACCCTCTGTGAGGCTTCCTTAGACAGCACGTCATACTTCTCTCTGAACAGCAGGTGTCGCTCTTCAGGCGGTGCAGCGTCCTGTCCTGTGCAGCCAGCGTCACTCACTCTGTACAGAGGGTAGTGCTGCAGAACACAGGAGACAGTCAGGGAAACATGCACATCTGTAATCATAACTTTCCCATCAAACAATCTGTAAACATATAAGCAATGATCTACATGTTTAAAGAAACACGTTTCAGGACACAAAAGAAGCGTTTGCACAGGAAACATGGAATATAACCACATTCCCTGGCCCATCATGATGCCAGACATGGTTGTCCTGCCACTCTGCATTTCACTGGACTTGAACGTGCAACTCTTCTAGCCAGAGAGGGCAATCCATCAACGTTGCTGTCACAGAGAGAGAGAGATGTATTGGATTGTAACACTCAACACTATGACACCTTCTGGACTGAATGATGCTTCCTCTGAATACATTTGTATAAAATATGGAAGCAGAGTGTGTGGTGTAATGTCAGTCAGACTTACACAACTTTATTTTCAATCTGTGTCATGGCTGAATTACCATGTGCTTATTTAAGCCAATCCTGTACTAAAATCTTGCATATAAATTACATGAGGCTTTTCTCATTTAACTAATTGGTGCCTCCTTGTCTCTTCTGTCCTGTGATTCAGAAATCAATCTTGGTACGCCTTGATGAAGGATGTCTCCTTTCCTAAAATGCATTGGAGGGCCAGAGGAGGCTTGCCGGAGGAGTTATAATCAGGGATGTACATCTGTATCCTTTGCCGAAGTGTTTCATTACCTTCACCGTATGAAAGAAAGCTGATCAAACCTTTTGCCCTTCATAGATTCTGTGTGATTAAGAAAAAAATGTATAATATCTTGTCACACTGCTACACCTAAGATCATAAAATACAGCAGCAGTCAGGCTATATATAAAGCAATTTATGGTGCAGTTGTGCCAAACATCAGATTTAATTGGCATCACTTTAAAATGAAGCTCCAAGGATGCCTCATTGTGTCAAATGACTGCTGCCTCGGCTCTTCTCTTCTCATGTGTCCGTCTCGCATCTCTGATGGGAGGGACTAAGGAGCGAAGGAAGAATTGCGGATGTACAAAGTGAGAAATGAAAAATTTTCAATCAAGCTCTGCTTTGTTTATTTAAATAGCCAGAAAATTTGAGCCTTGTAAAGTTTCTCAAGGCTTGCGCAGGTGCTTCCTTCTCACTGTTGAGTATTCAATTTTAGTTTATCACCACAGATGTCAAACAAGAAAAATCAGCGTGCTCGACTCCAAACAAATAAACCGTTCAATGGGTGCTGAACTGTGTAAATGTCAAACTATAAATGAGAACTTCAGCACTCACAATTACATGTATAAAGTATTTAATATTACAAGCAAAAAAACAAAACAAAAACAAGCAGACACAATTCAGCACATCCTCAGGGTTTAAACCAGATCAACAAATTTGGGACCAGTAATCAATCGTGTCCTCCCCTGTGGAGCTGGCATCGCTCACTATGTAAAGAAGATAAAATGTGAAAACAGCAGACAGTCAGGGACTCGTCCTCACCTGTAATCAGGATTTTGTGACTTCTGGATTTTTGAAAGAAGAAACAGGAAACAGGATGAGAAGTTTCTCTCTCAAATACTGCATGTTGGAACAATTACTCACTCAAAACCGAACTGTGAGGTCCTGGTTTGGTTTAATGTGGCCTTTGTCAGCCCAGGACACGCTCACAATCTCAAGATTTTCTTGGAATTGAAATGGATGCAGATCTGGACGTGGTGGAACAGGAGATTTGCATCATGGATTTGCATCAGCTGACAAATGTGCAGAAACTATCATGTCAAAACGGACGGGTTTCAGCGCATGGCTTTCTTCAGTGTTTCTATATCAGGTCAGATCTGAATCTGAACTGCTGAGGAAAGATGTGCTGAAACCCATCCGTTTTGTTCTTACTGCCTTATAATATAAAATACTTTATGCATGTGAGTGCTGAAGTTCTCATTTATAGTTTATCACCACAGATAAACATACTGGGACAGTGCATTGAACTAGACTTAATGATATCGCAAACATTTACTGACTCAAACCTGAGCTTTGGGCTGTGAGCACAAAGGAACGGCAGTATCTGTCATGTCTGAGGAAACTGCCTCGTTTCATTATCAAAGCCAAGATGATTTTATTTTGCTGTGCTTTTATTGAGTCTTTTTTGTTGCTTTTTTCTTCGTGATATGGTTTGGATACTAATCTGCATCCAGAAACTCAAACAGTTAAATGCCCCTTTTTCAGCAGTTTCAACTACAGTAGCTCGTCTGTTGGATTGAATCACACAGGCCAGCTTTTACTCCCCACATGCATTAATAAGCCTTGGCTACTCAAGATCCTGTCCCTGGTTCACCACTGTTCCTTCCTTGGACCACTTTGATACTGACCACTGCAGACCAGAAAAACCCACAAGAGCTGCAGTTCTGGAGATGCTCTGGCCCAGTCATCACAATTTAGCCCTCGTCAGACTCACTCAGATCCTTACGCTTGCCCATTTTTCCTCTTTCTAACATCAACTTTGAGGAAAAAAAGGTTCACTTGCTCTAATATATCCCACCCACTAACAGATGCCAAGATGAAGAGATAATCAGTGTTATTCACTTCACCTGTCAGTGGTCGTAATGTTGTACCTGATCGGTATATTCTACCATCAGATACCATAATTTGATGGCCCTAGAGAGAGATGACTATCACACAGTTTTATAACATAGAACATCATTATAATGAATTAATGCATTCATATAACACACAGTGTGTTCATAAATAGTAAGTATTCCCAAAATTTTTTGCTTGATTCAGTCTGCAGGTTGTCAGGTTTAATGAAGACTGAGGACCTCAAATGCAGCCTTTTAGGCAGGCAGGTAACCAGTGAAAGCGATTTTTTATTGAAGGTGAACCCAAATCCATAAAAACAAACAGAAATGCTGGGGAAACACTGGGAGCTAGGAAACAAAGGTAAACACAGGAAACCTACAGAACAGGATGCACGGTAAACAGGATAACGTGACAAAGAACTAAGACAAACCGAGTGAATTTATACACGAGGTGACGAAGGCAAAATGGGAGACGCTTGGGAATTTCACACAGCTGAATTAAATCTGACATAGGGATCAAGGCAAGAGGACACATGACTAACAAAATAACACAAGAAAAACTAGATAAGGGAACATCACTGACAGAGATTTGTCAATACACAGGGAACACCAGGGAAGCAAAAACTAAAACTGAAAGAAGGAATATCATAAACATAACAGTAACTGGAACAAAAGCGCAAAGCTGAAAAACACAAAAATAAACTGGGAAACAAACTGAAGATCACCGATAATCTGCAGCCAAAACACAAAATGCTGGGTCAAAGACCCAGAACCATAACACAGCTCTGTACTGCAATGGTATTAAAATCTGAGTTAGCTAAACTATAAGTGAGCTGAACATTACTGAAGTTCATTCAGTTATGGTTAAAATCGTGTATTTGTAAAATAGTCTATTTATTATTTAATGCAGGCTTGTTCTCTAATAGTACATATACAGAAGCTGACAGAGCACTTAAGTGGTTTTTTTGTATGTCAACCACACCATAGTGACACAAAAAAGTCAATATTTTCAACAGAAAGTTCTTGATTTTTCAAACAAGAATGCAGACCTGTTGTAAAGTGCATAATGATTAGTCAGTTCATAGAGTTGAACTTAATTCACCACTAGGTTAAATCTTGTCGATCTGTTGCTAGCATTTAAAAAGACATTCACAGTGGAAGAGAAAAATCATCTTTTCAGGCTGATACAAACACTTAAATTCAGCCTCATTTCAACCATTCACTGATATCCCACTGAGACATTTCCTGTTCATTTGAGGTCTAAAAGATCTAAATGGTTCATAGCAATATAAAATCCACTCGGGGTACTCAAATATTATTAATAAAAAGATTTTTTTTTTAAATTAAAAAAACACACACATTTATTCCATTAATATATCAGAGATGTAAGTTATATTCGTCATGGGGTCATTGTGTGATGCATGCTGAGCTTGTCTGTACCTCAGCACAGTGGAGCTCTGGTTAAAATTGATAAGTTAAGAAGGTTCAGGTCGAGTCTGCTGCCTCTCTGAGGAGTTTGCAGAGGTGTTGCAGAAGAAGAGTGTCCTGCTCCTTCTTTAGTTCTTCTTCCTTTTGGGCCACCTGTACTTTTTTCTATCTGTCTGTTATTTTTACAATGATCAGTTTAAGATGGCCAGTTTAAAAAATTGCGGTCAGCATATAATTAAATAATCCCTGTGCGCCAAAAGCTCAGGCTTCAGACAGTGTTTTTTTTATTATTTTTGACTCTGTGATATTACCCACATTACGGTAATCTGAATTGGATAAGCAGAAAAAAATGGATGTATGGATGGTTGAAGGTATGGATGGATGGATGGATGGAAATCTGAGACAACTCCTGCTGTGAGCACCGAAGCCTCTCCCACCTGCTGTTCAAAGCCTCTGTTTGTTACATGCAGCCAATCAGAAGAAAGCTAGCTTAAAGTGAAAGGAACTAAAACAGGTGGTTTCAGGCAGAGGTTGAACTGGGGGCTGTGCCAAGGCCCAGTATTGGATAAATAGCATTTATTTTGTGGGATTATTATGTGAGATTTGGAAAGCAAGAATAGAAATACAGAGATGGAAAAGAGGATAACAGGTCCCTGTTAAGTATAAAATTTTGTAAGTCGACCTTGTGTTTACAGAATCAGCAATAAAGAATTAAGTTCTAGAGTCTAGAAGAGAGTGATAAAGAGGATCACTGGGGTCACGCTGACACCCCTTGGAGATCTGGCAAAACAATGTTGCCTGTCAGGAGAAAGGACCCCATCCACCCCTATCATGGGCTGTTTTCTCTCCTGCCCTCAGGTAGAAGAAACCACAACCTGACATGTAGAACCACAAGGTTTCTTGATAGCTTTTAATCAGCCACCATCAGACTGTTACACACTACAAAATCTTAAGACAATCTTTTATACAATATCTACTACTTACTGTAAAATAGTTGTATACAACTACAGTGCAACCTATAGTGTAATATGGTGCAATATAGTGTAATGCCATAGATCATGGTGTTTCTATTTATTTATTTATCTGGTGTTTTTGTTTGTTTTCTCTGTGAATTTCATTCTGCTCTGGATCTTGATGTGGTGTCTGAATGACAATAAAGTGAATTTCAATCTGATTTATGAATTTATTACAGGGTCAGCTGAAAGGAGGAGCCAAATGCAGACAGAAAGGCTTAATGAAGAAACTGACAAAGATCTTTAAGTAAAAGGCTGATTAACCACATTCCAAACAGGAAAACAATGAAGGCACAAAAGACAAAATAACAGTAACCAGGAATGCCAGAAGGCATTGAGGATGAAGGCAAGAAGCTCAGGAGGGAAAACTGACAGTCCAGCAAAGACTTAGAGAAAGACATGACCAAATATACACAGTGTGCTGATTAAATAGGGCAAAAACGGGAAGTAAAAACAACGAGACACAAAAAAAACAACCTCCAGGGTAAAACAAAGTCCCGCTATGAAGACAGACACAGGAAGGAAATGGAAAAAGTAGAAACACAAAGGGGCACAACAACAAGGGCTATGACAGTCGGTATGAGTTTTCTCACTCACTGTTACGTGTATGTTGAAAAACACATTGGACATTGTCATCCATACGGTCAGGAAGCAACACCTTCATGACTTGAATTTGAGAGATATGCACCAGTCTGCACAGTGGAGATTATTATAACAGCTGATGTGGAAACTTTAGCAAACTAACTTCAACCAAGTGGATACTTTCCAGAAGTACTACTTAATAAAAAAGAAATTTTGTGAAGGTCTTTGTGTTGTTTTTCTTCTGTTGGAGATCAGCAAGGAGATTCTGCCCTAAGGAAAACAAAAAAGACTGCAGCTTTGGAAAATAACTTTTTTGGTTTTTGGCCAGCTCAGGAAGCTGAAGTTTGCACCAAATTAGGTCTGTGGATTTTTTTTTTTTTTTTTATTTCGCAGTACGCCGGTACGAACAAGAGGAATCATAACAGAGACCAATAACACTTTCAGTGTTACACTTGGGTATGCGAGTGTCTTCCACTGCTAAATGTTTTCAGCTTCTGATGAAGACCGAGTGGAGTCATCAAGTTTACCTGTAACATGATGGGAGGGGTTGGAGGGTAGAGCTGCGAGCCTTCGCAGCCGTCCATCACTCCGCTCCCTGACTGTGCGCTCTGCAGAGGAGAAAACATAAAGAATTCATCAGCTGTCTTGTCCACAAGCTAACAAAGCATCCTCAAGCATCAGGTAACATTTTTTATTTCATATCTCTACGCTCCTGTTTCTGGTGCTGTCTGCAGGAATAAAAAAACAAAACAAAACAAAAAAAGGAGTAAAAAGCCACAACTTCTAATGTGCTTTAACACTAGATGTGTAAGAAGAACAAAACACCCACTCTGGGTACGTCTTAATTTTCAGCTCGCACACCTCGAGTGCCAGGGACAGAGTATACAGAGTGAAAAAGTGTGCAAAAGACTTCTATAAATTTCCCTCTACCTGAAGAGAACAGTTGAGGTCCCTGGAGAGCTTGATCAGCTCTTTTTCCACTGACTGACAGATGGGACAGCCGTCTCCGTGCAGGGCCACGCTGTTCACCAGCAGAAAACTGAAGAGGGAAGGAGATTCTCAGTTAGTCTGGCAGGAGATCTAGAAAAGCGTCGTTATCAACAAACAACATCCAGATATCACTGGCTTTAAGTGGACGATGAACCTGTTAGCAAACAGTTGCTTATTTACACATCTGTCAGTTTCACAGCCGCATTTGCATTTGTTTGGCGTTATGTTTCTGGCCACCTGACAAATCTAAGTCCAATACTCAGTCTCTGTTTTTTTTTTACCAACTCCTGAGGGAAATATCTGGCTCTGTTGTTTGCCAGCTTGCGAATAACTGTGTGTGTCTGCTGTCTGATGCTGAGCAGGTAGCGTGCTGTGCGTGCTGTGAGCTGAAAACGTGTGATGAGAGTAAACCAGAAGAGTAAAACAATGAACTGGGCCCGTAAAGGTGGCAGCGGCGGCGGCGGGGTTGCAGATCCAGGTGTAGGTTCATCAGTATGTGTGGCCCCCCCTCTTTTTTGTACTGCCACAATGTGTTCACATCACCTTTGATACATTATTATGAAATTATTGCTTAAAGCTGCTTTAAATAGTTCCTACAACTACAGCTCACATGGAGGACAAACACTGCTGCACTGTGGGCGTTTTACATCAGCGCCTCTAAACGAGGGAAAAGCACATCATTTTTTTTGTCAGCACAAATAGGGCTGTTTGTGTGGCTCCTCTTATAATAAATTACAACACAACAATAGGCCTGTTTTCATGTAAATGTAATGCAACAAATGCACTACTGCAGGGAGCACAACAAGTACTTACTGGATGTTTTAACCCTAAAGTGACCAAGCTATTTCAGCCAGTCAAATGAGCAAGTGACATCATTTATGACCCCATTAAATTTCATACAAAAACACTCTATACTATCACTATCTATGTGAGATATTCTAATGTGTTCTAATGTAATTAATTCTGGTTTTCAATCATCATTCAAGCATTTTTTTAATGCAGAAAGCAAAATTCAAACCCGAATGTATATTTGAGTGAATTACAAACACTATTTGGACAAAGTATTGGACAAAACCTCACCTTGAATTCAGGTGTTTTTGTCCCGTTGCCACAGGTGTAAAATTAAGCACCCATCCATGCAGTCTGTCTTTGCAAACATTTGTGAAAGAACAGGAAAGCTACTTTGTCACAGGGGGTTGCCACAGTGGGTAGTGCCACTTATTTGATATGGCAGAGGTTTACGCTGAATGCCCTTCCTGACACAACCCCTGAGGGGGATAAACTTTTGTGAAAGACTAGGCCGTTCTAAAGAACTCACTGAATTTGTGTGTGGTATCATGATGCCACTGCTGCAACAAGTCTGTTTGTGAAATGTATTCACTCCTAGATATTCTGCAGTCAGCTGTAAGCCCCAAAGCAGCAGGCCAGCAGTTGCTCCAAACCTCCTCTGGCATTAACATCAGCACAAAAACTGTGCACCAGGAGCTTCATGGCCAAGAAGCTCCTGTAGGTGTGATATGTAGGTGGCCCAGTACTGTTGTCCATATCGAGTACTTCTGTATGCCATCATTGTTTTAACATCAAAATGTTGATGAGCTGGTGACGCTTCATTACAATGAATCATTATAATCCTTTTTTACTTCCATGCTTCTCTTTAAAATAAAATTTATAGACATCTTTTTTGCAGATGTGTAATATCTGAAATCTTCTGTGCAGAGCCATTTTAAATCAGGGTTTCTGCAGCAGAAGGTGCTGTTAGCTATGGCTCACTGTAAACATCTTTATGTGTTGATGAGAAGTGTAAAAATCTGAATCAAAGCCTATACTGTTTAAAAGTACATCATCTTTGTCACCTCAGTGGGTCAATTGTAACATAAATGAAAGCTAGACTAAATCACAGTCCTACAACAAAAATATTGTTCTGTTTAAACTATGTTTTAAATAATATCCACCAATCTTTGACTTTGAAGTGGCTTTCTTGCATTTACATCCTGTTTCAATATATCACATCTTGGCTCTGACTCTGGCCACCCTGTAGCACCTTCCTTCTTTTTTCTTTAGCCACTGTTTTGATGGATTTGCTGGTGTGCTTAGGTTGAAATGCACTTCCATTTCAGCTTAAACCTTCAGATAGATAGCCTCACGTTATCTTCAAGCTGTCCTTTATATGATGCAGGATTCACACTGACCGCAAGCTGCCCAGTTCCCGAGGTGCTCAAGGGACCTCAAATCATAACATTTCACAGCTGGTATGAGCCTCTCCTGAAGGCTGTCTTTGGTCTGTGACCAGCAACTCACACATTCTTCCACAGGGACTGCTCTTTGTCGACATATTCACACAAAAACTATTGTTTGCTCAAAGGTTTGTAGACAGCAAAGGCTCTTTTCCTGGCACGCCTCCCATTCAGATCAAATATTTGACTGCAGATGCAGTCTGACACACTCGGTTGTGAGTTACCTGCAGATTCCTTTCTGACATTTGTGTTCCTGGAATTTTCTTTCTGAGTCAAACAGTCTGCTCCTGGGAGTCCTGAGCAGTCAGTTTGAAATCTACAACACTTATACATAATTTTTCTTATGGTGTAATGCTTTATTTCAAATTATTACAGACTCCACGGTCTTTTTCCTGAAGAGCTCAGGGAGCTCTTTAGATCTTGGTCTAATGGCTTCAGTGGCAGAAAGAACAGCAGGTACTAGATGTGAAAATAAAACATCTGCCACTCACTCTGGAGGTTCTGATCATCAGCACCTAACCTAAACCATTAAAGCTAAACCATACTTTTTCCATGTGACTGATCTGCTTTATTTATGTTACAAATTATCATGTTAACCACTAAAAGTCCATTTTAGGAGTAATTTGTTTTATCATCATTATTAACAGTCACTGTTTCAAATACGTTTAATTAACATACATTGATTCGACTCCCCTACAGTGACAGAGGAAGTCTTTCCCACATACTAATAACATAATAATAAATTTAACAAATACATTGAATTTACCAATAAATTTATATTTAATACAACATTTTAATCTGTATTATTCAGGTATTTTACGTTATAGAGCCACTTTATTGCATTATATTCAACTTTCACATGAGATTCTGCTGCATTTTATATAGATTTTTACTTACTGAGATCCTTTTATCCATTTTACTTTTTCTATTTAATGAGCTCGTTTACTGTTATTGATCCATTTTGTTTTGTCATACAATCATGTGAAAAAGAGAGAACATCCTCTTTCAGTTCTGAGGTTTTATGTATCAGGAAGTACACAGCTCAGAAAATGAAAGGAACACTTTGTAATCAGAGTTTAACATCAAGTCAGTTAAACTTCAGGGATACTGATCTAGTCAGTTAAGTAGAAGAGGGGGTTGTTAATCAGTTTCAGCTACTTTGGTGTTAATGAAATGAATAACAGGTGCACAACAATGAGACAACTCCCCAAACAGGAATGGTTTTATAGGTGGAGGCCATTTGCATTTTTCCCTCCTTATCTTTTGTTTTTTTTTGTCTCTAGTTTTTCATTTGGCTATGCTGGAAGCACGAGGTGATACCTGGGCCCTACAGAGGTTGCACAGGTAGCCCAAACCCAGGATGGCACATCAATACATGTCATTGGCAGAAAGTTTTCCAGCCCAGTCTCAAGAGCATGGAGGAGATTCCAGGAGACAGGAAGTTACTGTAGCAGAGTTGGACAAGGTCGTAGAAGGTCCTTAATCAGCAGGACCAGTATCTGCTCCTCTGTGCAAGGAGGAACAAGATGAGCACTACCAGAACCCTACAAAATGACCTCTAGTAGGCCACTGGTGTGAATGTCTCTGACCAAATAATCAGAAACAAACTTCATGAGGGCGGCCTGAGGACCTGATGTCCTCAAGTGAGCCCTGTGCTCACTACCCGGCACGGTGGACTCCTTTTAGCATTTGCTATAAAATACCAGAATTGGCAGGTCCACCACTGGTGCCCTGTACTTTTCACAGATGAGGGCAGGTTCACCCTGAGGACATGTGACAGACGTGAAAACGTCTGGAGAAGCCGTGGAGAATGTTATGCTTCCTGTAACATCATTCAGCATGACTGGTTTGGTGGTGGATCAGTGATGGTCTGGGGAGGCATATCTATGGAGGGACACATAGACCTCTACAGGCTAAGCAACAGCACCCTGACTGCCATCAGGTATCAGGATGAAATCCTTGGACCCACTTTCAGATGCTGTGCTGGTGCAGTGGGTCCTGGGTTCCTCCTGGTGCACCACAATACCTGGCCTTGTGTGGCAAGAGTAAGCAGGCAGTTCCTGGAAGATGAAGGAACTGATACCATTGACTGGCCCCCACGCTCGCCTGACTTAAATCCAATAGAACACTTCTGGGACATTATGTTTCAGTCCATCCGACGCTACCAGGTTGCACCTCAGACTGTCCAGGAGCTCAGAGATTCCCTGGTCCAGATTTGGTAGGAGATCCCTCAGGACACCATCCGTTGTCTTGTTAGGAGCATGCCCTGCCATTGGTAGGTATGCATACAAGCATGTGGGGAACATCCAAACTACTGAGCACCATTTTAAGTTGCTGCAATGAAATTTTAACAAAATGGACTAGCCTGCATCATTTTTTCACTTTGATTTTTGGGGTGTCTTTTAATTCAGCCCTCTGTAGGTTGATAATTTTCATTTTCATCAAATGTTGTGGCTTCCGTTCATTCCTAAAACATTACCCGGTCCATATCAGCATAGATATCCAGCATGATTTTTTTTCAAAGTGTTCCTTTAAAGCAGGGTAATAAAACATCATCTATTTTTTAAAACATCATTTAGTTTACAGGCCTCAGCATGTTAAATGGTAAAGCTTGTGACAGTATGGTTAGAAAAAAACGGAACAAGTGTGGTTTGTTTGGAAGGGTTACCAGGAGAAAGCCTCATCTCTCTAAAATGAACTTTGCAGCATTGCTTAGGTTTGGAAAGTTGCATTTGAACAAATCACAAAACTTCAGGACCAATGCTCCAGAAGTTTTGTGATTTTGAGACCAAAGTGGAGTGTCATAATGTACAATGCACGTTTGGCAGAAACCAACCACAGCATATCACCACAAACACCTCACACCAACTGTCAAGCACAGTGGTGGAGGGCTGATTTGACCTTGTTTTGCAGCCACAGGACCTGGACACCTTGCAGTAATTGAGTTGACCATGAAATCTTCTGTATAACAAAGAATTATAGAGTCAAAGGTGAGGCCATCTGTCTGACAGCTAAAGCTTGGCTGAAACTGGGTCATGCAACAGAACAATGACTCCCAGTCAAAGTCCAGACCTCGACCTGATTGAAATGCTGTGGTGAGACCTTAAGAGAGCTGTGCATAAACTAACCTCAATGAATCGCCAAAATTCCTCCACAATAATATGAGAAACTGATATTGTCATACAAAAACAATTACTTCAAGTTGTTGTTGCTAAAGGTGATTAAACAAGCTGCTGAATCTTAGTTTTTGTTAAATGATATGGTATAATATTGTTTTTCACATGACTATTGTGTCTTATCTTACTGAGCACTTCTACTTTATTTAGGCTCTCTTATAACTGGTTGTGCTTAAAGTTTCAGCTGAAGTATCTTCATCTTATGATCAGGCACTTAGTTTTTCACATGACTGTATGTTCTTTATCACACAGTGTGCAAAACTGAATGCAATCTCCTGGCACACAATTAAGACCTCCGGAACAGTCGCCTGGCTTGTTCAAGAGCACCTCTGTGGCTGACTCAGGGGATTAAGCCGCCAACCTTCCTGCCTGCTGACTCACATGTTTGTCCTGCAGTCGTGTCACAGGTTTTTTATGTTTATGTTTCACCCTGCTGCCACTCACTTGACGCCCTTTTTGGTGACGATCCTGGTGGAAGAAGCGTTGAAGACCTTCTCAAAGCGCTGCAGCTTGAACCAGTCCATCCTGCAGGGAGACACAAACACGCTCATCACACAGCACAAAAACCTGCTGCTCAGTCTGCCGTGTCCGCCTGTCTATCATGCACCATTACATAACAGCTGTGCCAGCATACTTCCAGCTACTCGGATAGAATCAAACCACACAGGAGCATGTCTACAAAAGCTCGCATTTCTGAGCCACACATGTCAAATACCAAACAGCAGAAGGATTTTTTTTTAATGCATCACATTGTGTTTTCTTCCCCTGAGAAATTAGGAAAAATAGTCTCATATAAGAAGGCTGTTACATACTAGACACAATGAACACAACATCTCTGCAATTTCATGCCATCCAACACCGCTATAAAAAATACAGGTTAAAAAAAAATTACTAGAAAGACAATAAAACCTGTGTGACATAATCTTATTAAAAAGTAAAGCCTGTAGCCTTTTTGGCCAATGTTTTCTATTTGGCATCTCAATAAAAATGGCAAATAAAATGAAATAAATAAATCACTTTATTGCACATCTTTTTTTTTACTTGAAATATTATCATTTCATTAAATCTCCTTCCTGAAAAGGTTGTACCAGCCAACAAAAAAAGCACATATTTACATAATTTCTTAATGGCCTTTGAAATCAGTGGGATCTTTCATAACTGGCCATAGTTGAATGTGAGGGGCTGCATGATAATTAACAATTAAAGAGAAAAATGAAAGGGGGGGGGGGGGGGGGGGTTCCCTTTAATTTTAAGGGCATTTAACTCTGCTTTTGTCTCGTAAAAATATTTGACACTTCCTCCTCATCAGGGTGATAAAATGGCTGAAATTAAACACTTTAAAAAGGTAAAACTTGGCTTTCAAGTGCGAATGGGGATGTGTAACCTCTGATGAAGGGTTGTGAGTTTTTTCACTGTTTGAATGGGTCACAAGATTAAAAAAAGAAAAGGTTGGGAGTCTGAAATCAGTTTCAAAGCTTTTTCCATGACTTGGACTTGAGACAGCTTGATGTCCTTCTGTTGTCCAGAGTTATGTCTTTGAACAGTCTCAAACACGCTGCATACGGGAGGAGAAGCAGTGTTTGTCAGACACTTCTATCCAAACAGCAAAAAGAAAAGAAAAACAATCGTTTCATAAGTGTGTTGAAGGGATGATGCGGGGACAGTTAATCAGCTTTTCGGTGTTTTAAGATTATGTACAAACGCCTACTTCCTAGTTCATGAATGGACACTCATCACACACACAAAAATGATCTGTTTATGATCTGCATGGTGAAAAAATGGGAAAGGTTTGCAAACTATTTGGCTCCAGTTTAACAACTGAACCCTTTTTACAGAGGCTGCAGGACCTTCTTTGGACATGTGTCCCTTTCCTTTTTTTGTGTGTGTATCTCACATCTTAAAAATTTTTCCTGGATGTAAAAAAACTTGCTCTTCTTCTGAAGGAATATCTTAAAGTGATCAGCACATTTGATAAGTGGCACGTTATGACTTATTTAGTACAAAGCAATGACTGTGTTATTGACATCCTTTATTTTATTCTACAGTTAGGGCTGGATCCAGTGAGCCAGTATCATCCCTTACTTATGCTGTTACTGTATAGGCTCAGGCTGCTGGGGGACTCCCCGTGACGCACTGAGCACTTTTTCACTCCCTATGGCGTTGGTTAATGTGCTGCTATTATTATTATTTAATTATTATGAATGATTATTAATGATGTCATAAACTTTTGTCTTCCTTCTGCCATAGTTTGCGTTTTGTCCTCTTTATTGTTTGCGGTCTCTCTATGTTGTAGTTCTTTCTCTTCATCCCCACTGTGCTTTCTCCATAAGGAATTGCTGGGTTTCTCTCTAATATTGAAGGGTCTTTATCTTATAGTACACAGAGCCTTGAGATGACAATTGGTTTGCTGTATCTGTATAGCCTCTGAAATTACTTGTCTTGGAAGATAAGACTCAGAGAGTCAGGATCATCCTTCAAATAATTTCTGAAAACACTTCTTTATAAACTTAACACATAAAGTAAGGAAATTTGTGTTTGGTCGATTATTTCTTTGTTGTAACAATACTTCATGTCAATAAATTTTATACTGTTGAAAAACCTGTTTATTTCCCCTCAAATGGAGCTACATTTGTAAGGAATTTGTGGGTTGAGCAGCAGAGTTGAAAAACCCAAAATCTTCTCTACCAATGCCAAACAGCTTATTCTGCTATTGACTCTTGTTTTGAACTTCTGATACCCCAGATGCTGACAATTAGGTGTCTGATTGGCACCTGATTAGCAGCACCTGTGAGCATGGACCCTGCTACAGCGGTTAGTTGGTGTCTGCTCCAAGCATGCCATGTTTGACTGATCTGGATAGGGCAACTTCATGCTGGTGTTCTGCAAACCCAAACTGCAGCATTATTGGGAGTGAGCCCTTTGAAGGCCAAGTTCCATATAAGGGGGGGTGTTAAAGACAGGTCGGGTGTCCCAAAAAAGACGACACCGCAAGCAGACCATTTCCTCACCATGTCAACACTTACAAACTGAAGGCAGTCTTCTACAGATCTGCAGTCAGGTTTGCAGGACGATACGGCTAATGGCTCTCTACCTCAACCCCACAGAACACTTGTGGGATCAGCTTGGGTGTGCCAGAGTGACCAACACAACCACATTGACTGACTTGTGACAAATGCTGGTTGAAGAATAGAATGCCACAGTTTCAGAAAGTAAAAGATGCTACCTCTCTCTTACACGCATTGTGGCCTTATAGTTTTTCCTGTTTTAAGATTTCTATTCAGGTGTCAAAACAGGTGAAAATTCTGTACAAATGGGTAGATGCGAACCTAACCCTAACCAGGTCACCAAGAACCCGGTGGGTGTTAAGAGGTACATTTCTGGCTTTCTGCTTTTTTATCCCTGTCAAAAGAATCTGAATTATAAGAAGTGAGATTTAAAGATGACTGGCCTCAAAAATATAAAAATTTGTCATAAAAAGTCCACAAAGTCAAGTTTATATGTAACTGTGGAATTAAACATTGGTCTGCGAAGAATGTGATTGACGTCAGTGCAGTATGCAGTATTCTTCAAACACCACAAAAAGACCAAAACCAGCAGTTCACTAGTCTGCCAATATTTAACATACAGCATCCAAACCTCGCTCTGTAAGAGACATTATTTTTTTAAAGGAGCTCAGTAATGTCCTGAAACAGCCGGGTACAGCTGTAGCTTCCAGTAAACGTTACACAAACAGTGGATTTGTTAGGGACTATTTTCCTCTGTGGATTAACACACACTTGGTGCATTACTGAGCAGCATAATGACAATGTGGAACTGCCTACAAGAACCTGGTGGGTGTTTTATAATGTGACTTGTTGAAAATAAAACAGGGTCATTCCATCTCAAATCAACGTGGGCCTTCTGCTCGACTGTCTTCCATTTGCATAAGAACTTACAAGATCCAAAGTTTGGACATATATAGTGATTGCTATGACATTTTAGCTTCATCAAATATCATTACATACTAATACATCAAATACTTTTCAAGATTTTTTTTTTTTTTTAAAGGTCCAACTGACTTTCAGGTCCTTTTTGTTGCACATTGAAATCTGAGGCAATATTTGAACATGAATATTTCAAAAACTATTAAAGATAAAAGCCTCAAATCAAACAAACATCAAAACGAATCTGGATCTGTAATTTGTAATGAAGAAAATGCTATTTTTGTTTCATATACGTAACCTTACAAGGTCAAGTTGACATGCCCACATGGCACGATCGGTGAAACTAGCTTGCAACATTCCAAAACATTTTTTTTTTAGTTATCATTTGAGTCTCATCTGGAAACTCCAGATGAGACTAGCTGCTGATATTTTTGTTTTAATGGTACAAGTTGAAATTCTTAGTTATAAAAAATAAAGAAATTTTTATTTTCATTCAACTTTCATGCTGAATCGAGCAAATACAACAAGTTGTATCACAAAAATGTTTTGGAATGTTGCAAGCCAGTTTCACCGATCGCACCACGTGGACATGTCAGCTTGACCTTGTAAGACTACATGTGAAATGAAAACAGGATTTTCTTCACGTTTGTGTACTTTTTGAAAAGTATTCTACAAGCTTTATTTTGCATTATTGTGAAATACGACTATACACCATTCAGACACTGTCACTAGTTGTCTTTTGGAATAAATAAAATTTATTTATTTTTTCATATTTTAACTGGTCAATACTCACATTTTTTATGTATCTGTCCCAAATTACAGATCCTGACTCATTTGGATGGTAAGAAAGTCCAGTGAAACATTTCAGGCTTTCATCTTTTAGATATTTGCGTTCAAACATTCCCTCAGATTTTAGTGTATGAAAATATATCCTGAAAGGTATTTGATATATGAAACTAAAATTTCACAGTTCTCACTGAAACACAATTTGCTGATTTGAGATGGAACGACTGCGACAAAAGCATCACATTGCTGCTACAGCAACAACACAACGCAAAGGACCTCAATGCCTCCAGTGATGGTTTCAGACCTGACTGTATGCACTGTATCCCGCCCCTGTTTGGTCTTATTAAAACTGCCTCATGGAAATATTCAATCGCTTCCTCGCAGGTTATGTAATGTAGACAGGCTCCTCTTGCTCGATTTATTTGCTGGCTGTGTGGTGTAGTAGTAGGAGACATTTATTGACTTTTTTTTTGAGTGCCATGTTTAATGCTTTCTCTTGCTATAAAAACTTTTCAAGGAGGCAGGTATTTCTGTAACTAGGGCAACAAAGAACAGCGCTGAAAATCGCTCATACTGAGTCACTCTGAGGTAAAATGTGACAAATAGAGAAAAGTCAGAGGCCCTTATTATCCTGGCACCCTCCACACCTTTTTCAAAGGCCAAGTAAACCTGCTAAACTGGTTGTAAATTAAAGGAAGTGCACTGAAAACAATGAAGACATTGAGAGCATAAAGAACATGCTTACTCATAATGGAAACCGATGTCATGATTCCCAACCAGTACAACCAGTTCTGTGTCAGTGGAGTGCCTGAACATTCTGTTGAAGCGACGCACGTCATCCTCCCAGTGCTGCAGAGAGAACAACACGATCACAGCTGAAGTAGGTTTCAGGCCTTTAAGAAGAAAAACTCCCCGGAGAAGCTCATGAGCGTTAATGGGATCTCTGAGGGTCGCCCAGCAGCCCCCACGGGTGACTGAGATGAGCTGCTTTGATTCAGATTCAGTTTTGCTTCTACGAGGGCTGAAGCTGCACACAGAAAAAGCCTTTAATTGCATCAGTGCTGTGGATTTGAAGTGTTTGTTTCATACGACATGACTTATTTATAGAAAATGTGAGAATTTGGAATGCTTGTCATCTTTTTTTTTTTTTACACAATTCAAACTTGAAATAAAACAATTTATGGATTAATCAGTTTGACAATTTAGGGGATTAATGAGTGAATGGCAAAGTATTTGGGAGAAAATAGCAGTTGCATGTGAAAATTGTGAAGATTTGACTTTTTTTTTAACTTTTATACTATTTTAAATTAAACAAGATTTTCTGACTGCTGGTTGAACAAAGCAGGCAGTTTTTCCTAACATTTACAGATCAAAGAATCAAAGGAAAAGAGAAGAAACTGCAAATATATCTTGGTCTGTTGCTCTGCTTTTAAGTATTTATTGTTTCTGCAAAGATGCCTGAAACAAGTCATAAATCAAGCACACAGCACCAATTACTGTGTGTTTCAAGTTCTCCTGTTTGATAATAAGCTGCTTATCTTGTTTTCTTTAACACTGCATTGAATATTTTTTGGGTTTTGGACAATTTTTGAGATTAGAACCAAAATAATTAGTTGTTCATCAATTAGTAGATTTACATAATGAGTGAATAGGAGACTAGTTGGCTAACTGAGTGATCTTTAAAGTCAATTATCAGGCAAATATGTAACCTTTGACTAGTTTAGCATCTGAAATGTGTAATTTTGCATCTTTGTTCTACTTTATAATATTTTAGGATGCTTGGGTTTTACACCGCTGATAGAACAAAACATGGACAATCTTTGGAATATTTATGGAAAAGGAAAGAAACGGAAAATATTTGGTCACAGCTCCACTTTTTTATTCTAAGTTTTCTCTGCAAACACAAAGCTCACAAATCAAGTACAACACCAATTATTTCAAGTTTCTCATGTTTGAAAAACTGTGACAATTTTTCAAGACTACAACCAAAACAATTATTTGATCAATTAGCTGGTAGAATGAATGAATATGATACTGTTGGGCATGTATCACGCGAACATCCTAAACATTTCCTCAATTTGAAGTCTGGGATATACAGATTTGCTTCTTTATCACACTTTGTAATAATTTAATTAAAGATGGTTGGATTTTGGACTGTTGTAAGAGTCCAAAATCTTATTGGGACAATTTTCTACCATTTATTAATCTTCTAGTATTATTTTTTCTGTGTGCAAGCTATCATCTCAGAATCCTTCAAAAGGAAGGCAAACAAGTAGTGACTTAACCACAAATGTTAATGGGGTGGTGGTGGGGTCTCTTCATACACAAATAAAGTCAATTAAATAAATGACACACTGATCTATTCACATGTTGCAGACCTGCTATTAGTACTGCTCTTTGTGTGAATATGCTTTGTGTGAATATGCACTTCCTCCCGCTTTTAACACAATACAAATTAAAAGAGTTACCAGCCAAGAGTGAAAAGGAACGAGGAAGCTGAAGGGGTTGAGAGTAGATTAGAGGAGATTTTACTGTCTGAGGCTTTCTTTTGTGTTTCCCTCGCTCCCCTTTCTTCTATCTGTCTTGACAGATCCCATTTTATAACCCAGTAATAGATTTCTGAGATTTCCCAGAGGCTTTCTCCCCCTTTACACCAGGATGGATGTACCATGGAGGGCTAAGAGGATACCTGCTGCAGCTGTTTTCCTCAAAACCTGCAGCCTCTCGGGCCCGGATGGTACAAGATGTTGACTATTATGACCGGAGAACCCCGGCCTCTGCTCTGCATCCACATACTTGAACATCATCATAATTATCATAAACAGTGGTGGTGGTGGTGGGGAGCAAAGAAATAAGAAGGAAAACAGGGAGCTCTACGTTACCTTCTGCGAGCTCCACTTGCCTTCGTCGAAGATATCCCCGAGAATAAACACTATTTCGGGCCTGAGAAGCCACAGAGCGGTCTGGAAAGCCCTCTCCATCTGCCATTCCCTGCGCGTTTGGACACAAGTCAGCGTTATCGGATGTTTTTGTTTACAAATCACTCCTGCAGAGCCCCGGGCACAGACGGACGGATGGAGGGCAAAATATATGAGAATAAATTATATATATTATTACCTTCTCAGCTTGTCAAACCAGTGTCCTCCGACGGCTCCGAGAAGATGCGTGTCCGACAGCACCATAGCGCGGACCGTGGAGTCCATCGGGTGGCCGTCGATGCCCTCTCCGCCGCGAGCATGGCTGATCTTCGGCCAGGCACACTTGAGGATGGTCGGAAAGTAGATGAGATACTCGCAGAAGAGGAAGGCGCCGCCGACCACCACAATCAACACCACCGCAACCACCCATTTGACGCTAAACCTCGGCATTTCTTTGTTATTCGGCGTTTGGGATGCCCTGAACTGGCGCACTGGCGGTGATGGAGCGGTCCATGAGGCATCTTCACCTCTTCCAGACCCCACGGTTTAGGTCTCTAGCCGCGTGATGCACATGGCAAGCTCCTCTGGATAAAAACCGACTTCGTATGGAGTCCGATCGAGTCAGAATATAAGATAAAGAAAAAAAGTTTAAAAATACGCCCCGATTTCAGAGACAGCAGAGAGCGAGAGAAAGGGAAAGAGAGAGAGAAGCATCCAGCCGCTATTTCCAAATCACATCTTCTAAGCCTCTCATGCTCGAAACAACACATCCGGCTTGGGTTTTCAACATAAAACAGTTAAAACAAAATCTGGCGCACGCAAAAATAGTGTGCCTTTCGGAGTAGTACAATTACTAGAGTGTTTAAGTATTTAATTTTCTCAGTAGGTTTTCTTTTGGTTCAGAAAGTTTCCAAAACTAAAATCAGTTCCTGGTTCAAACCTTCTGGTCAGCTGGACTCTGTGGAGGCTAGTAGTATATAATGGCACTTTTTATGATTGACAGCTAACAGGTGCGGGTACATGAGCGTCCTCGTGCGCGTGCGTGGGATCGTGCGTGTTCCAATGATTTATGACTATCGGCTGCATGTGTGTGTGAGTGGATGTGGTGTCTGGAAAAAGGGCTATCCCATTCATACTGTTGTGAAGATGCTTAAATAAACTCTTTCTTTAACAGCTGATACCTGAGCATCAAAGACTGTAATTCTCCACAGGCAATTGTATCATCTGTTTTAACTATAAGACAATGCACACTTTAGCAGACAGAAAAGTGGAACACAAAACTTTAGCTTTTAAGCGTACGCAAAGCGCTGTATCACTCCTGCTTTATGAACGATTATTCCATCACATATCATAAAAAAACAAAAAAACAAAAACAACGTGAGGCATCAAATGATTTATACACACAAGCGTACGCTTAAAAGCTAAAGTTTTGTGTTCCACTTTTCTGTGCTTACTGATCTTTTTCCCAGCTACAAAATGTCCAAAACTAACGATTCTTTTCTTGTCAGAGAGACATTAAACACATCTGGTCATGTGTATCTGATCATTAAAAACTGTCGCACACGTAAAAATTCATGATGTTTACTACAGAATAAATTTGTGGTTACAAACTAAGTGTAAGAGACCCCTTTAATTACAACAAAATACGTGTGAATGTATCTTGTTAAATAAATGTTTTAAAATTGTTTCTTCAAACTACATGAGCCTGGTATTCCTCTAGCAGGTATGAAGTAAGTGTGAAGCCTGCAACCCTCGTGCATCTGCATTATTTTTATTTAACTTAGTTTCAGAATCCACTTACAACTGATGTAGGCCCTGAAAATACGTGGCTAATTTAGTCAATCATAGCTCATGATGGGTTGGCGTGAAAGGAATTAAAACAGTGGTAAATTCATAAGCCTTTCATTCCTATAAAGCTTTTGGGTTTAGTGGAGAGAAACATATTTCTTTGGGTATAGTCTGTAGTGAAGAAAAGTTGTTATAGATCCATTCATGAGTAGAATAATCCATGTGGTTATACTGTGTGTTAAAAACATAGTTTAGCCACTACTACAAAAGTAAACATTAGACTGCTGACATGGGGTGATGTGGGGGAGAAGTGGTGTCGTTGGTCTGTTGGGGGTGTGATGGGAGATGTTAGAACAGGTGGACTACTATTGGTGTTGGTAGGATTTGTGTATGTGTGGGGGTCGTTGTTGTTGTTGATCTGTGTGAATGAGGTTTTCTGAGTTATCTCCTTCTCCAGTCTGTGGGATTTTGCATTTGCTTAGAGTCCATTGCCATTGATTGGTGATCTGTCCGGGGTGTCTTCAGCTTTCAGGCTCCTCTCCTGTGGAATCGGCACTCAGTTTGGTTTCAGGAGACAGACACCTTCTCTACTCTTAAGATTGAGATTAAGACTTTCTGTCTTATAGTTATAGCATGACTGGATCAGGTGACCCTGAACTTGTTCTTTATTCTTATATTTCTGGGCTCTCCTTTTCTCTTATCTTTCCCCCCCAACCATTCACAGCTATTGGCTGCTGGTTTAGGGGAGGTCTCTTCTTAAAAAGGGATTTTTCCTCCACACTGTCACCAGGTCCTTTGGTAGGTCTCTGTAATATTATGGAGTGTTTACCTCACAAATTAAAGCACCTTGAGACAGCTGTTGTCACGACTGCTATGCAGATAACACTGAATTTGAAAAACAAAAATTTGTGCTTTTTACTGAACTATTTCCTTAACAACTGTAAAGGCTGGTTACCAAATTCTCCAGGTTCAGTCAAGGTTGTTTCAGGCTATTCTTATCAGTTACAAATAATAAACATCAGCAAAAACCAATCTTCTTTCTTTTATTTAGTAGTGCCAGTCCTTTTTTTAGTCTATAGTCATTTAATCATAAAGTTGTGTTCTACTTATCAGGGGGTTTTAGCAGTAATATATATATATATAAATAAAAGACCCAAATTTTGCATAAAACCACCTAAAATTACAGCCCATTAATAATTTCATCAGTGTGTGAGGTTTTGGTAAATATTCAGGTTACTTTTTAAGTCAAAGCAGCTGTACTTAAATATAAAAACACTGAGCTGAAAAAGTAAGTTTCCATAATTATTGGGAATTGTAAGCAAGACTTTTTTCAGTTTTACTAAGCTGGGCACATTTAACAGAAAACCACAAAAATCATGACCTATAAGAGAATATCCAACATGTGAAAAGCACTTAAACCAAGAAGAACTGCCATGGGCAGTGGAAGAGGGAGATGATACTGTTCATTATGTAATATCGATTATGTACAGATGCTAACAACTGAATGCATTTGTGCTTTGCGAGTTTGTCATTTGAAAAGCTGATCCGTAAATGCAGCTTACAAATTCTAATTACTATTGAAGCAAAAAAAAGGAAGTAAATTCTACATGTTGTGCATGCTTTTGTTATTTTAATGAAAAATTTAAAGCGCTAATGGGATCTTTTATTTAGAAAATGCCACCAACTTCCGGCATTTTTTCTACTTCCACCTGCGAGCTTGACTATGTTTTCAGGAGACTGGCGAGAGCGAGAGAGGCTGAAAACCACATGAACAAAAAGTTATTATAAAAAAACTAAGTCGTCCATCTGGAAACAATAAAACTATTGAGTTGATAAATTCTAATCTGATCAGTGATCAGTAAAGCTCGCCATACAAATAGGTGGAAACGAGCCAACGACTAAGGGACAAATAAGATTAAGTGATTAAGAGCAGAAATCTAATCAGCAGGAGACTGCTTATGTGTGCAGCTCCCAATCACCCCCGAAACTTGAAGCAGCGAGGAGTTTATTTCACACAGGGAAATACTCCAACAGTGCTGCTGTTACCTGCTCAACTAGCTGCTTTGGAGGAGCGCTGCAGAACTGTTCACACATATGATGAAAACGATTTAAACCCTTCATTTGACCCTGAGAACTCTTCCTCCAGCCGACATTCAGTGCAAGATCTGACTGGTGAGGGAGCTTAGGGGGGAGACGAGCAAAGGCAAACTGAGCAATGATAGTGTGACTGAAGAAAAGTCCTTCTCAGTTTTCAGACTTGTGATTGGTTTGTGATGGTGAATGACTATTTTTGTCTCTAGACACCAACTGGGTGGGGACTCTAAATTCTGCTCCCCTCCAGATGTGCAGCTTCTAGGGAGTATCTCAAACTGCCCTTAAGTTGCATAACTTTGTTTAACCGCCTGACACCCTGTGTCCACATATGGGGACATTACATTTTGGCTTTGCTGCACCTTATTCTTTCATTCTGCTCAAGAGTATTTTATACTTTGTTATGTCATGTTGTTTTTTGTTGTGTTATGCTATAAAATAATCCCAGTGTCCTCATATGAGGTCATCTTTTTTTCTCACAAAAGTATGTAACAACCATGTAACAAAATACAACTTCTTGTTCAAGGAGGAAGCTTAGTTTATATACATTTTAGGTCCATCTACTCACAAATATCTAGGAGAAATTGAAAATGCATCCCAAACAGGACCTTGGGTCTTAGAAGGTTAAATTCTGAAATTGATAAATCAGTCTCTTGTGACTACTCATCTCAGTATCAAAGAGAAAGTACTGAATCTCCTTTCTATTAAATTATTTTTAAATTTCATGTGTAGCTGTGAAACAGAGTAAAAAAAACAAACAAACAAAAAAAAACTGGAGTACTTCTTTAGCATTTTCCTCTCAAACTAGGCAACCCCTTTTCTAAAATAGTCGGGACACTGTGTAAAAAAAAGAAAAAAAAATGTAATCCAATACACGTATTATTTGAACTTGAAAATAGAGCAAAAACAACACATCAGATACTGAAGATGAGCCATTTTTTATCTGTTTGTGTGTGTCATCACTTTTGAAAATCCTCCAGTGAACAACTCCTTGCTGCAACCACAAATTCAAAACTCCACTATGCAGATACAAACTTTTATATAAACAATAACCCAGAGACACCACCACATTTAAGATGGACTGAGGTGAAGTGGAAAACTGTCTAAAATCCTTTTTGAAAAAGAGGAGTGGGACTATTTGCTGATTAATCAGCGCTGATTAATCAACAATTCAAAAAGTCCAAATCTGTGAGACTATAATGGTGCATTAGTCAACAGAATGTGGATGTATTGATGCTTAGTGACATATGCAGGTTTTTGAGGAACTTATGATGCAGTCTTGACAATCTTTTTCAGAGAAAAAATGCTAAACGAAATTCTGCACACATTTCAACAGCTCTGGGGTAAACTGGCCTCCTTGCTTATCAGCGTCTGACTCACTGAAAAATCTGGAACATTATGAAATAAAAATTATGACAAAAGGGGCCCAAATTGTTGTTCAGCTATAAAGGAAGAATGAGAAAACATTTTACCTTCAAAAATAGCTCTCAGAATATAAGATAACTCCCTCACAGATGTGAAAGACAAACTCACTTTAAACATTTGAAACGCTGTCTTTGTACTATTTCTTAAAAAATATAGGGTCAAATCATTGTTCCTGTTTACACTATACATTTTAGTGTCCTAGCCTTTTTTTGCGAATAAGGTTTTGAGTTGTATGCAATAAATACTTGGTTAAAAGTGCTAATATATCAAAATTATAAACAGTTTAAAGGTACATTAAAGGAAATCAGTGAAGCATTGTACATGACAAAGGAAAAAAATCTCTTCCCTCTTAATATAAACTAACAATAGTGTGCTTTATTGTTGGGACTTTGCAGGGCTGTCACCATACAAATAAATTACATATTTTTGATGCATTAAGTGCTTCTGCACTTGTAATTTTTGGATTTTCTGTGGCTTTGCATCTAAATGACCTTTATAATTAAAATCTTAGGAAGTATAATTCAACAGTTAACTGGATTTTAAAATCTGGCTGCAGCCCTGTTAGAAAAGGGATACTTTTACTTCACCCTTCTGAGAAGCAGTTACTGCTGGTCATGAATGCCACAAATTTTTCTTTACTTGTCTTCCAGGAAGAAAATAGTTAATAGCCACGATACTGTTGCCAACCAAATACTTCATCAAGCTTGGGAAATCCCTAAAAAAACTTCTCAGAAGTTCATCTAAGGACATGACCTCAGTGTTGACTCTGTTGGAATTAGATCTCAACAGTGAATGAAAGGGGGGAATTGTAGCATGAAAAGTTGGGATTTGGTTCCTCTGAAAGAAGAGCAGCTGTGCAGATTTGTTGGCATTAAGGCCAAAGTTTTCTGCTTGACCTTTTTTTCAGATTGAAGGTAAAAAAAAAAAAAAAAAAAAAAAAAAAAAAGTGTTGTAAGTGTACTCCATCACATTTTACTTAAATAAAGTGTCAGATTCTTGCTACATTTGGCTACTAAAATACCTTTATTTTTAAGAGTATTTGCCTTCATTCTGAATAAAGGAAATGCTCAAGTCTCAGTCACTCAGAGTCTCTTATACTAACAAATGTACACTGCTGAGTCTAACTTCTAACCTGTGACTTTTCTTTTTTTGTTAAAACTCATTCGAGTGAAGGTCTCACACTATGGGGGTCATTTCTACAGAACACTTTCTGAGGATTTGAAGAGTTTAGCAACCTTGAATGAGTTTAAATTCTGCCTACTAACTTGTGCAGTTTCAGAGGGACATCAGACATCAGTGTTACCAGCTTCAAAGAACTCAGCTTTATAGAAGTCATTAGCAGGACTCTGGAGAACTTGACTGCATACTGAGGAGGTAATTCAGCCATTTGATTCAGGTGTGTTGAATTACCTCCTCAGTATGCAGTCAAGTTCTCCAGAGTCCTGCTAATGACTTCTATACGTGATTCAGGTGTGTTGGATCAGGGACACATCTAAAACCTGCAGGACAGTGGCCCTCAAGGCTTGGAGTTGCCCACACCTGATTTAGACCTTCTGGTGGGAAAATAGGTGGTAGTACAGGCAAGTAAGCAGGGTCAGCAGCCAGGAGCCACCCTTCATTGAAGCTTCACTCCAGTAATCCCAGAAAATCTCACGGTGGTGGTGGTGCAACGGCAGGGACGTCTCACTGCCACCCCTGCAGCTAACCCAAGGACCCTTGCTTTCCCCACACCTGGTCTTTCCTTCTTAGCCAAAGCCAGAAGCTTCCTTGATCTTTGAAAGCCTTTCTGAATTTGGGGCCAGTGACACCCATACTCCTCAGGAAGCGCTGGGTGGGTGCTCTTTTAAATCCCCTGCAGCCAACTTTGACCGGGTAGCAGACAGCTGACCACCCTTTATCTCTTATAGCACTCAGCTATAAGGTCACGATCCCTGTCTTTTTTTTTCCCCCCTCAAAGGCCGCTTCCATCCCTCCTTCCCATGGAACAGAAAGCTTTTACTGTTACTTTTCTTTCTGGACTTGTTTTGTTATCACCCGGAGGGGGGGTGGATTACAAGGGAGGACTCTGGTTTAATAATGATTCAGTTGAATGATATTCATATAGGGCCAGTCATGAATTTAACAATTTAACCATTGGCAGGGCATCATTAAGCACAGGGGGAATTTTAAGTATCAGATTTTTTTTTTTAAATTCTGGTGAATTTCTATGTAGGATTTTGTACCTCATTGGTATCAAGAAATAATGGAAATCTCTAATTAAAAAAGTCAAATTATGTGAGTTATAAATATCACAATTATCTGCATTATTTGTATGAATTGCATTAGTTATGAATAGAAAGATGCCTACATCTGACCACAGCCTGAAATCACCCTCTGACTCATGTCTAAGTTAATGTCAGGTTGTAGCTCATGTGTTTTTTGTTCTTGTAGCTACAAAGCAAAGTGAAACTTTATCAAATGCCATTGTGTGGCTTTACTTCCTCTTATGCCTACACTGCTTACTGCCATATAAGGTATAAAATACTGTGAAACACTTCCTTGGGTAGGCACTTGCAACCTGTCAAACAGGAAGAAACTATCTCCTCTGTACAAGAATTAAAAAAGCTCTTACCCTGGAAGCTGATCATATCAAACACAAACAAATGAAACGTACAAATTCAGACACCTGGTAATGATTCAACATACCGGTAAACTGGAAAATAATGCAATGAGAGTCTCCGTTTGTACGCTGACCCAGCAAGTCAGCATACAAACAAAAAAAGTGTGATGCCGTCTGAGGGCTTAAAGATCATGGGCATCCAGTAATGATTTTTAAACATAAGAGTCAAAGCTGATATGGTTTCTGATATCAGGCAGCTTTTGTTTGAGGAAGTAATTTGAATAAATGTGGATGCTCTGGTCACAGCAATGATGAATTGATTCATGAATCTACTGACTTAAAACATGATCATGATTTCTGTTACACATTCAGATCATGTGATACATTTTAGGAATCGTGTTCATATCAGTCATGTTATTGAGGCTAACTGAGAACAAGAAGGACAGGCAACATTATCATAAGATTATTTAGCAAAATAGCAACCACACCTAAGATTCAGAGAAAAAAAAAAGTCTCAGAACTTAATTGGCTGTCAGACGTCTGGAAAAAAGCTTCAAAAATAATTGGACCTCCTCTTTTCTTTTTCCCTCTGGATCATCCATGTTATCAACCTACCAGCGTCAGCATAACATCAGAGGAGATGCTGTGCTTTGTGTGCACAGTGTGTGTGTGTGTGTGTGTATGGGTGATGTGTGGGGAACTAAATTTACCACAAAAAGGGGTGGAGGGTCTAAAAATAGTTACATCCTCCTTTGGAATCTGTGTCTATGGTGCCAATTCACAACATCTCAAGTTTACAATATTTAAGCATGAATCCCCCAAATCCCTCCCCTATGAGCAAGTGATGGTGGAGAGGAAGAACTCCTGTTTAAGAGGAAGAGACCTACAGAAGAATCAGGCTCAGGGAGAGGCAGCCTTCTGTTGCAACTGGTTGGGAGGTGAAAGGAAAAAGAAGAGAAAAGAGGAGCAAGAGATTTTTTTTTTTTCAAAAAAGCAGTTGAATCTGCTCAGCAGAAGCTGACATATCCAGACTTGTATTCTGTGGACAATTCACTAGCAGCAAAAACCAAAACTAGCAAAAACTACAAACTGGACACTTTCCTCCAGACTTACAGAATGTTATGAAATTGTTAAAAGGCTGGAATGGCTTAAAAGGCTCCCCTTTAACCATTCTTGCCATCATGAAACCCATATTGTACAAGATGTCAACCTGATGTCAGAAGAACTATATTTACTGGCATGGGAAACAAGTTTTAAACTTGTTTCAAGAACCATGTGGAATCAAAACCCTGTTCTTTTAAATAAATTTGTGGAAATTTTGGAATCAACAGAGGCTTTTTGTTTCCCAGACAAAGAACTCAGTTTTAAATGCTCTATTTGTCATGGCTCAGATAGCAGGTGGACTCAAACTTGTGATTAAAAGGTTTATTTACAATTAGGATAATCAACCAACGCATAATGTGAGCTTCCAGACAATGAAGTCCAAATCCACAAGAAGGTAAGTCCATACACATCTCAGATAGAGGCAGGGCCACAGAACAGATTGAGCCAAAGCAAAAGTCATGCTTTCTCTTCACTCACAACTCCCCTCTCTGCAGATACCAGGAAAATCTACATAGATAATAATACAGGTTTTTGCCAAAAGTGGTTCAAACAGATACAATAAAGAGCCGATGTCACTAATGTGGGTAGCTCAACAATTAACCACCAACTGAAGGTCACGCCTCCCTTTAAGTATCAGCCAAACAAGCTGATGGCACACAGGTGTGCTCATCAGCTCCAGGTGTTCTGAACAGCAGAGTGGGAACCCAGGATGACCCGCCCACTGAAACACAGAGGTGTGGATAACATGCACATACATGCACAGAGACAGAAGAGCGAAAGAGAGAGCAACAAGAAAAGAGAAAGTGAGACTACACCAACCTTGCTGGCTGTCAGGCCATGACACTATTAATTCCTTTAATACTTAATTCACATTTTTTCTTTTTTGGTCTGGAAGTTGTTTAATTAAAAAACACTGAGTTCAAACCACTGGAAACAGCCTATAAAACATCCAGTTGTTCATTGTAATGGTACCAATTTAAGTGGTTGAAAACACCTAAATCCCAAAACCCAGAGAATAATGGTAATGGCCCTGTTTACTTAACAAACCTGCAGCAAAAACACTGATTATACATTAGCTTAACAAATGATGACAGCAAGGACAATTTCCATGTGAATTGCAGTCACATGTTAAGTAAAAAGTAACACAATTGCTTAACGGGATGCAGTTACAGAACTGTCTCCAATCAGATTTGATTCGTGTTAAATTAGTCTGGCTGGTCAGGCTTCAGATGCTAATTAGAAGCCATTTATGCAGATGTTAGGTGGTGTGGCAGAGGAAAAAAATGTAATTGTAAACTCCCCTCTCAACAGACCTGCCAATTCTTGTTCACCAAACGTGAATTTAAATGTGAGTGACTCAGCTCGCCTGCTGTTGGAGGGAATAAACAGGTTCCTCAGAAATGTGTGATAATGCTTCTGAACAGCAGGTTTTTGCAGATTGAGTTATTTCAAGCTCAAAATTGAATTCAGGAGAAGGTCATCTGTCCAGGTTAAAACTTTTCTCTAATTCTGTGTTAGAATATTTATTTAAATGAAAAGGTCTGAATGTGGTTAAGCTCAAAGGTCACAATAAGCAAACTGTACCACATATCGATCTAAATGTCTACGGTAAAAACATTTTTTCATTAGTTTTTTTTCTAAAATATGAAAAATGAATGACTAAAAGGAACAGTAATTAGCTGAGTTTAATTACAAGACAGATACTATTGCCATAGTAACAAAATCCATTAGCCAGCACATCTCACAGATTAACATGTTATACATCTTGTTTCATTAAGTTATACATATTATACATATCAAATGTTTAAACAGACATTTTCTATGCCATGAAAAATGCTGGATCGTTTTGAATTTGACAGCAACAACGTGTCTCAAAAAAGTTGGGATGGGGGGAACAAAAAGCTGGAAAAGTAAGTGCTACTAAACAGCTGGAGGAACATTTTATAACTAATTAGATTAACTGGCAACAAGTCAGCAACATGATTGGGTACAAAGAGAACACCTCAGTTTCTTATAAGTAAAGATAGGCAGAGGTTCACCAATCTGCAAAAAACTGCATCTACAATTTCAAAATAATGTTCCTCAGAGTGAAATTGCAAAGACTTTGGATATCTCATCATCTACAATATCATCCAAAGATTCAGAGAAACTGGACAAATCTTTGTGTTTAAGGTACAAGGCTTACAATCAATGCTGGATGTCCGTGATCTTCAGACCTCTGAATGGCACAGCATTAAAAACAAGCATGATTCCATCATGGAAATCAATGCATGGGCTCAGGAACACTTCCAGGAATCATTGTCAGTGAATGTGCCATCCACACATGCAGGTTAATGTTTTGTCATGCAAAGAAGAAGCCAGATGTGAGCATGATCCAGAAACGCTGCCATCTTGTTTGGGCCAAAGCTCATTTAAAATGGACTGAGGCAAAGTGGAAAACTGTTTTATAATCAGACAAATTGAAATTCGAAATTCTTTTTGGGAAACACGGATGCTGCGTCCTCCTCTAAAGAGGAGAGGGACCATCCAGCTTGTTATCAGCATTCAATTCAAAAGCCTGCTTCTCTGATGGTAAGGCGGCGACAGATCAGGCCTGCCTGCAGTCCAGACTTTTTACCAGTAGAAAACATTTGATGCATCATGATGCAAAAAAGGAAAGAGACAAGAAAGAGACTAGAACAAAAAACAGCTCAAAACACGAACTACAGGAGACAGAAATGAGTGACATGTGAGAGTGGCATCGGGAGCGAAAGGAGGTGAGTGGAGAAACTCTAGAAAGCAAAGTGCTCTGCTAGGACAGTATGGTGTTCTTAGGCCTTTAAGATAATGTGGTCTGATCACTCAGAATTTTGTATGTGAGGAGAAATATTTTAAATTCCATTTTGGATTTAAAATTGAGTCAATGAACAGAAGCTTCCTTCTAGGCCCTAGGAGTTGTTGAAAATGACATGACGTACAAGCTTAGTATGTTTTACCTGGGTGTATAAGATGTAAGTCCCATAATACAAAACCTAATAATACCTAATGAATGTATATCAAAATACAGGCATTGTTACAACTAAATGACTATTAAATGAAATGTTTTTCTATCAGAATATTTTTCCTATTCTTAGTCTTGCTGCTTACTTAAATCACTATTATTAATATTCACACAGGTTCAGTATTATAAATGCAAAGTTCTGTGAATTGAAAATTATGTAGCAATTTTATAGTAAATGTTTTTAACCTTGAAGAATCATTTAATGAATACACTGAAAGTCACTTAATTAGTCCATTAATAAAGGAACGATTTCTGCTTGGACTGATTTCCACCCTGCACGGCAACTGAACCTTGTTTTCAAGGTGTAACTCAAGGGTGTCAAACTCAGTTTCCCAGAGGCCACACTGAGAATTGGGACACATCATTAGACACACATGTATTTATTGGCATGCTATAATTTAGTCCAAAATGTAAAAATATTCCAGATATTATTGTAGGGTCTTTACCCACAATACAAAGCACCTTGAGGCGACTGTTTGTTGTGGTTTGGTGCTATATAAATAAAATTGAATTGAATTGAATATCCTGGATTTGTTCCAAATAAGTCTCAACAAAAATTGGACGCTGTCCTGGGAGATCTCCTCCCAAATCTGGATCACGGAATCAGTAAACTCGGCAGTGTGTGGCACTATGTGGTGGGGTCGGATGCACTGTTCTATAATGTCCCAGAGGTTTTTGATTGGATTCAGGTCTGGAGAATGTGAGGGCCAGTCAGTGATATCAAAAGCCATGATTTGTTTACACACTCTGCCCACATGAGGCTGGGCACAGTCCTGCACCAGGAGGAATCCAGGGCCCACTGCACCAGTATGAGGTCTGGACCTGCACTTTCGGTCAACCTCTGTTGTTTTAAAACGTGCTATATAAATAAAATTGACTTGACAGTGACTCCCTGTACCTAACAGCAGTCAGGGTCTTGGTATCTAGCACATTTTAAAATCTTTTTTTAGTTGTATACTAACCCATATGTTGATTTCAACAAGTAGATCACATATTTGGTTCTACAAGAGTATTTTTAACTTTGAACTTCTTTCCAATGTGAGGATGCAAAAACAATCCCTTTTAGTCACAATTTAGTGATGTGAATCTTTATTTTATTTTTTTTTATTATTTCTTAAAGGTGATGTTTAAGAGCATTTGAAGTCCCTCTTAGAGGGAGGTTTAGGGGCTAACAAATTATTTTTAATAAATCTTTTTCTACATTGTTTGCTCTATCTAAACCATCTACAAATATCTTATTGCTACAGCCCCTTCCTCTGAATTGAACACACATATTCTGAGCTTGATCCTCAGATAACCTGTAAATACTGCAAATCCCAAATGCAAGGCACTTCTTTAAGCTGATGGTGCTGATGACAGCTTACAGCAGAAACACGTTCTTCCTGCTCTTTAATAAACACTAAGTATACTTTAGTGAGAGCTGGTATTTAATTTTTTTAATTATTATTAAGATCAGACACTCTGTAGATGTTTAAGATTCTGAGCTGAGTGCACTGTTACTTTGTATTACTGTTTATTTCATGCAAAAACCAAAGTCCATAAATAACATGTTATGACTGAGGCTTTTACAGGGGGATGTGTACTAAACAATTTCTTGGATTGAACTGCCTTCAGGACATTACTGCTCTCAGCCAAGAAGCACTTTAAAAAAAATAAACCCACATAAAACAGCAAATTGTTGTTCATGCATAGTGCACAGAAAGAGTTTTTCTCTCAAGCGTTGAACTTTCCAAACTGTCCACAGTTATATCAATAAGCAAAAAATGATGAAGCTTGATCAATTCAATTAAGCATCTATGTTACAACAGGGTCTCCATATGCACAGTTTTTCTCAATGCCCAGGTTGAACCAGTTGCCTTTTCCTCCTTTAAAGGCACTGGTGACAATTCTCGCCCAGCCGTGTTCCCCCTGAAAAGGAGAAAACAAACAAAACAATATTATTTACTCTGCCTGTAAGTCTGAGAAATTAAAAGGTATGAAAAAAAAAAAAATTCCTAAAAACATTTTCTGCTTCAGCTCAGCCAAAAACAAAATTAATAAGAACTTGTGAATTTAGTTTACAGAGCTGATTAAGCACAGAGTGAGCACAGGCTGTCGTGAAAAACCAACCCAGAACTCTCCCCAGGAGTTCCTGACGATCCAGTACTCAATCCCATCTTCGCCCACGCCCCACCCAGCTACAGACACAATGTGATTTGGCAGAGAGAGAGGGTGAAACTCGGAGAAAATCCCTCCAGCGTATCGCTCCAGGCCATCAGTCGCCATCAACGCACAACTGAAAGACAAGAAAATTTATGTTGCCATTTTCCTTCATTACTAAAATGTAATGCTAAATCTTAGAGCATTTATGTGGGCTCAAATTGCGGTCATTTTTAGCTATGCGTTGGCTTTTACAGCAGGCTCAAAATTTGTACTTGCATCATAAATGTCTATAATGTAGTGTGGGAACTTTAAGTGCAAAGTTTTGCTCGCAGTCTTCTACTTTGAATCTGCAGTCAGATGTTAATAAATACAATTTTTACTGATGGACCTTTGTGAAACTTGATTGTCTTACATAGATATTATTGCATCCTTTTGACACATTGAAGTGGACGCATTATGCTTATCTCCAGTTCCATATTTTTATTCTTAGACTCGATGGTTAAAAAAAAAAAAATCCTTATTTTTCTTAAAGTGGTCCTTGGTGCAGCTTCTCGGGTCATCCGCTGTCTGAAACGAGCTGTTTTTGTGGCCTGTGAATTTTGGATTCTTGTTTTGATTGCATTTAAACTGTTATGCTGACCTTCAGTTCTTCTATTTTTTTTATTTTTGGCTCCTGTTTGGATTCACTGCTGTTCTAGTTTTGCTTCTTGTGGGTGAGTTTTTTTCTGTTTTGACATTACAGTTATTCTGTATATGTTCCTTTTTTTTTAAATATATATATATATATATATATATATATATTACTGCATTTCAGTTCGTGCCCTGATTTTATTCTTATTCTAGTCTCCCCACTGTCTCCCACTCTCTCATTTATGTGCTTGTGCCTTCTATGTATCCTTGTCCCTGATTTCTTTGACCATTCATGTCTTAATATTAGTTGTCTTTGATTATTTCCTGTTTTACTGTCAAGTCTACTTCACTGTAGTGTCCAGTTTTACTTCATGCCTTTTCCCTCCTTTGTGATGGTCTACACCTCCCTGATTGCTTTCACCTGCTGTTTATTGGGCCTCATTTACTACAGTAATGTGTGCGTGGAAACGTTCTTACCCGGTGCAAAAAATAAGTGCCTATGCCAAATTACAGTTGGATTCATGAAACGTGCACACCAGCATATTTTGTTGTTATCACTGTGCATATGTTAGTAAATATGAATCACTTTATGCACAGGATTGTGGGTGCACACTGTTTGTGAATAAGGCCCAATGTTTCCGCCTTTGTTCTACACGCACCTGTGTCCTGTTTTTCAATTAGACTTCTGTGTGTATACACACGCTTTCCGGTCACTTAATTAGGTACACTTTGTTATTACTGGCTTCAACCACCTTTTGCCTTCAGAACTGCCTTCATTCTTTGTGGCATGTATGACATGTGACATGACAGCATCACATAGTTGATCCAGATTTGATGGTTTCACATCCATCAATCTCCCATTCCACCACATCCCAGTAGTGCTCTATTGGATTGAGGTCTGATGACTATGGAGGCCATTTGAATCCACTGTTATGTTCAAGAAACCAATGATGTTAGTTTTGTGGCATAGTGTGTTATCCTACTGGAAGCAGCCATCAGAAGATGGGCACACTGTGGTCATAAAATAATGGACAGTATTGGCAACAATACTCAGGTCGGCTGTAGCACTTCAGTTGCTGTATCTCCCACTGCATTACACTACCATCGCAGGCCTGACCTGGTGACAGAAGGTAGGATGGGCCAGTGCTTTCATGTTGTTTACTACCATCCAAATGTTGCAGCAAAAATTGAGACTGCAACATTTTTCAATCTTCTATTGTCCAATTTTGCCTGTGCAAACTGTAGCCTTGGGTTCCTGCTTTTAGGAGGGGCACCCAGTGTGGTCTTCTGCTGCTGCAGCCACAGAAGACCAGCTTCAAGGTTTGATGTGTTATGCATTCAGAGATGCTCTTCTGCATAACTGGGTTGTAATGAGTGGTTATTTGATTTATTGTCAAATAACAGCTCAAAGTAGTCTGACAACAACAAGGCATTTTCACCCAGAAAATTGTCGCTCACTGAATTTTTAAAAATCTTTTTTGGACTATTGCCCATAAACCCTGAGATGGTTGCACCGGAAACAATCACAGCAAACCAGCACATCAGGTACCAACAACCATGCCATGTTCAGTCATTTTAAATCACCTTTCTTCCTCATTCTGATGCTCAATTTGAACTTCAGCACATCATCTTGACGATGTCTACATGACTAAATGCACTGAGTTGCTATCACATGATTGCTTAATAATAATTTTAATGAGCAGCTAAATGTGTACCTACATTAATAACGTGAATAGTGATTGCATTCCTATTTCTCCCTTTGTCAGATTCAACTGCTGAATAAGTTGTTTCGACTGATTTATTTTTGACTTTCTGGTTTTTGAATTTTTGTTTTGCTTTGACTTTTTTCAACGTGCCAGTTTGTCCTGCATTTAGACACACACACACACGTATAGACACATATAGACACGTACACACAGGTAGGTACAGACACGACAGAAAATAAAGAAAAGCATAATAAGTATCCTTTTAATGAACTTGAAATTCTTATGCAATGTTTTTACAGGTACAAAAATGACTTACAATCCTGGCTTGTGCTCACAGTGTGTCCAATCTTTTGAGCCTTTTCATCATGTGTAGATCCTGCAGTCCCTGTGATTCAAGTACCCAGCCCCCAGTCTGGCTGACCATTTAGCAAACTCACCTCGTTGCTGTCACCTTATTTAAATGCAGTATCGATGTTAAACAGTGATTTTAATATGAGCAGTCTGCCTCTTGGGTCACAGTTATAAGCAAGTAATTTAAAGTTAATATTAAAGCCTTAAGCAAGTACTGTTTTTTCTGAGGCACTTGTTCTGGTGCCTAAAAACTCTGCACTGCTCACTCACACCCTCACAGTTAGTTATCTTATTCTGTTAAGACATGGAATACTATTTGGATAGAGAGCAGCTCTTTAGCTGTTAGCAGCAGTCAGCAGAGATACTCAGACCTCCCTCTTTCCAGTCACAGCCTCCAGCTCATTCAGGGGGAAACTGAGTCGCTTCCATGACATAATCTCTCCAATGTATGCCTCAAGGTCTCCTCCCAGTCTTCCTGCAACACCTCACCCAGGAGGCAACTGGAAATCATCCTAGACAGATTTCCAAACCTACTGGTTATGGTCCAAAAATATGCATGTCACATTATTTGTTGATTGTAGACTGACCTTAGATGTGGATGTGACATCGATCACATCCTTAAATATCATTAAACAATGTGAATGGGTAAATGTGGCTGGCAGGATGTAGAGCTTTGAGTGGTCAGTTCAGCTGAAAATGGCTGAATGAATCCATCTCCATATTATTAACTTGTTATCTGAACCATTATGCTAAGCAATAAATACCTTTACTAAACCCACTCTCTTTGCCCCAGCTGAGCGAAGACATGACAGTGATATATATACACACAGGCCCCAAATCTTGTTTTAATTTTATTAGTGCTCTTACATTTCAACTGTTTAAAAAAAGGTTAATATTCCTTATCTGCAGGTATTACAAGAGCACAATGAAACTTTTACAGACCTTGTTAATACGGCATGAATTAATTTAAAGATAATATAAAGCTGTCAAAACCAAACCTTCACTAAAAGACTAACAGCTAATGTAAAATATAAAAGCACACAAAAAGACAAAAAGCTCAGCTGTGTTTAGAAAAGGGGATTCAAGGTGTAATATATATATATATATATATATATATATATATATATATATATATATATATATAGTCTGATGTTTTCAATACATAAAGGCTTTAAATTTGAGTGTAAGCTTTCTCTGAGTGGAATAAAATGACACTCAGAGCTGTTATCTTTCTCCAAGGTTTTAAGAATCATTAAATATTCATTCACTGATAAAAAAAAAAACTTCCCTAAGAGAAGAGCTGCTCTGTGAAAATCTCAGGCAGAATATCCTCCTTCAAGCAGAAGATGTAGGTGGATGAAAAGTGAGAAATGACTTCGGAGGATGACTTACTCTACCTGATGGGCCCGTTGGTAAAAATTTCAGCTTTCATCTCGTCTCTGCCAGAAACTTCTCCGTAGTCTCCAACTTTCCACACGGTGTAATTCTTCACAACAGCGCACGACTCAAAGAAGGAGCATGTCCCACACTGGTTAAACAGCTCACACTCTACAACAAATGAAGTAGATGATTTACAGTTCAGCGACTGCTTAGTTCCCTACTCATTTACAGTTGCCTGGTCACTTTATTAGGTAAACCTATTCAACTGTTTGTTAAAACAGGTATATAATCATATGCCAGCAGCTCAACGAATTTAGACATGTAGACATGGTCATAGAGACCAGCTGAAGTTGAAGAATGTGGAAGAAAAGTGATTTAAGTGACGGTGAACGTGGCATGGTTGTTGGTGCCAGATGGGCTGGCCTGATTTCAGAAACTACTGATCTACTGGGAATTTCTCACACAACCATCTCTAGGGTTTATAGCAAATGGTACAGAAAAGAGAAAATATCCAATAAACAGCAGTTCTCTGAGTGAAAATGTCTGTCACAGGAGAAAGACTACTTTGAGCTGATAGGAAGGCAACAGTAACTTGAATGGTATAGTCAGAATTTGGTGTAAACAACATGAAAGCATAGAGCCATCCTGCTTTGTATCAGTAGTTGTGAAGCATACTTTCTTGGCACATTTTGGATCCTTGGGTACCAACTGTGCATTTTTAAAATGTCACAGCCTACCCGAGTACTGTTGCTGACCATGTCCATCCCTTCATGGCCACAGTGTAATCACACCCATTGTTGTGCAGCCATCAAATCTGCAGTAACTGTGTGATTCTGTCATGTCAATATGGACCAAAATTTCTGAAGAATACTTCCAGCATCTTCCAGCAGAATTTATGTCACGAAGAATTAAAGCAGCTCTTGAAGCAAAAAGGGGAACAACCCAGTGGCCAGTGAATGTATGCCTTGTTTTTTTAATGCAGTGTTACAGGTAAGGAACGTAACTTTTAAAATTAATATTAGAAATTTACTTAGTTGGAGGCAATGTCAGTTACTTTTCTCTTCAAAGTAGCAAACCTGCCAAAACATATGATGTTAAAACTAGCAATTTAAAATACAGCCTAGAACTACAGCTTCCCACAACCAGTCTGACAATTATTCTAAAGGGCCAAAATTGTGGACACCAAATTGTCACATTCATCCATGAGAGCTGAATATCTCACTCCAAACTCATGGATGGTAATTTGCTGCTTTAATCGCCTCTAATTCCCCCCCCCCCCCCCCCCCCCCCCCCCCATATTTTGGAGTCTGGTTGTACAGATTCTTGCTCCTGTTCAGGTACCGGAGCATCAGTGAGATCGGCCACGTACGCTGGCAGTAAGAATTGGCTACACTTCATAAGTGTGGGATGGGCTTTGCAGTGAAAAGCCCATCTCTTTCCTTTCTTTAATCATCACTGATTGGCTCTTGTTTGCTCTCTTTGTCTCCTCTCATTTTCCCACCTGATCACGCAGCTGTCTGCTCTCCCTTTCTCCCCTGCATGGGGCTGCAGTTCTGGAAAGGGGAGTTTACACTTCTCTTGCACAACAATTTACTTATCCTTATCTCTTTACAGTGGAAAATTTAAACTAACACCACTTGTTGAGATTTAATCTCGTTTTTGCTGCTTTGCCGCACTGTTAAAAATCACTCCTAGAACACCATCACACGCCCACCATAAAAGTAGTGCACCAAAAATGTGCACTACATCCATCGACTGAGACATCATGCAGTATGGCCTGTCATCAGATGTGATCTTCTTTCCTGATGAGAGTGACTGAGACATCTCACCATGCCAGACATCGGCTCAAGCAGCAGGATCTCTGAAAAAATATTAAATCTCGACCAGAATCACATTTGTGACTTTTAATGTCGAACTGTAACTATGGTAGCAACACTTTAAATAGCTCACTTATGAAATACTTGAACATGAGCTTCAACAGCAATAGGACTGCTGCTTTAAAAGTATTTGTATATGATACCATAATGTAGCTGTGGTTGCTGTCATGCTTTTATAGGTGAATTCAGTTATTGTAAATTAAGTCTTGTGTTTGCACAAATATGTGTGCTACTTTTTTTTTTTTATTTACAGGTTGTGGAGAGATGCAATTACCTCATCCAAGGAGATTATGCTGTTGGTAGTGTTTGTGTGCATGTGTGTCATTCTGTCTGTAAACTTGAAATTTTTTGAATAAATTCTGATAGAACTTTGTGGCTCGTTGGAGTTGAAGCAGAGCCTTCAGCTTTCAGGCCCCTCTTCTGTTGAAGCAACTCCCAGTTTGGATTTGGGAGACAGACACCCTCTCTATTTTTAAAGTTTAGGTATAAAGATTTCCTTTTTGATGAAGCCGATAGGGCTGGATCAAGTGACCCCCGGACTGTCCCTTAATTATGGTGCAATAGCCCTAGGCTGCTGGGGCTTCTCATGATGCACTGAGTGTTTCTTCTTCACTGCTGCCAAATGCTTGTTCACAGGGGGTCGTCTAATTGTCGGAGTTTCTTTCTAATATTGCAGAATCTTTACCTCACAATATAAAGTGTCTGGAGGCGACTGTTGTTGTCTATTGGTGCTATATAAATAAAATTGAATTGAGTGTAATTCCAAATGTGTACTGCATATCATGGACAAAAATAGGAGGTTTCCATGAAGTCTTTATGTCATGTCCTGGGCCGGTGGCCCAGTGTTTTGAGTTCTTTTGTGAAGTTCTGTTTTGTTGTATTGTTTGGGTTGTGTTTCTTGGCTTTTCTCACAGTTTAGATCCTTAGTTTGTTTTTGTTAAGTGTTCTGTTATTAGTTATTTGTATGTTTTTCTGGTTTCCCTTTGCTCTGGTCTTCCCTGTGTTCCTGTGTCCCTGTGTCCTGACCTTTTGTCCTCATGTTTAGTCTCCCTTTGGGTGGTTCCTTATGTGGTGTTTAGGTTCCCTCTGTGTATCCTAGTCCTCGTGTTCTGTTAAGTCTGCGTGTGCATCGTGGTGAGTCACTTCCAGTTTGACAGCCTCGTGTTCCCTGTGCTTTGTGTTTAGTTTTGCTTCCACTGTGTTATTAGTTTCATTTGGTTCACCTGTTGTTTCCACTCTCCCTGATTTCCTTGTGTGTATTTAAGCCCTCAGGTTTTCTCTGTTCTTTGTTGTGGTGTCGTCTGCGTTTCCCCCTAGCTGTGTATTCCCTGTCTAGCGTTTTGGCCCCCTTGGTTTCTCCCAGGCTTCCTTCTGTTCTTTGTTCTTGCCCTGGTTGAGATTTTGTTATTTTTTGACTTGTGAGCCTCCAGTAAATAAATCTTGTTTGAGCTTTAGCTCTATTGTATCACGTCCTGCATTTGGGTTCTCCCGTTTCCACCACAACAACATGACAGGACCTGATTATTCAAGATTTTGTATATAAGAAGGATTTTAAATTCAATTCTGAATATAACGGGGGGCCAGTGAAGAGAAGCTAATATGGGAGAAATATGAAAGCCTCAAATGTGGTGATAATATTCTGCTGTTTTTTTTGCACTAAGATAGAATTGTGAATACCCAGCATGTAATTATGTAGCAGCAGTGCATCCATGTACTTTTTTGGCCACAGAGGTTTTTTGTTGAAAGTGAAGAGAGACAGGAAATGGGGGAAGATACAGGGGAGGACACGTGGGCAAACTGGCAACAGGCCAGCTCTATTATAAACTACAACCAAATCTATTTTACACCCAAGTGTCCCCATAGAAACAACTCTGAACATCATGAGATATAGCACAACAAAGTACTATCAACTTAACATCAGTGATCTAAAGTAACCAGAAACATCCTGTTTTCTGATAATTCAGTGGAGAAACCATGGTTTGTTACTGCATAAAAACCATAGGAAACCATAGTGAATTTTCATAAGGGAACCTACAAAAAGTGCATTTTGGGTAAACTTTCAAGGCTCAAATCAGCATGTGGAATATTTTGTGTCAGTCAGGTGAGCTAGCGTGGTCACAGAGAAGAGAATTGTATTTGCACCCTCCGCCAGGGTGATAGAGTCATGGTCCTGGTTTTCTGCTGGTTCTGCTGTACCGCTTTGTGCTTTCACTTTCTCCATTTCCTGCTGTCTCGGTAGTCATGGTTAGCGTTACTCTTCATGTCTCAGGGAAGAGTAACGCTAACTATAACTGGCTTTTGTTACTTTCTGCTTCAGTTTGAAGTTTTAGTTTTAGTTTTCCCTTGCTGCTCATTTCCTTCCTTTGCAACTGTCTGTCCTCATCAGCTTACACCCACAAATGTTTCAGTAATGCTGAGGAAATCCACAAACTTTTCCTGCTGCTATGAAACATTAAAAAGGGTCAAACTTAATTGTGATGATTTCACTGAAGAGTTTCAGGGCTGCAGCCTACTCTAGGATGGTACAGAGGCGCAGTGATTAGCACCATCATTTCACAGCAAGGAGGTCCTGATTTCAAATCTAGCAGGCAGCTTGGGCTTTTTCTGCACACCGTATGAAGTGGCATGGCTTCCTGCCACAGTCCAAAGACATGCTTGCTAGGTTAACTGATGATTCCAAATGAATGTGATAGTGTGTTCTGGTTGTCTGCCTTGCAGGACTGGCAACCTGTCCATGGTGTGCCAGCTGGATTAGGCTCCAGCTCCCAACCCTGAGTTTGATAAGTGGTTAATCAAATGTAGCTGACACTGGGTGAAAGGTGGGGTATGGCCTGGATAGACTGCCAGTCCATCATAGGGCTAACACAGAGAGACAGAAAACCACAGACTCTGACAGACCTACAGTGTAACTTAGCATCACAAATTAACCTATAATGTTTTGTGTTAAATTTCTCAGTATGTAATGCTGTAATGGATTATTTTTTTATGTCAGTAATCTTAAGGAACATTATCCATCAATGATTGGAACTAATCAATAAAAGGGAAGATGGCCTACATACTTTTGATAACTTAACAGTGATCAAATACAATAGAAACATAATATTTCTTTACTTTGGTTTTTGGCTTGATAGTTGTTGCAGGTTTCATCAGGAATGCCTCTTTCGTGTGCGTAAGCGTAGACTCTCAGGTGGTCGCCTCCATAACAGGAACCCGCCCTGCCGCAGTCTATCACGTTCTGTACGGACAGGTACGCTGACGGCCACGCTCCTCCACGCTTGATGTTGATGCGGTCTTGGACAAAAAGGGACAAGAACAACACACATTAGTAGGAGGCAGTGGAGTGGCTGCTCCTCCATAGACCACTAAATTTAGTCATTTTCAATTCACATGACAATATGCCCTCTATCCATTTCTCTATTATAATTTTCCTCCATCCCTTTGTTGTCATGGTTACCAGCTAGCGCACTGGTGGCTCCCATGGCCCAGCAGGAGCCACAGTACTGGGGGATGTGTTGGTTCCTTGTGATGCTCACATAATTCTTCCCGTCAATGTTCCTCCAGTCCCATGACGGAGGAAGCTCTGACACCTTTACATGCGGCCGGGCCTGTGTCCTAAACAAAGGGAAATGATGATCAGCTGCAATTATTGCTACTAAAGCAAGCACAGATGTTTTCACTCGTCTGACTAATATCATCCCCTCTCTGGAGTGTGTGGGTAGTGTAACTGCTGTGACTGACTGTCAGTTCCTGTGGGTGCTAATAACCGGACAGGATACTTGCATGTCTGTGTGGTGATATCCGTCACCGCTGAGCAGTGAACTTCAGCAAGTATATTATCTTACTTTAGCTGATTATCATCAGTTGTCAAATTTTGTGCAATTACAGATAATCAGACATGGATTGTGTAAAGGGCTTCTGATCGGTTTAATTAGTTTTTCCATTCGTGGCCAAAAAATGCGTTAATTTGTCGCCTCTGTGAATCAAGAAATGTATTCATACTCTCAATGATGCTCCTCAGTTTGTGATGCTGTGAACTTTTTTTATTAACTAGTCCCGCTGACTATTTAATGGAGGACTTAATAGAAATGGATATCCTACTGTGTCTTTGTTCATTATTATAATGTCTGTGCTGAAAAATACTAAATTAAAGCTTTAAGGCACAATTTAAACTGTCATAATTTGAAAGGAAATATTGAACTATTCCCACTACATCTCAAATTAAAACTTTACATAATGATCTGGTAAAACAAGAAATTGGTAAAGATTAAAGCAGCACTTTTTATTCAGTTTGCTTGCACACTCACTAAATCTTTCCCCCCTCAATCTGCTGAGTTGTTTCTTTTATTAACTGTGAAGCTACCAAACTTATCCAGGTTTTTTTTCAGGTAAAGAGAAAAACCTTAAATGAAAACTGTTCTGTTTATCTGTCTTATTTACATAATGAAGCACCACCTTTCTCACCTACAGCAGCAAATTGCATCTAATAACATTGTAAGAAATGTGTCGTAATGTCTTCTAGGAAAAATTAAATTAGTCAGCAGAATTAGTACTTCTGATCTTTTTGTTCTTTTGGCCGCTCCCTTTAGGGGTCGCCACAGCAGATCATCTGCCTCCATCTCACCCTATCCCTGGCATCGTCCTTTCATACCAACCCTCTGCATGTTCTCCTTCACTCCATCCATGAACCTTCTCTGTGGTCTTCCTCTTTACCTGCCTGGGAGCTCCATTTCAACATTGTTTGTCCAGTATATCTACTATCCCTCCCCTGCACATGTCTAAGCCATCTCAGCCTTGCCTCTTTACCTGAGCTGTCCCGCTGATATACTCATTTCTAAATCGTGTTCATTCCGGTCACTCCCAGTGAAAATCTTAACATCTTCAACTCTGCCACCTCCAGCTCTCTTTTCTGACAATAATTAGTTCAGGATTGTGAATGTCTGTTGGTTTACTTATTTACTTAAGGAAATAGTTTTCCACCACTAGATACATCGTACAAGCATGTGCTGTAATGTGATGCATGTCCATCCATTCTCTTCCGCTTATAATTTTCAGGGTCGGAGCCTATGCTAGCTGTCATAGGGCGGGAGGCAGGAGACACCCCGTACAGGTTTCCAGCCTGTCGCAGGGCCAACACAGAGACACAGACAACCATTCACACTCACATTCACACCTATGGGCAATTTAGAATCACCAATTAACCTAACCTAGGTAACTGCATGTCTTTGGACTGTGGGAGGAAACCGGAGTACCCAGAGAAAACCCACGCAGACACGTATGTATTTTAATTTTAAAATTTAAACACATACAATCTGTGCGGGTTACAGGTCTGGAACTGATAATGTGAAGACCAAATAGACTTAAATTACACCTTTCCATTGCCCTCATTAGGTAAAGTTTGTTTTATGGTCTTATTAAATATTCTTTGTGTATTCAAATGTGTGTACACATACTTTAACAACTGTTAAAACTTTAACTGTTATTTCACCTGCTGTTCTGCCTGAATTTCATCTTGCTGTTTCTGTAGCGATAAATACTTGGATAAACTTTTTAAGGTTTCTTGTGAGTTGAGGTAACTGGAGCCAATCAAAATGTGGGACACTGTCTGTGTGGTGATAAAAAGGAAGTGGAACACATGGCCACCCCAGATTTATCTCACTTACAAATTCTCAGTTTTTCCTTCCCGCTTTTGACTACATACAGTTTTATAATTTCTAACTACCTATAGTTAGGGCTGGATCAGGTAACGCTGAACCCTCCCTTCGTTATGCTGCAATAGGCTTAGGCTGCTGGGGAGCTTCCCATGATGCACTGTTTCTTCTCTATTCACCTCTTTTCACCCTCCCCTCACCCTCAACCGGTCGTGGCAGATGGCTGCCCCTCCCTGAGCCTAGTTCTTCACATTAAAAAGAAGTTTTTTCTTCCCACTGTTGCCAAGTTGCCTGATTGTTGGGGTTTTCTCTGTATTATTGTAGGGTCTTTACCCTACAATATAAAGCCCCTTGAGGTGAATGATGTGATTTGGTGTCCTATAGATAAAACTGAACTAAAACTGAATCTAATTAGTTTTTATTTATTACTAGGTTCAGATTGCTCATTTCAGTTTAATTAGTTTGGTTTTCATTAGTTTCAGTTTTGCTGTCTTTATTATTAAAATATGGAGGGTATTTGTTAGGAGCCAAATTTAATAAATCCATAATAGGTATTGTCTATACTGTACATACTGGTTATACGGATTTTTATCATTCTTTCTACTTTAAAATTTTTATTTTACCTCTTATACTTTATTTTACTGTATCCTAGTTACTGTTTCTCCTCTGTACAATACCTTTGCCACTGCTACGCTGAATTTCCCCATCCTGTCACTAATAAAGGGGTTTCTTTCTTTCTTTCTTACTTACACCACGTTGTGGAAAGTCATATTCGCCAAAGCCTCAGGTTGTGCAGACAAATCTGACAAAATTACAAAAAAAACCACAAGACAGTTCCTAAACACAGGTGTATGTATATCATTTTATTTTTTCAATTTTTTTCCAAAGTCTAGCTTCAATTTTTATTTCGGTTGACTAAAATGCTTTTTTTTTTCCTTCTAGTTTTAGTTTTTAGTGTAGCTTTAGTTAACTATAATAATCGTGATGCATATAAATAGAAAAAGTAACCTGAAGACCTAAGTACACAAAACAATACAGGATACTGCAAAAACACCTATTTTTAAAAATGCAATAGAGCAGCAAAGTACAGAAAACTCACTTATTGTGCAAATAAGCTTTCATTTAACTAATAAGTTAACGTGATATTACTACACCAAGTTATTTCCATATTATTAACAGATACTGTCTCCAACTTTTGGATAAGATACCGAAGGCTGACACATTTCCTCACTCTCCTCCTCTCTGAGGGAAACAAGCTGGAGGTCAAAATGTTCACCTACTTGACAGAGTCCGGTCTGTGGTCTCTGATGGGTTTATAACACGGCTCAGAAACAAGCCTGGAGGCGGTAATTTGCTGCCAAAATAAAGCTAAACAAAACAACAGGAACGCAAGATTTGCAAGCGCCATCTTTGCTCCTCCCCTTTCCTCTGACGCAGTGACGCAATCACAGACCGCCCCCAGTCGGCCCGGCAGAGCACTGCAGCGCCCTGTAAACACACCAACGGGATCCAGTTTAACAGGGATTTCCTCCGTGCACCACCACAGTGGATTTTTAATCAAACAATCTGAAATGCAGGCATTCAGCTTTAATTCAAGGGGTATTGTGTTAACTGTTCAGGAATTACAGTCATTTTTATACACAGTGCCTCATTTTCAGAGGCAGAAAAGTAAATACAAGGGTTGTTTTTAATACTTGGAGGACTTCGGGCAGTCAGTGACATTTCCCTTGAAATGTTCTGCCAGGAATTTACTGCAGCCCCGGTCAATTGCTGCTTGTTTGTGGGTCTACTTACCTTCAGTTTTTTTGTTGTCCAAAAAATTTCCAGACCTAAGTGTAAATGTGGGACAAGGAGTGTTTGTGTGAGACACTCTTTGTGTCTGTAGTTTGAAATTTTGGTTATATCTAACTTAAACGTGCACACACACAACACACAATAAAGAAAAGCATAAGTATTCTTTAATGAACTTCTAATGAAATTCTTATGCAATGTTTTTTACAGGTACAAGAGTGACTGTTACAATCCTGGATTGTGCTCCCAACATGTTTTTGAGCCTTTTCATCATATGTAGTTCTTTCTTTCTTTTTTTTTTATTCTGTGTACTTCTGTATCCCTCTTTTTTAATAAACTGGAAAACATTTGCTTACTTTTATTTCAGATGCTCTTCTATCAGATAATCTTTGAGTTTTAGGAGACATGAATTCATAATTCAGTTTTCTCATTAAGACATAAAAACACACTTAAGCACTAAAGTGCCTTTAAGTGGATCCACATCCAATTCCTAAAAAGCCCCATTTCACAGCCGATATATTTGGATTTTTCATAATAAAAAAAAAAAAAAATCACAAAATGGCTGTTCTCTTTGCAGCAAGCATAATACTGCAGCATCATCAACATCATTAAACTATTCTGGGGACCTATTCTGCTCTTTTCAGCTTCCCATTTTTAGTCTGTGATGCAACTAGAGTAGCTTTTCATGTTTTAACATCTCAAAATAATCTTTATTTATGTTATACTGAGCCTTGGTGCAGCCCCCTAATCTACCCTAAAACAAGACATTTTATCTCCTCTCCCTGAGTGGATACCCCTTATAAACAAAAACTTCAAATATCAGGTGGGTGGGACTCTGACCATGTTTAATATGAGCACTCATCACTGTAAGAATGTATTGATGGTAAACCATCATAAGGGGTTTGCTACCTATCATTTTTATGCTACAGCTGTGGTTTTGTCAGTGCCTGCAGTGAAAAATCTCAACTTTAACAACAGTCATAGGAAAAAAAATTGAGTTTGTGTTTGCAGGAGTATGAAACAAGGGCAGCTTTTTACCCGTGCATGGGTAATTTGAGACAGTTTGAGCAGTGTATATGCCATCCATCCAACTGTTTTCTTAACTGCTTATCCACTTCAGGGTTGCAGTGGGGTTGTTGCATATTACAGCTGTCACAAGACAAGAAGCAGGGTACAGCCTTGAGAGGTCGTCAGGCTATTACAGATAGGCAAAGAAATTCCAGACACTGTTGCTGCAACTGCTTTTATATTGCAGATGCTTAAGCTACACTTTAAAGACTGTGACATAAATTATTCTTAAAAATAATTTATTTGGTACGAGCCAGGTTGTGCTGTATTTCGGACCTAATTTGGCCAAGTTGTGTATCACTAAGAATGCCTTTTCAGAATAGTGTCCCCTTCCTTTGCTAGTGTTTCTATTGTCACATACAGTAAAACCCACAGCTGAAAACGATGAGTTCAGACAAATGTTTGAATTCATTGCTGGGAAATGCAAACACTAAACATCTTAGAGAGGCTAGGGGAGAGTTGGTGGTACAGAAATGTAAACAGTTCTTTATCACAAAGCAAACTGACTCATGACTCTGAGCATCCGGAAATGACGATCCATGTGACAGTGAGGACACAGATTGTGTGTTCCCAGAAGGAGTTGCAAACCTCAAATAACACAATGTTTGTTGACAAGCAAGTTTTATTTTCTAACTCTTTTTACTATAAAACAATAGAAAGTGTCCATTACTTCTGTCAAACTTTGATTTTGTGAATTTTAGAATGATTTTTTTTTTTTGCCCCCAAACAACCATATATGTCATTTAAATTTGAGAAGATTCTTGAGACCTCAGCAAATTCTTCTAAATTCTTGAAATTTTGTGTTTGATTTGTTAAAGATTTGATCAATTTGAATTTCTGTTGCATTCATTTGTTATTTTTTCCTTTAATTGAACATTTTTACCATTTTTATAGGTAATATATGAAGAGAAAACAGCTTGAAAAAAAAAGGTTTAAAACTTCAATAAAATCACTAGTAACTGACATTATATGGGAAAATGACAAATTTGTAAAATCAAGGTAATGAGAGAGGAAATGATGCGACACTCACAACAATGTACAAGAGACAGCTATCAAAGTAAAACAGGAAATGAACAGTATCATAACAGAAAAACAAAAATAAGAACTTAACAGAGTGAAAACACTGACAGCTTAGATACAAAATATCAGAAAATGCAGGAAAAACTGATTGACTCCATTTGCAGTAATAACATGGGTATAATACTGGTCTCCTATAGCTTGAATTTTAAAAGGGGTGGCAATGATGCTCCATTATTCTATCACATTGATTGTTATTTCCAAGCTGCAGATTAACATTTTACATATAAAATTTACAGTGTGATATTTTCAGAAAATATGATGCCAGTAAAATGATACTTAAAATACAAAAAAAAAAATAAAAAAATAAAAAAATGAAGAAATAAGCTGTATTGTACAAGTGGTAATAAAAAGCTCTGATGGGGCCTGCTCTCTAATGCTGAACTCAATGATGTACTCAAATTGCTATGAGAACATCACTGCTTCATCTGAAATTATTCAGTATGACTGAAATATCTGAAGAACTGCACCCACAGAAAAAAAATACCCTATTTAAAAATCTTAATTACATCCTATAAAAAAAGCTTAAATAAAGTAGAATATCCCCAAAAAATAATAGATAATATTAAAAGCTCAATAAACTAAATATTACACAACAGCTTTACCACTTAAACCTTTATCCATCTCATAACAGCACCTACAGCCTACAACGGAGATTAAAGGCAAGTCTGAACTCAGACCTTTTCCAGAAAAGGACACCTTAAAAAAAAAAAAAAAGGAGCAACCTTAAAATCTAAGATCAATGTTCAACAACTCTGCTTTTGTTGGCTGCGTCACTGATGGGCAGGAGGATGAATACAGAAGGTGTTGAGGTGGCTGAGGTAGACAGCAAACTGTACTGTGAAGGAACACAGATGTTGTCTCAAAGAAGGGCGAGATTCAAGAGGTGTCTGAGAGGAGGATGCTGAAGAAACTCCTCAGCATCATGGGTAATCCATCCCACCCCATGCATGCCTCCCTGATTGATCCCTGCAGCACATGCAGCTCATTGCCCCAAGGTGCAGGACTGAGTGCTACAGGAGTTCCTTTCTACCTGTGGCTGTAAGACTCTGTAATTCCTCCCTGTTCTGACATAAAAATCTACACATGCACACCAACACACTGTAGTAACACACTTTTACACCATCCCATCTGTTCTTTATCAGATGGGAGGATTATTATTATTACTACAATAGTATCACTTGTAATTTATTATCTGTTATCACTTACCACATTTCCCAATAGCATTAATACTGTTAACACTGTGCCACTTTCTGCCTATTTGCACTATTAATATAAATATCAGTATGTACATACTGATATTTATATTTCTGAGTACAGTGCTATCAAAAATATTTACCCTCTTCCTGATTTCTTTGGTTTTTTTTGCATATTTGTCACACTTGAATGTTTCATCACATGACCCTCTTAAAATAATGGCCTAAGTCATTTTTTAACAAAGATTTTATTTTTGCCTAAAATACCTAAAATATTTGGTTCAGTTTTTTGCCTTTTCTGAAAAACCTTAAAAAAAATGACTTAGGCCATTATTTATTTTGATCCTCAAACAAATTTTAATATTAGACTAAGATAACCCAAAAAACACACAGTCTCCTCCCTTAATGATTACCGCCCTGTAGCACTCACCCCTGTCATGATAAAGTGCTTCGAGAGGCTGGTTAAGGACTACATCACCTCCAAACTTCCTCCCAAATTCGACCCGAACCAGTTTGCTTATCGCCCAAACCGCTCAGTGGATGATGCCATATCATCTGTATTGCATCTGAGCTTAGAACATCTGGAAGAAAAGAATACTCATGTGCGCATGCTGTTTCTGGACTTTAGCTCTGCGTTCAATACCATCATCCCTCAACACCTGATATGCAAACTGTCCTCCCTTGGCTTCGGCACCTACCTGTGTAACTGGCTGTTGAATTTCCTAACAAACAGACCTCAGTCGGTGAGGGTGGGTGACACCGTCTCCAATGTCAATGACAGGGATGAGGTGAACCATCTGGTCAAATGGTGCGAGATCAACAACCTGGCCCTGAACGTCGAGAAAACCAAAGAGCTCATTATCGTCTTCAGGAGGAGCAAACCCATCCACACACCACTCCTTATTAATGACACAGCAGTGGAGATTGTCAGCAAAACAAAGTTCCTGGGGGTACAGTTAACAAACACTCAAACCTGGGCTACTCACATTGAAGCTTTGGTTAAAAGAGCCCAGCAGCGCATGCTCTTCTTGAGACGGATGAAAAGAGCACACCTCCCCCCCTTCGATTCTTACCATCTTCTACAGGGGCACCATAGAGAGCGTGCTGTGCAGTGGTATCTCAGTCTGGGCAGGAGCCTGCAGCGCCTCTGATTGGAGGCAATTACAGAGGGTGGTAAAGACAGTTGAGCGAATAATAGGAATCTCACTTCCACCAATTCAGGTCACGGCAAAGAGTCGCTGTCTGAACAGAGCTCAAAACATCTACAAAGACCCCTCCCACCCTTACAACTTAGATGCAGAACAGCCAGATTCAGAAACAGCTTTTTTCCATATGCCGTAAGACTGCTGAACACTAGATAAGACGCTGCTCATTCCTCATTCCTCTTAACTACCTCATGCTACTTCTTTTGTGAAATATATTGTTGCTGTGAGCTTGCTGCTACTGTATATATTGTCTATATATTTTATTGCTAAATTTTTGTATTATATTTTATACACAACATTAACATTTTAAATTTTAGAATTTTAGACTATGTCGAGCCATAGCAACGAAATCTCGTTCTTATGCGCACTGTACTGTGTAAATTTGAATGACAATAAAGTCTGTCTAAGTCTAAGTCTAAAATGCAGTTTTTAAATGATGATTTAATTTATTAAGGGAAAAAAGCTATCCAGACCTACCTGGACCAGTGTGAAAAAGTAATTGCCTCCCTAAACCTAATAACTGGTTGTGTCACTTTTTGGCAGTACATGCTTGCGATAACTGGCACTGTAGAGAAATGGACTTTAGTGTTTACTCTGATGTCTGAGAGTGTACTGAATGAACAGCGATTCATTTCTGTACAGTCACAATTTCTTCATGACAAATCCAGGTGACTTTGCTAATATCTTGACTTCTTTCCTCTTTTGAATTATATTATCATCTAAAAGGTGGATTGACACTGGATAAAAAGATGGATACACATGGTCATCATCTCCAGATGTTAATCCAAGTGAGTTGAGTGCTCCTCTTGCACCACCGCAAACTTGTGGTTTTGAGCAAATATAAAATCCCAGTTTCCCTCAGGTTTATTCTTGCAGGGTCATCATCAGGTAAAAATTTCATGTTGTTCCATACTTTGGAAATTAAATACCTGCAAACGTTATGACAGTCCCAGCAGAATCAGCTGTTTTTGTTTTCATAGGGTGGTTGTAAACTTAGTTTTATCATAAAGGCTACTGACAGAAAAAAAACTTTGATACGGTTTGTTTTTAACCTTCCTTTTCAGCAGCCTGATTTCTATGATCATTAAACCAACAGGAAGATTACCAACAACATTAAAATATAAACAGAATCCAAACTGCAGTCACCTGGTTTTCACATCTGAGGCTCAATTCCTGAAGAGACCGTCTGGCCTCAGCCACCACAGAAATATGCTAAAAAGCCCACTTAAGCTGAGGTAAGTTTAAAGTGCGTGCAAAGTGCCTTCATGTAAATATTGAACTTGCTCACAGTTTGGATTTCATGTATGGATCAATATTGAAACAATCTGCACCTTAATCTCATTTTCACTTGTGTTTTCTTCTTGGCAGATGCTGCTCTAGACTGGCAGCATGGGATCTCCAGTGAAATCAAAAGTTATGAGCATTTAGACGGATTTTCTCATGAATATTTTATTATTGTGTGGGGTTTCTGTGTTATTAGATTTTAGAAAAGCTAACCCACTCACTGTTTATCAAGGTAATTCTCTACTTTTGCAAGCATCCTTCTGAAAGACTTTCAGAAAAGACTTTTTTTGGCTGTAAAATAGCTAAAAGCCGCAGGAAAAAGACTTTGAGTGCACTTTGCATATGTGCACTGGAGTTACACTCATTAGTATGGTATGATGTGCCCATTTGGTATAAATCATCTGTTTCTGACCAATTAAATGAATTCCCCTAACTTTAAGACATGAGGACAATAGTTAATACAAAGTAGTACATTTAACTGAAAGTTTCCAGACATCTAAACAAAAAGAGTGGAGAACTAAAATTGCTTCACTTGAAAAAAAGGGCTCAAGCCATTAAAAATGTGGTGTTTCCACACACTTTTGGCTTTATATGTATGCATTCCAAAGCTTTCCCGTTAAAATGATCACTCTAAGCTGCAGTTTTGAGTGTTTTCCATTTTTCCACGCCCCACCGGTCAGGCACTCTGCAGTTTGAAAAACAAAGCAACAATTTCTAATAGACAATTGTCAAAATATTAATACACTGAGGACAGTAATGTCTAGGACCTGCACCACCACCTGCTAAACATCTGCATGTTGGCATTGCATTCAAGGCATCACTGTGTTAAAGTGCAGTCTCATAAAAGTGTGGCTGGAAATGCTTAGTTTTTAATCCTGACCTAAGATGTGAGGCAGGAAATTTGAAAACAACTTGACCCGGAGCTCCACAGCGTAAAACTGTTGATTTCATTTTAACCAAGAGTTTATCAATAAGTCCCTCTCAAGAATCTGATAAATAATGGATCAAAGACAAACATTACTTAAGATTCACATCCATCTGAGGGATTAGATCAGCAGGTTCGGACTTCAAACAGCAGAAACAAATCAAGCGCTCGCTGACATGTTTTGAGGTTGTTATTGATTATTGCTGGCTGCAGTTCAGGGGCGTCGTGGGTGACTCTGACTGCAGAGCTTCCAGTCGGTTTCGATCTCCAGTGAAAATTGAAGCTTCTGGTCAGAGGTTGGCAGGGAGCAGTTTTTCCCTCAGCGGGGTTCAGCTGTTTATTTTTCTTATTTTCATAAACTGAATCCATTTGCTGATACTTAGCAGGTTCTAAAATTATTTAAATGCAACCTCAGTTGACGAACAGCACATGACACATTTATGTTATAGAACATCCTTCTATAGGAATTAAGAGGGTAAGCAGCAGCCAGGTGCTACTAACCAAATCCACTTAATTAATGAAAGGAAAGGAAGGAAAGGAAGGAAAGGAAGTGGGAACACCTCTATAAAAGTAGAGGTTTTGGCAGTTTGCTGGTTGAGAGCGTTCGTGTGTGTGTGTGTGTGTGTGTGTGTGTGTGTGTGTGTGTGTGTGTGTGTGTGTGTGTGTGTGTGTGTGTGTGTGTGTGTGTGTGTGTGTGTGTGTAACACCATGCCAAGAAGGAAAGACATCAGCAATTGTTACTGCCCATCAATCTGGAGAGGTTTATGAAGTCATTTCCAAACAATCCAACATCAAGGTCATCATTCTACAGTGAGAAAGACTATTCAAAAATGGAAAATATTCAAGACAGTCTTCAATCTTCCCAGGAGTGGACGTCCTATTCATCGCAAGGTCAGACATGCAAAACTCAGAGAAACTGCAAAAAACCCAAGATTTACATCTCAGACTCTACAGGCCTCAGCTGGCATGTAAAATGTTAACGTTCATGACAGTTTGGTTAGAAAAAGACTGAAGAAGTATTTGTTTGGAAAGGCTGCCAAGAGAACTTCTCTCTAAAAATAACATGGCAGCATGGCTTAACTTTGCAAAGTTGCATCTGACCAACCACAAGACGTGTGAAACAATGTCCTCTGGATATATGAGACCAAAGTGGAGATGTTTGGCTTTAATGCACATTTGGAAAAATCCAAACACAGCATATTTGCACAAATACAGCACTGATGATTTGAGGCTTGTTTTGCCACCACAGGACCTGGACACAGTCAAATGTGATGCCATCTGTCTGACAGCTAAATATTGGCCAAAACTGGGTCACGCAATAGGACGATGATCCCAAGCACAGCAACAAATCTCCAGTAGAATGGCTGAAAAGGGAAAGAATCAAGGTGCTACAGTAGACCAGTCAAAGTCCAGACCTCAGCCTGACTGAACTACTGTGGCAGGAGAGCTGTGCATGAACGAATGTCTGCAATGAACTGAAGCAACACTGGAAAGAAGAGTGGGCCAAGATTCTAGAGACTGATAAAGCCATAAAGAAAATTATTATGTCAAGTTATTGTTTCTAAAGGTGGTTCAACAAACGACTAAATCATAGGGTGTACTGAATTTTTTCCCACTGCTTTTGCATTTTGACTCAGTTTTTGTTAAATAAATAGTGACGAAGGGTAATATGTCATGTTTTGTAGTTCATCTGAGGTTGTATTTTCCTAATTGTAGAACCTGGTGAGGACCAGATGATTTACTTTATGTCCTGATACATAAAACCTTAGAAGTGAAAGAGGGTGTGCTTTCTTTTTCATGACTGTAGGTTGTATTCTTTATGCTTTAATGTGGTGATAAATAACCCTGAGTATAATTTTTATATCTTTGAAATTAGGGCAAAACCAACATAAATGAGTCCTTAACATTTCTTGTTTCATTATTTTTAGTCTGAATTAGTATTTTTTTCACAGTATTCAGGGCTATCGAGCCATTTCTAATTTTTCTTTTGAATATATTTGTTCCATAATTACAGTCTTTTGGAAGCAGTAAGATTCATTTGTGTTTCAACAGAAAATAAATTACACAAAATATGTCTGTGGTTTTATGCTAACAAAGAGCTCTAACATTTCACATCAGACTGAGTCATTTCTCAGTATGCTGATACAAAAGTCTTACTGATATTTTAAAATTCAAGTGAATGAGTCAACACCAGCTTTCTGTGCTCAGAGCACTGGAGAAGCTCTTAATGATATTTTGCCATGGTGATTTTTATGACTCATTAATGACTTAAACCTGAATAAATTAATGTAGAAACATGATGAATACAGGTATCGCCATTAAAAAGACATTAAATCAGATGAACTTGTTTTCTGAGGAAGAAGAGAACAGGCTGAAATGTTTGATCAATGAGCTGATGAAACATTTCAGCCTGGATGGGAGTCCTCCATGATGACAGCGCCCACATCCACAGGATGGCTCACTGACTGATTTGACAGTTCAGTCAGTTAAACAACTTTCTGTTTCTGTTTCTTTTCCGGCTCGTTCAGCTGACTGAGAATGTTCACGCTATTCAGATCAGCCAATTACGTTTTGATTCAGCCTCTTTGAGCCAAACCTCCCATCATCTGCAAACTTTTAGAAATATTTCTTTTTCTGCCACTGTGATCTGTCATTTCAGTGTCAGATCAGCGCGCACCATTCACTTCGACTCCATTCTTAGTCTGGACCGGCGTCCATGTGTTTTTCAGCTGAACTCATCAGAACTCCCACTCTGCTTCACATCCATCCAGATGGATTATAGATCTTGGTGGTGCCTTTGCACTTTTATGTTCACCAGCATCTAGACTTCAATCTCTGAGGAGCTGCTCACGCTTGGACTGACACCTTCCCTCTGTAACTGGGTGCTGAACCTCCTGTCAGACACACCCCAGTCAGTCAGAATTGGAAATCAAATTTCAGAACTGTAAGCACTGGAACCCCCTCAGGTTTGCACACTGAGTTTACTGCTGTACACCTTCTTCACATGTGATTGTGTGGTATCCCAGACCAATACCAGCATTATAAATTTATCAGATGACACTGCAGTCATGACACTGGGTTGATGACTGACAGGGAAGAGAATCCACGCAGAAGAGAAGTGGCAGGACTGGTGGCCTGGAAAATAGTATCTCCCCAAATGCAGACAAGACCAAGGAGATGATCATTGATCCGTGGAAGGAGAAGCAGAAGCACACTTCAATATAAATCAGTAAAACCAAGGTAGAGGGGCTGAAAACCATCTGCCCTTATTGTAGGTATAGAAGTATGAAATCAAGGACAAAAAGACACACAGGCCAACAGACTCCTCAGTAGGGCAATTAGCACTGACCCCCTCCCACTATATTGCCCCTGCTGATTGTTACGTCATCTGTGCAGCAATTATGATTGTCAGCTACTGCACTACAGATCTGTTTGCAATATTTACACACTGCACAGCTTTTTTTTTTTAAAAACAATTGTTCACATCACAATTATTATATTTACATTTTTAGTTGAATTTTTACTCTATTGATATATTTTATATTTGTGAAAAGGAAGACTGAAAAAATAAGAATTTCATTGCATGGTGTAAACTGTTCATTTTTTTTTTTTTTTTTTTTACTGCACATATGACGATAATCTTATTCTTCATCTTCTTGTGGAAACATTCATTCAGAGCCACTGAAGTGGCTAAACCTGCAAAATAATGCTGTCACAAGATGGTCTACTCACCAAAAACGTGTCACACACCTCTACAATTACTGTCAAAAAAATTAGCGAATGGTATGGTTCTTTCATGGTGTCTTAAAAAATGATTTTCATCACTTTCATCACAGATTTTCCTTTAATTTGCCACTTGTGTATTTTTCAGTTAGATGAGACCACTCTTTTGTCTGTGTGGTATAAAATCAATTCAATTTTATTTATGTTCACAACAACAGTTGTGGTAATAATGAATTACAATAGTCCAGCCTAGAAGTAATAAATGTATGAACTAGCTTTCCAGCCTCACTCTGAGACAAGATGTTTCTGATTGGAGTGATATTATGCAAAAGAATAAAGGCAGTCCTACATATTTATTTAATGTGCTCGCTAAAGGACATATCCTGGTCAAAAATGAAGATATATTAAGACTGAGCTTAAATACTGCAAGGTAGCTGGATAGCTTGGCTCTGTCCTTTATTCCAAAATCTGCTAACACATCTCAAGAATTAACACAGCTATTTATTCAGTACACAAACAGAAATGTTAAATGTCAAAGCATTTTTCTTGATGAACAGCAATTTATCCATCTGTGCATCCTCTCACAGTCACTCACTGAGAGAAGTCTGATTTTCTGCATTTCATTTCTACATTACGTGTCTGTACATATTTAAGAAGTGAACTGTAAAAAGTTAATTATTGAACTTTGGAGGTGCTAGTAGCTGCATTTTGATTTGGGGGAGAGTTAGGGCAGCTGGTTCATCTTATTTTCAGTCTCTGCTAAGCTCTGGCTCCACAGACATTGCAGTTATCTTATTTAAAAAATGAAAATAAATAAAAGTGTTTACAGAAATGTAAAAAAGGTTATTTTTATATAAAGTACTGGATATTCATTTACATTTTTAATTTCTAATGAGGATGCATTAAAAAAGAATAACTTCATGACTCAAAGCTAAAATTTAAGCAGATCAGTTTAGGTGAAGAGCAGGGGTCCTGCCTCTGCATGTCATCCCAGCAAAACCGTTCATATGCCTCCAAAATTGAGCTCTGAATCATGCTTGTTTACCCAGTAAACAATTTAATTACATGTTGTTTTAGAATTAGTTTGAGAACTGGAAACATTTTGGTAAAATTAATTTTCCTGTCTGCAAGGAGAAAAGACACGGGCCTGTTTTTGTGAGAAACTGGATCAGACCGGAGTGGCTATGCTGTATCGGTAGGGGTCGCTGTTTCTCTCAAGATCAGGTCAAAGGGAAAAGTCTCGTCCTGAAATTCATAAAATCCTCCTCGTAGGGGTCTTGTTCATTTGGCGTTTATAGTTTTGAAGATTGTGATTAAATAGCAAACTATACCCTTATATAATTATAAAACAGAAAAGGCTGCGCTTGTTACATGTCCCACCTCTTGCTTCTAATTATCGCAGAGGGCTGGATCCGCTACCAGTGGCGCACTCCTGATTGGCTGAACCTGATGCCAATTCCAGGCTTGTCCGGTAGCCTCCTGTTTGCGAATAGTTAAGAGTCAAATTTAACCAGAGGATAAAGGAACTTGTGTGTCTAGACCCATAATTTCACTTCTTCAGTTAAGAAGTGTAGGCAGACTACATAACACTTTAAAGGTTCCGCGTTAATGCGGTTTTGTAGTATAAAATTGGACTTGAGGATTGTTGGCTCCTTTGTCCGGCTTTTTTACGCGTCGCGCCAGCGCAGCCGTTTGCGCACCTGAGTCCGCTGCTCAGCTTATGCAGCCTTAACATGACTTTACATCATCTGAGTCACTAAACTATCATGGAGATCCTATTTATTATTTGTTGTGAACCTTGGTGAATGCGCAGTGTCTCACTGTGGAATAACCGGAGTCCAGGTGTCACAAGGAAAGAGTCAAGGTGGCCGTCTGGAGGAGCCAGCTGGGATTTGACAGAGCGCAGGAGTTTGGGATGCAAGAGAAAACTTAGAGAGACAGCTCTCGGCCTCTTTTACCTGGATTCAACTGAGTCATGGCCTCTGAAGTGTTACTGCTGCCAGTATGTCTTGCAGCTGGTGAGTTTTCCCTCTAATATATTAAATATAAATATAGTATAATATAAAAGTAAGGGAAGGTAATTGATAATCAGTATAATACAGTATATAGGATAAGATACATACAAGTACATACAAAAAAGTTAATTTACTGATCCTATATCTTATACTTTAATTTACATGTAATTATACTGAATAAATGAACTCTATTTGTGTTTTCTCCCCTTCCTACATTAAATCAGCTGTGACATTAATTCAAAGTCTCATATATATTACAGTGCAGTCCTAGTATATTTGTATAGGATTTTAAGAGCAGCATTCAAATTTATGATTGTGTGAAAATGTCATTGATTTTTTTTTTTTTTTTTTTTTATGATTTGTGACCGACCCCATGATGATGGAGGTCACAGCTCATCCCTCATCACTGCTGAGGTCTTTTCCTCTAAAAGTGAATTCAAATTAGATACGACATCCTGCACAGAGTCATGCACCAGCTATTATACACAGATTACAGAGCAGAGCCATCATTTACCAGCACTGTCCTCCACCTGTCACCTTTTATTGGAGTTAAGGAAACACAGCCCACTGCAGTGACTGCAGAGTATTCCCCAAAGGCATGGTCTCTGTGTTTCAGACACAAAAGTCTGACGGCAAAATTGGATATTATGTATATCTTATCTTTATTTATATGTAATAATAAAATTACAGAAATACAGACTTACACTTTATTATTACCTTTAATTCAGTCCCTTTATTTTACTCTGAATGAAACACATTTACTTTAGCCAGCAGCTGAACAGGTGTACTGTAATGAGCAGCATCACTACCAAGCATAGCCATTATACACTAAATACATGTTAATCTGGTTTTAGCAGAGTGCTAACAGGAAGTGTGGTGACTTTAAACATTGGTTTTTGCAGAGTTTGTCTGGGCCTGTGCAGCGTGAACTACATTTAAATAAACTTTTTATAATCGTTTATCAAATGATATCACACTTTCCTCAGGTGACAGCTGAAGGAAAGAAAGGATAAGTTTTCATCTGTGTGGTATAGTTCACAAGTGGACCTAACTGATGACACCCAGAGGGACAGAAAGGTGGGAATGTGATTGGTTGATTAGATATTTGTTTTAACAGGCAGTTGAATAGACATACTTAATAAAGTGGTGGCGGTGGTGAGTGACAGATGCTGTTTATGTCATCAAAATCACCTGATCAGCTTATTTGCTTTCATTGCCTCTGATAATCAAACCCAGTGGTATCAGCTGACAAGAGTTTTCAGCTTTGAGGAAATAAAATATAAAATTAAATTTTATGGCTTCCCAGGGCCAAATGAACCAAGAGGAATTAAACTGCAGCGCAGCCGATGTTCCCTGACCCCAAACACCTACCCTACCATTACATGGGGTGGCTGTTGCTCAGGAGGTGGAGTGAGTTCGATCCCTGGATCTAAACCCTGAGTTCCCACGATGCATCCATCGATGTGTGAGTGTGTAAAAGTTAGGTTGCAAGTGCTTAGGCATAGAAAAAAGCACTTGTATGATTATGTGTGTGAATGAGACTTGTAGTACTGCTCATATTGAGTAGAGAAGCACTGTAAGTACCAGTCCACTTACTATATGCTGTATGCAGAACCGTCACCTTTCTCATGTCCTAGTAAAAGACTTGTTTGCTGATGTTACATAATCTGTGTTTCCTGTTGGACATCTGACAGCACCTCTATTGAATCATACAGAACTGCTGAGACCATGTGTACACAATCCCCTCAACCACCACATGCACACAGCTTGAGTTTTGCTGATGAAACAGGGTGCTGTTTATGTGTTTACTGGCAGAGTCTGGAGTGTGGATACATACAGTTGCATCTCAAAAAAATTAGAATATCATGAAAAAGCTCAGTGTTTTTGAGTCAGTTATTAAGAAAGTCAAACTGAAATATAGAGTCATTACACAGAAACTACAATGTTTTATGCATTTTTTTTCTCTTTGAACTTAATCACAACTTACAGCTAAAATAAAACCTCTCAGATTATTAGAATATTTACTTTCAAATTTGAGTAAATTTGAGTTAAAAAGTTTGAAGGTCACTGATGAAAAAGCTGGCTGTCAGAGTACTGCATATTAATGTAAAATAGACTGGGAGGGAAAAGTGTGGTAGGAAGAGATGCACAAGCAACAGGGATGACTGCAGCCTTGAGAGGATTGTCAAGAAAATTCAAGCGAAGAACTTCGGAGAGCTTCACAAAGAGTGGACTGAAGCTTGTGCGAGTTCATCAAGAGCCACCACGCACAGAAATGGAAGGCTTCAGGAAAGGAGCTACAACTACATCTGTTGTATTCCTAATATCGAGCCAGTGCTGAGACAACATTAGAAGTGTCGTACCTGAGCTAAGGAGAAAAAGAACTGGACTGCTGATCAGTGGTCCAAAGACTTATTTTCAGATTAAACTAAATTTTGCATTTAATTTGGAAATCGAGGTCCTAGAGTCTGGAGGAAGAGTGGAGAGACACAGAATCCAAGGTGTTTGAAGTCCAGTGTGAAGTTTCCACTGTTTGTGATGATTTGGGGTGTCAGGTTCATCTGCTATTAGTGCTGGGTGCTCCGCTGTATTTTATCAAGTCCAAAGCCAGCACAGCCATCTCCCAGGAGATTTTAGGGCACTTCATACTTCCATCTGCTGACAAGCTTTTCCAGAAGGACGTAGAACCTGAACCTAATAAAGAATTTATGGGTTATTGTCAAAAGGAAGATGAGAAACACCCCAAAACAGAGATGAGCTGAAGGCCGCTATCAAATAACACCTCAGCAGGCCCACTCGCTAATCGCCTCCATGCCACGCTGCATTGATGCAGTAATTCATGGTGAAGAAGCCCCAGACAAATATTGGTTGTCAGTCAGTGGTGTCGATAATACAAAAATTGCAACCCGTGCGTTTGTGTCATACCAAACAAACTAACAATTTTGATAGTGAATTAATCATGTTATTCATTTCTCAGTTGCAATTTCTGGTTTCAGCTTCTCAAATAGGAAGACATGCATATCTGAATGATTTCATTTCACTCTCATTTTCCTGTGCTCAGTTTAGCTTGGCACTGCATTGTTATGTTCTGCTACATTTCATCATGTTTGTGGGCTCAAACTGTGAAATTAATTGGTTGTGAAAGGCTGGTTTGGTTTTTGCATGTTTAGGCATTGTGTGTCTGTAACAGTAGGTTTAACTGGAAGAAACCTGATTCAACCATATATGAGGACTTTTGCAGTAATTTGATTTATTACAAGGCCAGTTTATTTTTATTCCCCGTGTAAAGATCTTCAGATGGTGAGTCATGCAGCAAAGGCCAATGGTCAGGAAGACTGCAGTTAAGTGCCTGCAGTCCAGCAGTGGATCAATACATTCAGACTTAGTTTTCTTTATATATTTACAAGGCTTTAAATAATCAGGCCCCACCTTATCTTGAAGACCCTATTACCCCAATAGAGCTCTTTGGCTTACTTGTGGTTCCTAGGATACTGAAAAGTAGAATGGGAGGCAGAGCCTTCAGCTTCGAGGCCCCTCTTCTATGGAACCAGCTCCCAGTTTGGATTCAGGAGACAGACACCCTCTCTATTTTTAGGATTAAGCTTAAAACTTTCCTTTTTGATAAAGCTTATAGTTAGGGCTGGATCAGGTGACCCTGAACCATGCTGCTACAATATAGCTCTAGGCTGCTGGGGGGGTAGCCATCTGCTACCGATCGCAGCAGATGACTGCCCCTCCCTGAGCCTGGATCTGCCAGAGGTTTCTTCCTGTTAAAATGGAGTTTTTCCTTCCCACTGTTGCCAAGTGCTTGCTCATAGGGGGTTGTTTTGACTGTTGGATTTTCTCTGCAATTACTGTAGGGTCTTTACCTTACAATATAAAGTGCCTTGAGGTGACTGTTTCCTGTGATTTGGTGCTATATAAATAAAATTGAATTTCCACAGTGCAAAGACATGCAGTTACTGGGGCTGGGTTAATTGGTGATTTTAAATTGCCCATAGGTGTGAATGTGAGTGTGAATGGTTGTCTGTGTCTCTGTGTTAGCCCTGCGACAGTCTGGTGGCTTGTACAGGGTGTAACCTGCCTCTCACCCTATGTCAGCTGGGATAGGGTTTATATAAGGTGGGTGATAATAGGGGAATTGAGTGATCAGATTGATAGAGAGTCAAAAGTTGTGTCGTATATTTGCATGTCCGGATCATACCCCGATCAAATGTTACATCTCCATGGACAATAGTGATATGCTTCTTACTCCAACAAAGGAGGATTATATGCCTTTTTTTTCCAGCTGAGATATGGCCAAAAATGTGTGTTAAATGGGGTTTCCCATGTTAAAATCAAGTAGCCTACAAATCCAGAATCTGGATCCACATCGCATTCGGTTTGGCACTAGTTCTTGGCCCTCCACACCTGTGTATGTGAATATCAGATGAATCTGATAAATTTTGAGGGAGAAATTATTATTATTGTTAACGAGAGATTTTTATTAAATTTTTCTGGATTTTTTTTTTTTTTTTTTTTTTTAACGTTGACTTTGATCCAATTATGGCAAAACTAATTAGGTGATCCAGGGGTCACTGGCCATCTTTCATGCAAATTTGGCATGAATCAGACTGGTGGTTTAATACTGTTAACAACCAGAAAAACAGACCAAAAACAATACCCCGTTCCCCCAGGGGTGGGGTAATTATCTATAGTTGCTCATTAATTACTGTTAAAGCACCAAATGAATAAAAACTGATTTAGATTTCTTTAATTTACTGACACAGTAAACTGAAGAAAAGTCAGCCCTGCTGTTTTCTTTGACTCATTTCATTATGATTTTAACTCTTGCAAAAGAGAAACGAGACAAAATTGGAATTGGGATAGCAAAAATTACAAAAAATAATGTCTTGGTGTAGAGCTGGTGTGGGATGTATCTTTTCTCTCCGTCTCGCCTCCTACTTTTTTTTTTTTTTCACTTTTGGGTAGAGGTTGGAAGGTCCCGCCTTGGCCTCCACCTGCTGACAGAGCGTGCCAGTTTTCCGCGCTTCACCTTTTCCTCATCAGGTCATTACCTGCCAGTATTTAGGAACCAACTCAGCCTCTCACTCTTTGTGGTTGTGGTGGTAATCAGGCTCTCTGAGACTAGTTGAAATTCATAGTGACATTTCTGTACTAATGTTGCTTTTCAGAATCCTTCTTTGCTGGCTGAAGAGCTCACTCTGCAATCCCAAGTTGGGCTGTTCCTGCAAAAGAGGAATTGTGTTTTCATTTACCAAACACTCACCTGCATTTCCATCCTCCACAGGCTCCTTATCTTCTGAGTAAAATCTGGCTAGTTGCTCTCTCTGCCATCTGCTTCACAAGGGAATCCAAGTAAGAATCCCAAGGTATTAACTCACAAATCTCCAATATTGCACTGCAACAAGGACTAATCTACTTCTACTCTTTGACAAAAGCCTGTTGCAGCTCCATGAACAGAAACTCACCTGTGGATCTCTGTTGCAAATTTCTTTGCTTAAACCTGTGTACTTGTACCAAATAAACTTGCATGCTGTGTGTGTTGAGCCCTGCCTTAGTATCTACTGAATTTATCTACTTTGGTTATGAAGATTAAACTTTATTTTGGCGCCAAGTTAAAATCAAAAACTATATTTTCAGACTTTTGGCATGAGATTGCACACAGTTATTTTTCTGCAGTACATTATGTCTTTTAAGGGCATCTGGTGCATAATGCTGGATGCACTGCTGCATTCAAAGATTTCATTTTATAGAGTGTAAACTTAAAAAAAAAAAATGCTTTCTATAATTTCCAGAATCCCTGAAATATCTTTCAGTTCCTGCAAACTGAAATCAGCACATGATATAAAGCTGTGTTTAGTGAGGCATTTTATAGCATGGAGGCAGATATAACCGCAGGCTGTTCAGTCAGCTAATTGTCCCTTTGAAAACACAAGGACTATCTGTTTTGAAGTACAGTTAAAACCTAATATCAGTTCATTGGCTGACTTATACACAGGGTGTTTTTGTGATGCAGGCCAGTTGAACAGATAATGAGGTTTGTGAGTGTGAAGTTTAGTTAGAGGAATGTTTGATGTTTTACTACCACGAGCCAGCAGGAGCATTTTAATGATTTTCACCACGTTTCTCTCAGGTATCTGTTCAGTGACGATCTGACTGCCAGCTTCTACACTTTGTTTACTGTTACACATTATGTAATGTGGTCAAAGCTCCAAACACTATTGAACTGGTGATTTTTTTGTTTATTATAATCAAAAGTCACACGTGTTCAGGCTGGATTTGTTTCTTTGTTTCTGCAGCATACCTGTTCCGGTACAACATCCTGTTCTTCGTCTACCTCATCCATCTTCTGTTTATTTCCACTCTTCCCAGAGCCTACGAGCACAACAGTGTTACTGTAAAATGCTTGTTGCCTTTATGAGAGCAACAGTTTAGATTTTGTTCTCCTCCACTGAGAATTAAATGACTTCAAAGGGATGAAAAGCCAAATACTGCAATTAATGACATTAGAGAGTAAATCACAAAAACCACAACAGCAAGTTGCATAAGGTATTGTTTGTCTCTATAGTAATGTATCCTTGGGCGCACAGCCGCACCACAGCTTTTTAAAGCAAAAACACCTAATGAATTATTCATGTCACACATTTGGTTGAAGTTTATTTCACAGATTTAACTGAGTCCTGCGATGGACTCCGACCTGTCCAGGGTGTACTCCACCTTTCACCCTATGGCAGTTGGGATAGGCTCCAGCCCCCACCTGGAGATCCTGAGTTAGGCAAGTGGTTAAGAAAATTAATGAATGGATTTAAGTGCTGCACATCCTTAGAGATTAAAAGACAAAATGAAACAGACCATCAAAATAAAGCAGTGAATTTAGCTCAGTTCCCTCCTAATTCCCTCCAAAAACTGGATAAGTGGAAGAAGTTGGATGGATGGATGGATGGATGGATGGGTGACTAAAAGAGTAGTGTATGTGTGTCCTATTTAATTAAAGACTTATAAAGAGTGTTTTATAAGTTTGTGCTGTCAGTATCTAATATCCACAGTAAGTTTGCAAAAATTAAGAGTCTTGTGCTCATTACAATTTATGAAAATGAAGGAGGATATAAGTTTGTTTGTTGTGTGTTGTCTTATGGAAAATTAATTAAACTCAATATATGCTGCATGGAGTTGGTGAATAAGTGTATAAAAACAGTGATTACACAATTCTTAATAACATTGTGTGTATTATTGGCACAGAACTGATGTATTCTTTTTAAATATCACAGCTAACATTATACCTAATGTATATCCTAGTATAACTGTTAAATGACTGAAGAATCAGCAGCTATCAGCTCCAAGAACATTCAGCTTTACTAGAAGTCTCTGCTCTTTAACTATTGATGAGATTGTAAGTGGTCCATTTTCTCTGCTCCCTCTTCTCCTCTCACTCTCTTCCTGCTTTACTTCCTGATTGTTATTTCAGCTGGAGACGTGCAGAGACAAATCTCGCACTGGACGTCGTTACCCCCAACAAAATGGGTTTATGTATTATTAAACACTGCATGTGGTCTCCTACAGAGGTCTGGGAGGTGTTCTGTTTAGTGTTTTGTGGTGGATGAAGTGCATAAAAGCAAGGCTGAAGTTGGCAGCTGCCACATTCATCACCCGTAAGGAGAACAGTCACCTCAGTCACTTCTCATAAACCACAGAGGTCCATGGTGATTCATATTTCTTTGCAGGATTAATGGCTTCTACATAGCTTTCAAAAGATGATATGGAAGCTTGTTTACCAGCTTTAAAAGTGGCTTTCATTTGCTGCATTCTTCTTTAAACCAAAACTCCAGAAAGGTTAAAGGTCACCTCCACCTTCAGATTGGATCTAAGGGACATTTTTACCAGCTCTTTTTGGTTTTTCTTGTCAACACTATAGTCCCTTTGCATAGGTATCGTATGAGTAAATAAACCAAACCTGGGCCTAAAACATTTAATTAGCCTTTTCCAAACATGTGATTTGGCAGGACAATGTGTTTCATCAGGGTTTAATGCTGTTAAATGGATCCAGTTCTTTACCTTATTAGGAAAAAGAAGGAACTGTTAAATCCAAACAATGCCCTCTGTTTTGAAAGTATTTAAAAAGTACTCTTGGGACAATATTTTAAACTGAAAAGAGGAGCAAAATACTGCATGACTGTCGGCAGCCAAGTCAGATGGCCGTCAGACAACAAAAATGTTTTTTACAAGTAGGAAAACGAGGGGACAAAGTAAAACACTTGCAATGTTCGGCGCCTTAGTACCAGTTTGGATCCAGAAACTGGCTAAAGCTCCTCATACCTCACATTTACAAGCATTCTTTCCCCCCATTGTGAAAGCAGAGAGGATTGCAATGGGAAATTAGTTTGTATTTAAACTTTTAATAAGCTTGTCGTGTTGTGTTGTGCACATTTGATACAGTTAGCCCTCAGTGGCCTGAGGCTCAGGATATTGCCACACTATAGTAAAACCATTGCGCATTCCCCACAAGGAAGCAGTAAATTTAATTAGATGAAGATGTTGCCCAGTGAACAATTAAATAGTGCAGATAAGTAAAAAAAATAAATAAATAAAATAGGGCTGATAGCCCAGCAAGAGACATTACTGTTATTTATTAATCAAAGAATAACAGCTTCATCAAGCTTCATTCAACTTCCCTTGAGGATGAAGATTTTAATTTTCCTAATTTATTTCCATAATTAGTAGAAAACCTGCTGTTGAGCCTTAACAACTCCTGAAATGATCCCAAATACCTGTAGGTGCACTATAAAGTGTAGAAAGTGTTGAACAGCTGTGGCAGCTCCCCCTGCCTCCTCCCATCCTCCCCTCCCAGGATCAGTCAACACCTACATGTTCTTATGGCCTCGAACAGCCAAGTCCTTAATTGTGAACACCAACAGCCACCAAAACTGAAGATAAACAAAAAAACTGTTCAAAAACTTGAATAATAACTTAGTGACTTAGAGGTTTTCTGCTCCACCAGAACATCTATTTGACTTGCTAGTAGAAATAAGCTTTGCTCAGTTGATCCACTGAAAATCCCCCTTAGGTGCTCTCCTGGTAACCCTCAATTAAGATGTCAGAAAGAACTCGCGGAGACCCTTAAACTGAATTGCTTTCAACAATGCTGCTGCTGTCCCTCTGCTTCACCTGTATATTCTTCCTGTTGCTCCACATCACCTATCAGATTGTCATTCAGGAATGTCTATTTGACAGCCGTGTCTCCAGCTGTCTGTGTTTATGCCTGAAATCTGAAACTGCAACACAAACAGCTCACTCTGATAAGTAACGGCTATAAAATAAAATGCATCCTTGTGTGCGTCTTGTATTGGGATTCTCATTCCTCCCTCCTGCTCTCTTCTGTTTCATCAAACCACCGGTTTAGCAGAAAAATGTGGGACTCGGCTGTAAACACGATGTGTGAGGACTCAGGGAAGAGTTAAAGGACCCAGCCAAAGCTTAGGTACTATCTATGCTCACAGCATTGGGCCATCCACTTGCTCCAGTTGCACACTCCTCCTGTCTCATTCCAAATAAATCAAAACTCCTAGTGGAGTTATTAAATATTGTAATCACATTAGGTGCAGAATAAGACATGCTTTTCGTTGGTATGAAAGTCAGTGCAATTTGCAGCAAATTAAGTTCAGCAAACCTTAGTAAATCGTGTTTCTGTGATTCATTTACATACTCTCATTTCAAAACTGACACTGCACCTCTTCAGTAAATACTGACAGTAGCTCTTTAATACCAAAGGAGGACTTTGAGCTGGAGAAGACTGCAAATCTGGCCCTAGATCTTGATTCTTTATTAGACAAACTGAATATATATTGCAGCAGTGCTGTTTGCCTGACCACCTGCCGTTTGTTTTTAAAGATTATAATATATCTATTATTACTGAAGGTCTGTGTAGGTTCTCAGTCATCCAGGTTAAAGTTACTCTAGTTACTGATGGTTGAAAGGGAGGGTCTTGAATATGACAGCTTTTACACTATGAAACAAACAATCAGTCACCCTTTCTTAAAAGGACCGTGTCTTTTATAATCAGAATCAGCTAAGTCTAAAAATTATATTGCACATTTTAAAACAACTGGAGTTTTTTAAAAAAAATTGCTACTTTTTAAACTGGATGAAAGAGGAGAAATAGGGCTAATTGTGTTGGCCACCTCATTATGAACAAAAGATGCAATTTCAAAGGTGTAAACATGTTTTTCACAGTTTAGTAAAAAGCAGAAAATAACACCGTCTCTCGTGGCCTTCTTTTTTTTTTGAATGGAATTTAACTCACTTTTTAACAACAATATGTTTAAAGCCTGGCTTCATTAAAGAGGATGTTACTGCATATAAAAGTAGGAATACATAAATTAAGGGAAAAATTGATTCCCAAGCATTCAAGTGAGCAGGTTGTGTTTTCTGAAAGATGTAATTGCTGCAGTGATATATGTTCTCATAGATTTGGGAGCAGTTCCAGTCTTCATGAACAGAGATTAGACAAATATAATACAAGGTGAAAACTTGTATGCATTTTTGATTTTTAAAAAGTCAGACAAAGGGACATGTGACAAAGAGCCCAGCTAGGTCCAAACACAGGACAGCACCTTTATTTACGGGCCAAAGTAAACTAAACAAGCAACCACAAGTCCCTGGATTTCTCAGAAAATCTGCTTCGTATTAGATCTCATTGTCCACGGACAGTTAAGTGTGTTGTATGTCGTCCCAGTTTCCATCATTTGGTTGTGATTCTAGTCTGCAAGATTGCTCCACATCACAACTTTGGGATTTATCTATACTTTGAGGAACCAAGCATCTGCTTTCTGTCAATGGGTCAGACCTCTCTTTTTTCTTTTTTGTCCCCAGAGTGAGAGGTGCAGATGCAGGAAACGGCATCCGAGTGTTCATCCCTGACATCGGCATGTTTGTTCTCGGTTTGGCCATCTGTTGCCATCTGGTCCAGAAGAGGGCGCATGAGGACACGGCCCAGTACAATGCAGATTTCCAACTAGAGGAACTGGTCTGTCTGTTCTTAGGTCCATACGTTTTTCAACAGTGATGCATTATTTTGTAGTTTTGGCTCTGTACACCACCACAGTGGATTCTAAATCAAACAATCAATATGTGATTGGAGTGCAGACCTTCAGCTTTAAGTCAAGGGATTTATCAAAAGTATTAACTGTTAAACTCTTTAGGAATTCTAGACATTTTTATACAGAGTCCCCCATTTTCAGAGGCTCAAAAGTAATTAGAAAACCTAACAGAATTTTAAATAGAAGGGTAGTTTTTAATACTTTGATGAAAATCCTTTACAGTCAATGACTGCCTGAAGTCTAGAACCCATGGACATCACCAAACACTGTGTTTCCTCCCCTGAGATGCTCTGACAGGCCTTTACTGCGACCACCTTGAGTTTCTGGGTGTTTGTGGGTCTCTGCATTCAGCTGTGTTGTCAGTAACTGAAAGGTTGCTCTACTGGGTTGAGATCAGGTGACTGTCTTGACCATTGAAGAAAACCGAGAAAAGTGAGGTGCTTTTGCAGTATGCTTTGGGTCACTATCCATTTGCACTGTGGCACTCCATCTAAACAGTTTTGCAGCATTTGACTGAACCTGAGCAGAAAGTAGAGCCCTGTACACTTCACAGTTCATCCTGCTACTTCTGTCAGTAGTCACATCATCAATAAACACTAGTGCCACTGACAGCCATACACGCCCATGCCAACAGAACTGCCTCCAACATGTTTGACAGGTGGTATACTTTGGATCATGAGCTGCTTCTCTCCGTCTCCATATTTTTGTCTTCCCATCATTCTGGCATGGATGAACCTTGGGCTCATCTGTGTGTGAATCACAAATAAAGATAACAAATTCAGTTTTTTTGGCTTGATGCTATACTCTGATAAAAGTGTTCCTTTATTTATTTTTTTTCAAACAGTGTACAGTACATTAAGCACCTTGAGGTGACTGTTTTTGTAATTTGGTGCTATGGTGGTGGTAGTGTGATGGACCTGGATAACTTGTTGTAATTGATGAAACCATTAATTCTGCTCTTTTCCAGAAAATTCTGAAGGAGAATGTCCGGCCATCAGTTCATGTCCTGAAGCTCAAGCTTACTTGGATTATGCAGCAGGACAATGATCTGAAACACACCAGCAATTCCACCTCCAAATGGCTCAAAAAAAAAGGTTTTGGAGTGGCCGAGTCAAAATCTGGACTTAAATCAGATTGAGAGCCATAATTCCTCCATAGTGATGTGAAAGACTCATTGCCAGCTACTGCAAAAAACTTGATCACTGTTCTTGCTGCCAAAGCTATTAGGGTTAGGGGACAGTTGCTTTTTCACACAGGACCAGATAGGTTTAGACAGCTTTGTACTTATTTGGGTTATCTTTGTCTAATATTAGAATTTGTTTTTAGGATTTTGTAGAACTTTTTCAAAAATGTATGTATTTTATTCTCAAAAGCTTAGGGTTCGGGAATGTAGGATACTCTGACCTCAAAAGGTTAAACTTTTTGGTGCATTTGAGCTTCGCTTTGTACACAAAAGGAGAGGACTCAAACCAAGAACAAAAGCAAACTGTTGTCCAACTGTCAGTGTTGCATTTTCTTTCTCTCTTGTTAATTTGATGGATTCCTGACATCTGTTTCCATAGTTAAACATAACAAACCCATGCTTATGCTCTTTTATCATGACATGACAGGGCTCAGCAGCCAGACCTCCTCAATGACTCATCCATATTTATTGCACCTAAGGCAAGTTTGTTTGAACAATAAATATTTACTAGCAAGAAAGCAATGGAAAAGACCAACGTAGCTGGAGGGTAGATTTATCCGTCTCCTCCTCACAACACAAACTGAAACAAAAACAAATGCAAATATAAAGCTTAAATTCTCTATCTGCATGACAAGTGAATCACAAATAGTTTTACCCAATTAAAAATACAAAGATTCACCATAAATGCAAACATATAAAGCCCTTGACTATAAATTAGGACCACTCTCTAAAGTTGTTATATGCCAATTACTTTTCAGTGGCTCCATTAAATTATCATAATGATATTATGTCTTCTAGACCTCATCTCTAACACTGCAGCTGTCTCAGTGCCCTCAGCGTTGCAGGGCTTTATTGATCTCACGCTTCCTCATTTGAAAGCTGTGCTGCTGTGTGTCAGGAGCGATGCCATTTACAGCTATGTATAGCCGAAACTGCCTTGATAATGCCCTGTGTCCTCTCCATCCCACTGCTGCCTTAGATGGCAGATAAGGGGGTTATCACAGCGTTGGATTGACAGGTTTTTCATTGGGAAGCAAAGTCTTAGAATGAATTCACCAGTCACTTTAGTGCATGGGGCCTAGCCCAGCTGTCATAGGGCGAGAGGCAGGGTACACCCTGGACAGGTGCTATATAAATAAAACTGAATGGAATTGAACTGAATTAAGAGAAACTGGAAGAGAAACTCTCCAAAAAGTGCACAAAAGACTGCGGATCCACCTGATTACTGTATATAATCATTTGTTTAATATTGTTGCGCTGTTTGTGTTAGTTTAGTTTCCATGGTGTTTCAGTCTAATTTTGGTTGCCTGACCCTTTGCTAGCTACAGTAGGTGACATAATGAAATACTGAACTGTTTGATATGTCCAGCAAATTGGTACAATTTATGCTCTGCAAGCTCAAAAAAAAAAAACCTATGGCCAATTTAGAACTCCAACTTAACCTAACCCTTTGGACTGTGGGAGGGATCTGGAGTACCCAGAGAGAACCCACACAGACACAGGGAGAACATGCAAACTCCACACAGAAAGACCCCGGGCTGGATTCAAATCCAGGACCTTTTTGCTGTAAGGCGACAGTGCTGACCACCGTACCACTGTGCTGTCCATTGTTTGAATAAGTATTGTAAAATGATTTCTGAAGTTAAGTACAGTGTTACATGCAGAAAAATGTAATGTGATTACAATAATGCATTACACAGCCTACCTTGCCCACATCTCATCTGCTTTTTGGATGTGTTGTAGGCCTCAATGACAGAAATGGATACAAAAAAATCCCACATGAATAAAGTTGATCCCACAAAATAACAAAACAGTCTTGTCTTCATTCTGTCTTCAATAAAATATAATTTGATGTAGAATCTAGAAATCGCTGCTTTCTTTTGTGTATTTGCGGTTTCCATGCTGTCCAAACATTTTCCAAGCTGCGGTCATGTTTGGCACTCATTAGTCATTCATCAACAGCAGAGCTGCAGCATTTGTTTTAAATTTCCTCTCTAATTGGTTCTCTCCAGGCGTGGAGCATCAAATACGTCAGCTGGCTGACATTCGTCTTCCTCATCTGGTCCTGCTTGCTGTGCCTGGAGCGCAACCTGAGGTGCTATGCCACGCTGTCTTCGCCAGTCCTCGTGGCCTGTGACAGCATGCTGATAGTTCTGCTGTACATTTGGACTTTTCAGGACATGGGCTGCATCAGAGTCAAAGGCTTCTTTGTCAAGAAGAAAATCCGTTCTTCTCACTTTCATCTAGGCTTTTGGAGTTAAAATTCAATACCAAATAATCTTCTTAAACTTAAGATTTCCACGTATTTCTCCTAACTAAACATCCACTAAACCTGATATTTAGTCTGACAATCTGTTTGAAAACACTGTGGATTAAATATGTGCAAGGATTTCAAATGCACTCACTGTGCTGCACAGAATTATATTTTTTTAGTTTCTGACAAAATTTTGCAACCAAACTGAATTTCTCCAAGAGTCAGTTAATGAAACAGGACAGTGTAGTTCTGCAATGTGCTCCTGAAGGTCAGGTTTTAGTGTTTTGACATGTGTTGGAATAACTCTCAGGCTTTCATATTTCCAGCTACTGAACTTGACCTGATTATGTCTAGATTAAGATTTTATGACAGCTATTCACCACAAACCTGGAATTGCCTTAATATGATTTTTTTTTAATCACCTAGAGTTCTGCCCTTTTTTTTTTTTTAAACAGTGTGTATGCGTATCAATTTAAAGAGTGGAGATGCAATTATATCTCACGCCTCTGTCAAATAGTTTTTTTTTATGTTTATTAAATGGCCAAATAAATGCAATACATGCACACATGTGTAGACAATTGATAATTTTATAAACTGAATTCTGATTTGCTACATATACAGAATAACAATAAGTGTTATTTTGATCTCCAATATTTTGCTCCCAAAAAAGTTAATATAAATGGTAGTTGATTTTTTTAATTAATTTATTTTTTTGCTCATCTGTTTCTAAACATCATATTGATGGTGTGTGGCCTACACCTGTGTATGATGACCCTCTGGTTACCGCTGAGACAAATGCTTACAGAGACAAGAAAAACAAAAGAAAGATCCTCTCTGATGTTCATGTGAAGGCTCAGAAGAAGAATCAGGGGAAGCCCTATGATCTTATTTTGTTTAGCTTCCAGTAGTAAACTGTATGTTACTATAAACTTATATTGTGAACATTTTTATTATGCTTAGAAAATATATTAATTCTGTTAATGAAAATGAAAGATATGAACAAATATCACCTGCAGGAATCAGAACTAGCACGTGATGGGGCTGGAAAACCTTCTGAGAGTGACTTTTAGCACCGATCAACAATCCGTGCAGCCTAGAAGACCTGGGATTGTAGCAAGTTGTTTTTCCACATTCTTGTTGCTTTGTACTCTCCACCTGCATTGCTTCCATGACCGCTTGTTTTCCTTGTCGTTATTGAAAAGATGGGTATCTTTGAAATTTTATATATATATATATATATATATATACTAGAAATGTGGGTTTTATGAGATTCTGTGGCGATCTTATGCTTCCAAATCATCATCAATGTTTTTGTTTGCTTTCAAACAAACTGACTTTTCTCCTTGTAACTCAGAGGCCTTTGGTTTGTTTTACTGTCCCACACCTGCTTCCACTTTTTACATTTTTTACTTCATATCTCCACTGAAAATTCATTAATAAATACTGCTGAATCACTCAGAAATGCCATTACTCAAGAATATTAATGTATGTACGTAAAACCCAGCAAACTTTGAATATGAAATTACGCATCCCCTTTTTGACACAGCCCGTTAAATGCCCATTATAACCTCTGTTCTCATCATTCAGTGCCGTGTCGTGCAGCTGTGTGTGATAACATCCACAGTCTGTGGCATAGGCCATTTAACGTCACTTGTGTTTTTGTGTATTTTCAGTGCATCTTCCCTCTGCGTCTCTCTGTGACCTGCTGTCATCGCTCTTCTGTCATCTCTTTCACTCACAGTAAATAGGCATGTCTGTTTAATCATCACCCCAGTTCACATCTGAATCTCCGCATCTGTCTTCTGTTGCAATACATCCTCCTCTCTGCCACTGAATTGTCCCTGTTACCTTCTTTTTGATAGTACTTAACACTCAGAAATGATCTTGCTTCTAAAGTTCAGGTATTTTACATTACAAGATTGTTTTTCCTTTTGTATATATATATTTATTGTCACCTGTAACCTAATTCTTGTTGGATTTTCTTTATCACTTACACTTTCTTTCAACCCTTTTCAAATAAAAATATTGTATTTATGACAGACAACTTCTTTCTCATGCATGTTTGAATCTGCAAGGATTTTATCATCTTGTGGCTTTCCAATCCAATCTATGTACTGAACTCCAGAAAATTACCCCCTTCCTGAAAAAGCTCGCTTCCCCCAAACCACTGAAGTCCTGTGGCCAGTTTGTGTGCATTTTGACAAATCTCTCTGGATATTTTCAGGTTGAGCTTCAGCCTGTTTTTGACAGTTTTTCTCCTCAATGTTTATCATGACTTCCATGTAACTATGTTGTCCTGAGCAGCATCAAAGAAAAAATTCCATTCAAATAAGCAAGTAAGTGTGACCACCGAATAGCAATATGCTCACCATGAAGACAACACAGATTATTTTAAGGAATGTGCATTGCTTTTTGCTTAAAATGCCTGATGAAACGCTGCTCTGATGAGGACAGAATATCTTAAGAAAATAAGAAAAAAATAAATATATCAATTTTTCTTTTGCTCATTTCTTTGAATTGTGCTTTTCATATTAAGCTTTAAGATCAGATTCAGAAAATGTATGCTATGTGTAAAGTTTATTTGTTGACTTATTAGGAAATTAGAAATTAGACTACCCTTAAGCATAGCTAGTCTTCTTGCAGTTCTCAGTGAAAATGTACATCAGCATTAAACACAAAAACACAGATTAAACTCAGCACCAAAAAGGATGAAAGTCACTTATACTGGAAGGATTTAGTTGCCAAAAGCTATTGAACTGTAGGCATACGGGTTTTAAATACAGAGGTTGGACAATGAAACTGAAACACCTGGTTTTAGACCACAATAATTTATTAGTATGGTGTACGGCCTCCTTTTGCGGCCAATACAGCGTCATTTCGTCTTGGGAATGACATATACAAGTCCTGCACAGTGGTCAGAGGGATTTTAAGCCATTCCTCTTGCAGGATAGTGGCCAGGTCACGACCTGATGCTGGTGGAGGAAAACGTTTCCTGACTCGCTCCTCCAAAACACCCCAAAGTGGCTCAATAATATTTAGATCTGGTGACTGTGCAGGCCATGGGAGATGTTCAACTTCACTTTCATGCTCATCAAACCAATCTTTCACCAGTCTTGCTGTGTGTATTGGTGCATTGTCATCCTGATACACGGCACCGCCTTCAGGATACAATGTTTGAACCATTGGATGCAAATGGTCCTCCAGAATGGTTCGGTAGTCCTTGGCATTGACGCGCCCATCTAGCACAAGTATTGGGCCAAGGGAATGCCATGATATGGCAGCCCAAACCATCACTGATCCACCCTCATGCTTCACTCTGGGCATGCAACAGTCTGGGTGGTACGCTTCTTTGGGGCTTCTCCACACTGTAACTCTCCCGGATGTGGGGAAAACAGTAAAGGTGAACTCGTTTCACATTGTCCACAGCCCAAGATTTGCGCTCCTTGCACCATTGAAACCGACATTTGGCATTGGCACAAGTGACCAAAGGTTTGGCTATAGCAGTCCGGCCGTGTATATTGATCCCGTGGAGCTCCCGATGGACAGTTTTGGTGGAAACAGGAGAGCTGAGGTGCACATTTAATTCTGCCGTGATTTGGGCAGCCGTGGTTTTATGTTTTTTGGATACAATCCGGGTTAGCACCCGAACATCCCTTTCAGACAGCTTCCTCTTGCGTCCACAGTTAATCCTGTTGGATGTGGTTCGTCCTTCTTGGTGGTATGCTGACATTACCCTGGATACCGTGGCTCTTGATACATCACAAAGACTTGCTGTCTTGGTCACAGATGCGCCAGCAAGACGTGCACCAACAATTTGTCCTCTTTTGAACTCTGGTATGTCACCCATAATGTTGTGTGCATTGCAATATTTTGAGCAAAACTGTGCTCTTACCCTGCTAATTGAACCTTCACACTCTGCTCTTACTGGTGCAATGTGGAATTAATGAAGATTGGCCACCAGGCTGGTCCAATTTAGCCATGAAACCTCCCACACTAAAATAACAGGTGTTTCAGTTTCCAACCCCTGTATGTTTACATATTGTCTAAAGCATCATTGAGAACTAGTGACTCTTAAAAATACAACCAAGCAGCACAGCGTCTGCACAACCTGCATTGTCAAACAAAATTTTTAGGCCTGCAAATAAAACTCCAAATTTGTAGTATTTTGCTGTGCACGTGGTTAAATTAAAACAGCTCTGTGTTATTTCAAAGGATGTCCACTCATCTTTTTGCATATTCTAAATGCAACTTTTATGCACACTGGAGCTTTATTTAGCACATCACTGTAACCACACAGACATGAGTTTTGCAGTTTGGGGCTGAACCTGTACTAGCTTGTAAGGCTGCATGTTACGACTTTCATTTAAATTTGCTGAAACAAGTGGGTGCTGCCCTCACGAACAGCACCTACTTATTTCTGTTTTCATTCACACACAGCTTTCAGAATTTACATAACAATACATATATGACATTTTTAGATCCTGGCTTGTGGCTACATGGAGGATCTGCTAAAGACCTGAAAAAGCTGCTAATCCAGTTGTTCAGACTGGTGTGCACCATCAAGGGCTACAACACACATACAAGCCAGAAGCATGTAGGTGAGTGGAGTCAAAATTCATTCATTCTTTCTTTCTTTCTTACATGATCTGTGCAGCATGGTAAAATATTCCTTTCAGTCTTATCAAAACTACTAATAATAAAACCTCCCTAAAATGTTTTTTTTGTTTTGTTTCATTTTTCAGGCCAATTTAGCTCAGTGTGGTCTTTATCTTCACCCCACAGACATTCCACAGTGAATCAAAAATGCATGATTATACTTTAGAATTTGCATCCAGAAATCATCTCAATTTCACCTGTCATTACAACTAATAATTGTCGGATTGACTCTTTCAAGTGATTTTGTTTGGGCAATAATAATTTCACACCAGCTGCACTGCTTCTCACTCATGGAGAGAAACTGAATCAGTTTTTAATAGCTGAGAATGCTGCATATTATTTGTATTGTGTTGCCTGGTAATTTATCATGTGAAGATATTATCAGTTTAATTTTATCAAATGAATTTTAATGAAAAAGACTCATGTGGCTGTGTTCCAGCTTGCGATGACTTCTATCTGCTTTGCTTTCCTGCTCTTGCAGAGACAAGTTTTCATGAGCTGCTACTTTCTCAGTGTGGTGGGGTATCACATCAAAAAGCATCACAGATCCTCGTTTCCTCGTACTCGACCCAGCTTGGCAGCCACATGTAGACACTTTATGCAGAAAGTTCACAGGTTTGATCATGGACTAATTCTATTCAAGTCTGTAGCACACATATGACATAATTATATATTGGAATAATGTCAAAACATGTTCATCTTGCAAACTAACATACCACAAAACCTCAAGTTCTGACTATAAAACTGACAAACCGGACACTGGATAGACTGGGGGGAGTTTCTCCCTCTGCTCAGAGAGCCATCTAACTGTCAAAGTCGAATTGCTGAGGAATTTGGGAGGACTGCAACTATCTTAGTGAGGCTGCAATAAGATGACTGAAAAAGAAGGCTGTGTTTTAATTGCAAGACCTAAAAAGAACTAAGAAAACTTCTTCTTGGTGACTTATCATCTAGTGCAAGAAGGAATAATTCAAAAAATGGACAGTCTTCTGTGTTATTTCCACAGTTCTTCAGAACATCCTAAAGACCATTCTCTCACATCTCTCATACACACAAACTTGCACATCTGAGTGACTGCATACCTTCCCCTCCAGAGACGTCTCCTCATGTCCCCACAATAAGCCTGCATACCAGAAATGGGCGCACTGCATTCTCTTTACTAAAGAAGATTTTACAATGTTCCTATAAAGTGGTTAATGTCAGATCTGTAAACTTGCAAATTCCTAAAGTGTAATCTGTTATTTTAATCATTATAATAAATCACTGTATGTTGAAATGGCTTATTGACTTCTTGTTTATTATAGCATAACAAACAAAGATTTGTTAAATTACTTTAAGAATATTTCATATGTGCTCTTATAGCTTGCCTGGTTCATCATGTGCAGTCCTGGGTTCGAGTCCACTCTGGTCCACTCTCTGCATTTCATTCCATCCATATTTCTTGAGTTTAATCATTATACCAGTATGACATCTGTTTAATAATGTAAGATACAGACATTGACAAAATTATTGGTACTCTTCTTTTAAAGAAAGAAAAACCCACAACCTTTAAGGCAAGTGATTTCTGTAACTCTCAGTGAGACTTCTGCACCTGTCAACAGGTATTTTTGGCCCATTCCTCATGAGCAAACTGCTCCAGCTGCTCCAGACTGCACGTTCCAGCTCCTTCCACAGATGTTCAATAGAATTTAGATCAGGTTCTTCTTTTTAGCTGTGTGTTTTGGGTCATTATCCTTGTTCTGGGCTCTTTGGTTACCGGTAACTCCACTGGACGCAATCTGTATATTAGAAAATGATAAAACAGTGTCTGAAGAACAATTGACAAATTTAAGGAAGTCAGAAAAAGAAATTATTAAGGACATTATGTTTAGCACATGAATGACATCACTAAAAGAGGTGAGACAGAGAAAGCTCTGGATGATGGACCTCCAGGTGAGAAATGGTATATACCACACCACAGCATTTATCACCCAGAAAGCCTGAAAAACTGTGTGGTGTCTTTGACTGCTCTGCCAGTTATAAAGGCACCATTCTTTGACATTCTTCATCAGGGTCAAATAAGGTCAAACTTTTGTTAGGTTAAAGTTTCCTAAACTTGGGGACTGTACAGATCTTTGAGTCTTTAAAATTATGCTTAAAATTGTACTGCCTTTATTTGTATGGGCAACATTTAGGAAATGATACTGGTATATGGGAATTCTAAATATCACATTACAGTTAGCCTGTCACATTTGACCTCTGATCTCACATTTAGATTTCACATCTGCCTTTCGTTCATGGTGACCCTAAAATGCATTGTATCTTTAAAGAAACTATTGTCAAAAGAAATCCACATAAATTAAAATAAATAAATAAATAAATAAAGAATATACTTATACTCAAAATTATGTCAAGTATATTCAAATGGGATTTAACAAGGCAAGCTAAAGCCTGCACTTTGCATTTGTTTTTACTGCACTACAAACTTCAAACTGTATGTTTAAAAAGAAGAAAACAAAAAATGAATATTTACAAAACACAACACTGTTCCCTTAAAAGTAAATACTTTTGATGGGTATGATAGTCCCACCCATTTGAGTTATAAATATGAAAAACACTTATGATGGCACCACCTGAAACCACACAACAAATACAGGTGTACAGCAGTAGCTCAGAGGCCTTCTCTTCCATCCATCCATCCATTTTCTTCCGCTTATCCGGGGCCGGGTCGCGGGGGCAGAAGCCTAAGCAGAGAAGCCCAGGCTTCCCTCTCCCCAGCCACCTCCTCCAGCTCATCCGGAGGGACCCCACTCTTCCAGAGTACAAAGCTGATGTTCTAAGTCAAAGCATTTTTGATGTGCAAATAAATAATGACATATAGATTAAGGAATTTGATTGCTGGTCAAACATTAAAATTACTAATTTCATTAGTTTGCTGCTTTCATTATGAATTTCTTCTTTACTTTTCCCTGAATTTTCAATAAATGAACATCTTCAAAATAGAAACAAGCATTTGGGGCAGTGTGCATTTTGTATGCTCAGCAGGAAACTTTTAAATAACGCACTCAGCTCCCAGTTACAATTACATTACACCTAATGCAGTGCAGATGATTGGTTGGCTTATAGTGGATAATATGCAGCTCTTAACAAGATTATTATGTTACAGGATGATGCTGAACTTCAGTGGGGTCTGTTTTTGTGTGTGGGGGATGGGGTGCACAATTGTTTGTACTGTAAATGCTTAAAGATTAGATGTGCATTAGGCACCTGATGAACCGTCAACAGGAAGTCTATAATTCAGCATGTTATTTGCTGCCTGATCAATCTTCAGTTTGTGGTCCTCCTCATGGCGCTGAACAACTCATGTGAAAGTAGACACCACAAGCGCCTCTTTCTGCTCTCAGAAAGAGGTGCTTGTGGTGTTAAACGAAGGAGATGGGCTCTGGAAATGAATGAAATAATTGCTGCTGGGCCGAACCAAGGCTGAACTTTTATTAATGCAAAGCTCAAAAAGGCAAATCAGATTGAGAACATAACTTCACATCTCTGTTTACAGAGAGATTCACTTCTACAAGTTTCAACTTGCAATTTTTACGTTAAATACGTGTCTGGGTCAGCTGTTCAGTGATTTTTTTTTTTTAATTTACAGTTATGAAAATATTTTTCTTGAAAAATAGAATAGAAAAGAAATGTACAATGATAGACTTAAATTCAGAAAGTCCCAGTGATAGACTGACAACCTGTCCAGAATTAATCTCAGTGTGAATTTTATCCCAGATGACACAGAAATGCAAACACTTGCTGTCACACAAGAGAAAAGATAATAAATAAGTAAATAAAATGTATTAAAAGAAAAAATAAGTGTCCCCAGGAAAATACTAATAATACAAATAGGGGAACAGGCAAATGTGTACACTGTAAGGGAAACAATATTGGGCTACACTTCTTAATCTTTTTTAATCCAATTGCCACAGGTGCACAAAATCAAGCACCTAACAAACACTTTGCAAACATATGAGAAGGATTTGGTCATTCTAAAGAGATCAGTGAATTCAAACATGGGACTGTAATAGGCTGTCACCATTGCAACTGTTACCAATTTTTTTTTTAATTTCACCCTTCCTATTGCACCATCAACTTTAAGTAGTATTATTGCAAACTGAAAGCATTTAGGAACCACAGCATCACAGCCACGATGTGGCAGGCCACCTAAAGGGTGTCACCAAGTCACAAAGTGGGGTCACCAAGAGCTGAGGCACATGGTCCACATGGTGCATAAAAGCAGCTGAAGCTCTGCTGCTTGAGAGAGCTCCAAACCTCCTCCGGCTTTAACATCAGCACAAAAACTGTGCGCCAGGAGGTTCATGGCATGGTTCATACATATATATAAATATGTACATAAATGTTTTTTAAATGTGTTTGTTTTTTAAATTTTTTTTTTAAAACTGTATGAGACATATAGTAATGCACAATCTGAAGGGGACTATGGCGGGAGGGCAGGAGCAAGTTAACAAACAAGAATATTTATTAGATATAATGAATAGACATCAAAATGACCAGAACTCATTTGCCTCTGATGTTGACATTCTGATTGTTGTTTTGCCATAACTACATTAACTTGCTACACAAATTGGCACTAAGCCTATGTAACAGATGATCTTATGTTTTCCGGCATTCATTTGCTGCAGCTGCATTTTAATAGCAAATGGTATGGTACACTGGAAAGAGTTCATAAACACACTCATAGGTGGAACCTCTTGACATTAAGAAAAGGCTGGTAGGCCAGCCGGCACAGTATGGCAGACCTGTTATCGCTGCTTTAATTATAAGCAAATGCCTTTTTAAATTTCTGTCTTTCAGATGATTGTTTAAATTGATTCTGGGAAATGCAGGCAAACACACTAAACGTCTCTGAGAGAGGCTTGGGTACAGTTGGTAGCACAGAAATGCAAACAGCACTTCACCACTGTCTCATGACTCTGAGCATCAGAAAATGATGATACATGTGACAGTAAGAACAGGGAGGTTGTGTGTTCCCAGAAGGAGTCACCAACCTCAAATGATTTATTGCTGTGGGTTTAAAGGTTCTGAAACATGTACCAAACCAATTTAACTTCAGTCGTTAGATGCAAAGTAAAGACAAAAAAAAAAACATGAATAAATCTAGACTGAAAAGACATTTAAATTCCTAAATGCCACTATTTTACAGTTTTTCTCTATCACTTTGGTGCAGTTCTCACATCCTGAACATCATTCTCACCGCTCTTAATGCAGTTCTCAAATGAGGATTGCATTTCCCCACCCACATCAGCCTTTCTCATTGTGTTTATACACACTTTTGTCATTGTGTTGATGCATTTCTCACATCAAAATAGTTTGTACTTTTTTCAGTCAGAGCAACATATCTATACATTTGTCATACTTATGTTTCAGATCAAGCTAATTTTAATATTAGACCTGAGTAAATATAATATGTAATTTTAATGATTATTAAATGATTATTTAAAAAATTATTAAACCTACCTGGCCCTACAGTATGTGTTACAGTTTTTCTCAATTGCTTTGGTGCAGTTCTCAGAAACTTCATTCTCACTGCTCTCAATGCAGTTCTCAAGTCAGTAATACATTTCCCCACTCACATTAGCCCTTTCTCATTGTTTTTGTACAGACTGCAATAGTTTCTATGCATACTTCACTGCTAAAGATGTTTGTTATTGTGTTTGAGTCTTATCTGAATTTCACAACTCATCAAAACAGTTTCTACTTTTGTCAGTCAGAACTTTAGATCTCTCACTTTCCTGAACATTGTACAACATTGCATTATTTAAGGTTTGGCCAGTTTGATTCAAAAATCAGTTTAGGCTGTTTCCATGTTTACTCCCTGTTTTACTTTGCCTGTCCCTTGTATCATTAGTTAGATTCAGTTCACCTGTTCTCCCCTGCTGCCTCCACTCTCCCCGATCAATATACTGTATATACTGTCTGAGTTTTCTTCTGTTCCTTGTTGACCTCCAACTCACATTGTGTGCTCTGCATATTCTGAGTTTCCTCCTTGTTTCCTAGTTTGTGTCTGTCTAGCTCCAGTAGTCTGTGTTCAGTATATTTTCCTTGTGTGTACCAGCACTGAAAGTTCAGTTCCTGTCCTCTGAGTTGTGCATACAGCTGTCCTGTGACAATTATGATGCTCGATTGAACTTGATTGAACCTTGTCTACATGCCTAAATACTTTGAGCTGCTAACATGTGATTGGTTGATTAGATATGAGCAGTTGAACAGATGTACCTATTAAAGTGGCTGCTGAATCTATGTGGCATGACTTTACTGAAATATATAGTACAGTAGTTGGTGCTATATTCGCATATTTTTTGTTTTCTGATGCTCATAGTTTCTCATGTATCATTTTGCTTTTCTCAATTTCAGCAATTTTGTAAAGTTTCAAATAAATCCTTTGCATTTTATTTTTGTGTCTCTGAATGGTGGTGAAAGGGTTTTCTTCATTGGTTACAGAGTTGAAGCGACTTTGCAGGTTTTGATTAAGTGTTTTTTGCACAGGTGAGTCTGTCTTATGAAAAATGCCTTGACTGTTTTGAGAACTGCACTAAGAGTGGGGAGAATGATATTCCTGCGATTGAGGAAAAATTGCAAATCGAACCTGTCTGACAAAGTAAAGTAAGTTAAAAGATCAAAAAGCAACTCGTCATGTTCAATCTAAAGAAACTCAAGAACAGCTGAGAAAGAAAGTTACTGACATCCATCAGCCTGGAAACGGTTACAAAGCCATTTGTAAAGCTTTTGCACTCCAGTGACCCACAGCGAGTGGCATTATCAACAAATGGAGAAAACAGTGGTGACCCTTCCCAGCAGTTGCTGCCCCACCAATATGAGTCCAAGAGCACATTGAGGACTCATCCAGGAGGTCATGGAAGAACCCAGAACAACATCTAAAGAACTGGAGACTGCACTTGCCTCAGTTAATGTCAGTGCTCATGATTCAACAATAAGAAAGAGACTGACCAAAATTGGCCTCAATGGGAGAGTTCCAAGACTAAAACCACCACTGACCAAAAAAGCAAACAAAGGCTCATCTCACATTTGCCAAAAACATCTTCATGATCCTCGAGACTTTTGAGAAAATATTCTGTGGACTGATGAGACACAAAATGAACTTTATGGAAGGCCTGAATCCCGTTACATCTGGTGTAAAGCTAACACAGCATTTCAGAACAAGAGCATAATACCAAGAGTCACATGCGGTGATAGTGTGACTCAGGCCCCGGACAACTTGCCATAATTGATGAAACCATGAATTCTGCTCTCTACCAGAATATTCTGAAGGAGGTTTTACCCTGAAGCTCAAGCACACTTTGGTTATGCAGCAGGACAATGATCCGAAACACACAGCAAGTCCACTTCTGAATTTTTCAAAAAACACAAAATGAAGGTTTTGGAGCAACCTCGTCAAAGTCTGGACCTAAATCAGATTGAGATGCTTTGGTTTGACCTTAAAATGACTACTCAGGCTGGAAAACCCTCCAATGTTGCTGAATTTAAACAATTACCCAAAGCCGAGTGGACCAAAATTCCTCTGCAGTGATGTGAAAGACACACTGCCAGTTATCTCATATTATTTCCAAAAAATGTGGCTGATCACAGTTAATTCATTATTTAACAAGGCAATTATTTTTTCACACAGGGCCAGGTAGGCTTGGATAACTTTTTCCATCTATAAATAAAATCATCATTTAAAAACTGCATTTTGTATTTATTTGGGTTATCTATGTCTATTATTAAAATGTGTTTGATGATCTGAAACTTTTAACAAACATGAAGCACTGTGATTGTGCTGTACTATACTGTAGTTGGTGCTATTTTCTAAGTTGATATATTTTTTCGTTGTCCTTTCTCTGATGTGTATAGTGTCAGGAGTGATTTGTGACAGGAGGATAGCAGCAAGAGTGAAAGGAAAGATTTAGAAGCCAGTAGTGAGACCTGCTATGACGTATGGTTTGGAGATGGTGACAAAGAGTTGAAGATACTAAGATATTAAGATTTTGAGAGTGACCAGAATGGATGGGATTAGAAATGAGTACATCAGAGGGACAGTTTGGGTTGAGCAGTTTGGAGACAAAGTCAGAGAAGCAAGGCTGAGATGGTTTGGACATGTGCAGAGTAGGGACAGTAGATATATTAGACAAAGGATACTGAAGATGGACCTGCAAGGCAGGAGGAAAAGAAGAAGACCACAGAGAAGATTCATGGATGCAGCGAAGGACATGCAGAGGGTTGGTGTGTCAGATGAGGATGCCTGCTCACTAACATCTCATTTTTGTGCCTGAACACTTTTTACTCTACGTTAGGCCACATTTGTTGCATTAGTCTTTTCTAGGTCAGCAAAGTGTTCATAAAAACCATTTGATGTCTAAGTCTTTAAACAGTGGTGAAAGGTTTTGTTTATTAGCCACAGAGTTGAAGTGACTGACTGACTCGTCCTGTTTTGACATATTTGAAAAAGATTTTGATTAAGTGCCTTTTGTACTACAAAATCTAAACCTTTCTGTGTTATGACAAATGCCTTAACTGTTTTGAGAACTTTATCAAGAGTGGTCTTCTTGCCCTATTACAGCTGGGATAGGCTCAAGACCTCCTGCAGCCCAGAAGAAGAGAAGAGGAAGAAAATGGATGGATGACGTTCCTGATGTGAGAATTGCATCAAAGTAATCGAGAAAAACGAATTGCAGACCCATTCAACATTCCTCCTCCTCATGAAGAAACTTTTTTCATGTTTTTTCTGACACTCCACCCTTCCAAAGACTTCCATTGTGTCATGAAACACAGACACTGTTGTGTGCAGCAGAACCAGAGGAATGTAGTCCCAGTGACCTTTGACCTCTTAGATCATAGTTGTTTAAAGCTGAACTCTTCCCTGCTTTGGGATTCCTTTAAAAGCACGTACAGTCCTCAATAATGCATAGCCTTGCAGCATGATGATAGCCTTCATCATGCCAGCTGCTGTGTCAGTGTGAGGGCTGTAAGTATTTTAGAATGTAATGTGATGTTCAGTCAACACACAAGTTCTTTATGATGACTCCAACTTCCTGTATATATGCATTAACAAGAACATCTTCTTGCTTTCAAATGTTGAGGCCATAGAAGCCTTATTACACACTGAACAGACCTTCAATTAATCAATACAGTTTTTCTCAATCACTTTGGTGCAATTCTCACATCAGGAACAACATTCTCTCCGCTCTTAGTGCAGTTGCAGTTACTGCAAAACAGTTAAGGCATTTTTCATAACACAGACTCACTTGTGTAAAAAAACAGTACAACAGTCAAAACCTTTTTCACATATAGACATAAAAAGTCAGCGAATCAGTTCAACCCTGTGAACAGTGAATAAAAACACTCTCGCCACCATTTTAAGAGTTAGATATCAAATAGCTTTTTTCTTACTAAAACTTACTGAGTTTGGAAAGAGTATTGCAAAAATGTAGGACTAATGTAGAGTAAAAAGAGTTCAGTTGGTCTGAGTGTTTCAGAAACTGCTGACCTACTGAGATTTTCCCCACACAACTATCTCAAAGTTTAAAAAGAATGGTCCAAAAAAGAGAAAATGTCTAGTAGAGCATCCTTGAGATGTGGTTCAAAACTTATGTGCTTTGAACCAAACCATCAGGAAATTAACAGAGTACACTAAAATATGGACAGAATCCAAAGCGGTTTTCATACAAATCTTAATTCCTGAAGAGACTCTCTAGACTCAGCCACCACAGAAAGACACTAAAAAGCCCACTTAAGCTGAGGTACCTTTAAAGTGCATGCAAAGTGCATCCATGTAAATATTGAACATGCTCACAGGTTGAATTTCACTAGTGGATCAATACTGAAGCAATCTGGATGTTAATCTCATTTTCACTTGTGTTTTCTTCTTGGCAAATGTTACTGCAGACTGGCAGCGGTGGGATCTCTAGCAAAATCAAAAGATATTCAGCATTTAGAATTTGTTATTGTGATGGTTTTTTTTAATGCTATGTTTTTTCATGATTTTAGTTCTGATAAGTGATGCCCTTTCGGCATCTTTCTGAAAGACTGACCCGATAGGACTGTTTTTGGCTGTACAAAAGCTGTTAAAATCTGAAAATAAAAAACCCCAAATGATATGATACTTTTACGAGAACATTAGGTCTTTATGCTTTACTACTTCAGAAGTTAAAAAAAAAAAAAAGTTCACAGCACAGTTTTTTTTTCTTCAGTCAAATCTTACAGGTAACAATGATAAAAGTTAAAGTTATTCAAATAAAGATCAGAACGCTCACTTCATATCTTTCCCACCTGCAAGAGCTCCTTGCTCCACCAATCAGGGAACCGCTGTTTGAGAACCACTGTTAAATCATCCCCTAATTTGGACATGGGCAGATCCTGGAGAGTAAAGGAGGAAAAGAATAAAGATAAAATTTCTGAGCGCTGAGATGTGAATTTGACCACAGGCCTGTGAAAAAATGTTTTTTGTTAGGCTCATTTATAAGTCTTACTGTTATCAGAAGAACTTTGCCTGTCAGACTGCTAAAAATTAGTGTAGCAATACAAGAAAATTAACGTTTCAGTATCTTACCCCAACATCAGGCTTTGATGAGAGGAAGGCTGTGTCTCACGAGCTAAATTGAAGTGGTATGAAAAAATGGTAAAAGTCTCATATTGATGTTGAATTGAGGTCAGTCATTTTAAGACATATAGGTTAGAAGAAGAAATGTTGTATTTTACTGTCCTGCGAGCAGTTCCTGCTTGTTTATATTACTTTTTTACATTTTCCTGTATTTTGGATTCAGCCTCAGACTGCTCCCTGTGCTTTGTTTATCTTCTTGGTTTTTGTAACCTTGAGCCTACATTTTGGGAGTAATGCTCACTTTTTTTTTTTTTTTTTGCTTTTTATAACCTGCCTTCTCAGTCATGCTCTTGGGTCATCTGGAAAAAGCCCTGATTGTTATATTATGTAAATAAAGAAAATAAATAAACCTTTACATTAACATGTCTCCGTTATGAATATAATCCACATTCATTTGCTGCTTTTCTTTATGTGTTTCTATGTTCAATATTACTGAATCGTCATACTTTAATGAGATAACACATTTTTCCTCCCACGGACAGGGGAGGTGGTTTGGATGCAGTGATGAAAATTTGTCCTGTTTGTACTGCTCTTGATGGTCCCCAGAGAATGAACTCTAATGATTTTATTGATCCCCTGACTTTTCCTCTTTAGCACAACCACAAAGTTGACTTTGATTTCAAGGGAAATGACTTGAAAACTACCAAAGAGATTGCCAGAACATCAGAGAGATATTTCGTCTCCCTCAGGTTGAATTGTAATAATTAAAGTGCCAACATTCATCATTCATTGCTTTAAGGTGTACTGTGTACACTGCAGGGCAGCACGGTGGCGCAGTGGTTAGCACTGTTGCCTCACAGATAGAATACCATCTGGAAGGCCTGGGTTCGATTCCACCTTGGCCCAGGCCTCTCCCTCTCTCTGTGTGGAGTTTGCATGTTCTCCCCGTGCTTGCGTGGGTTTCCTCCGGGTACTCCGGTTTCCTCCCACATTCCAAAGACATGCACTTACTGGGGTTAGGGTAATTGGCTAATCTAAATTGCCCATAGGTGTGAATGAGAGCGTGAATGTGAGTGTGAAAGGTTGTTCGTCTCTCTGTGTTGGCCCTGTGACAGGCTGGCGACCTGTTCAGGGTGTACCCTGCCTCTCGCCCTATGACAGCTGGGATAGGCTCCAGCCCCCCCGCGACCCTGACCAGGATAAGCGGAAGTGAATGGATGGATGGATGGATGGTGTACACTGCAAATCAGCTACATGCAAAACTAAGATGGTGAAAATTAAAAACCTTCCGCCTGCTAAACATCTGCATATTGGCATTACATTCAAAGTAATGCAAAAGTGCAGCCTTATAGCTGGTTTTTAGTCTAGCTAAAAAAATATCATTCTGTATTTAAGACTTACTTTCGCTGCCTTCAAGCTACACAGTGTCCATTTGGTGGTCTCAAAAGCTCAGAGCTTCTGTTTAAAGACAGAGAAATGATTCTTGTTGCTCTTGAAATAATCCTGACCTAAAATGTCAGGCGGATGAGTCGAGAACAACTTGACCCGAAGCTCCACAGCGTAAAACTGTTGATTCCATTTTAACTGAGAGCTTGTCAATAAGTCCCTCTCAAGGATCTGGTAAATAATGGATCAAAGACAAACATTACTTAAGATTCACATCCATCTGAGGGATTAGAGCAGCAGGTCCGCACTTCAAACAGCAGACACAAATCAAGGGCTCGCTGACATGTTTTGAGGTTGATTATTGATTATTGCTGGCTGCAGTTCAGGGGCGTCGTGGGTGACTCTGACTGCAGAGCTTCCAGCCGGTCTCGATCTCCAGTGAAAAGTGAAGCTTCTGGTCAGAGGTTGGCAGGGAGCAGTTTTTCCCTCAGTGGCGTTCAGCTGTTTATTTTTCTTATTTTCATAAACTGAATCCATTTTGGTTATTAGGCCAAATGATGATTCATCACATCATACGCGGAAACTTTGCTTCTTTAAGTGCCCTGCCTTTTCCACGTGGAGGGTGACTTGGCTCAGTGTCGATGACTCCCATCATACCTTGCTCTCCTCCTGCATAATGCACTTCAGGGGAAAACAGCAGTGTTGATCATTTCCTTGTCAATAAAAGTTGTTAAATATATCAAAGCATGCTTTATTGATTGGTTTTATTCTGAAGTTAATGCACTTCAGAGTTTAAACTTGGACGCTCTTCTCTGTTTAACACACAGGTAAACATGATGTCAGCACTCCTCTCCTTTAAGGCCTTTGCTTTACTGTGGTGATAAATAACCTTAAGTGAACGTTTTTTAAAATGAGGAAAAAACAATAAATAAAAAGCATTCCTGTGTTTTGGTTCATTGGTTTTAGTCCAAATTGATACTTTTTCAGAGTGTCCAGGGTTATCAAACCATTTCAAAGAATTTTTTAATATAATTGTTCCACAGTTACAGCATTTTGGAAGTAGAAAGATTCATTTGTGTTTCAATAGAAAAACAACTGCACAAAATATATCTGTGGTGTTATGCTAACAAAAAGCTCTAACATTTAACATCAGAAATTTATCAGTTTGCTGATACAAAATCCTCACTGTTATTTCAAAATTAGATTCAAGCGAATGAGTCAACACCAGCTTTCAGTACATCATGCTCGGAGCATTGGAGAAGCTCCAGGCAGCTTTCTTAATGATATTTTGCCATCCATGGAGATTTTATGACTCAATGATGACTTAAACCTGAATAAATGAATGGAGAAACATAATGAATGCAGGTATCACTATTAAAAAGATATTAAATTGGATGTTTTCTGAGGAAAAGAAGAACATTTAGGGGGCTGATGAAACATTTCAGCCTGGATGGGAGTCCTCCATGATGACAGTGCCCACATCCACAGGATGGCTCACTGACTGATTTGGCAGCGCTCATAGTTAGCAGACATCAGCCCAGTGGATGAAAGTTCAGTCAGTAAATAACTTTCTGTTTCTTTTCTGGCTCTTTCAGCTGACACTATTCAGACCAACCAATCACATTTTGACTCAGCCTGTTTGAGCCCAGCATCCCATCATCTGCAAACTTTTAGAAATGCTACTTTTTCTGCTGCTGTGAGCTGTCATTTCAGTGTCAGATCAATGTGCACCATTCACTTTGGCTGCCTTTTAGTCAGAACCGGCATCCATGTGTTTTTCAGCTGAACTCATCCGAACTTCCACTCTGCATTGCATCCATCCAGATCAGTTCTTCACGCTTTTACAACCACCATCATCTAAACTTCACTGTGGAAAAATGCCTTTACAGTCACTGCAGTGACTTTTCCTGGAAATGAATGCTCTCATAATGGCATCACTTTCACCACAGACTTTGTGAATATATGGCAAAGAGTGTCAAATATGTTCTCAAGGACCCTTGGTGGGTAATATTAGTAATTGCATTCTTGTTTTGGTTAGATGAGACCACACTTTTGTGTCTGTGTTATAAATTAAGATAGAAGTTAAATACTGGAAGCTAGCCAGATAGCTTGGCTTTTTCCAGGGTTACAAAATCTGCTAGCTAACACCTCTCATGAATTAACACTGTTATTTATTCTGTACACACAAACAGAAATGTGAAGTGTCAGAGGATTTTTCTACATGAACAACAGTTTATCCATCTGTGCAGCCCCTCACACTCACTCACACATTTCAGTTTCTGTGCAGATGCAACAAATGAGATACAAAAAAGTGAATTCCTGAGCCCAGTTAGGTAGGCTGTTTGCAGATAACTATTTTTCTGGCTCCACAGACATTTTGTTCTTCAAAAGTGAAATAAAACAAATAAGCCTGTTTCCAAAAAAAAAAAAAAAAAGCTTTGCAAGTTATTCTATTAAAATAGTGGACATTCATTTATATTCTTAATGTTAACCATAAGCTGATAAGTTTAGGTGAAGAGCAGGGGTCATCCATCTGAAAGGGACACCTCTGCAGCTGCATCTGCACGCCATCCCACTAAAACAGTTCATATGCTTCCAGCTTCTTGTTTGAGTATTTGGAAATTAAAAAGCATCTGGGGGCTTAGAACTGAGATTTGAGTCATGCTTGTTTACACAGTCAACAATTAAATTACATGTTACTAGAGAAGATGTTTTCGTACATTGTTTAGAATTGGTCCGAAAACTAAAAACATTTTGGTAAAATTAATTTTCCTGCCTGCAAGGAGAAAAAGCACAAGCCTGTTTTTTTTTTTTGTTTTGTTTTGTTTTTTTCTCTGAATTAGACTGGAGTGGTTATATTGCACCGGTAAGCGTCGCTGTTTCTCTCTAATAAACAGCTGGACCTGAAGGGCTCAGGTCATAAGGAAAAACCTCCTCCTCATATTCATAAAATCTTTCTCGACGTGGCCATGCGTATTTGGTGTTTATAACTTTAAAGATGATGATTAAATAGAAAACCATGCACTTATTGAATTAAATTCTAAGATTAAAAAAGGCTGTGTGTGTTTCACGTTATCGTTTCATACTTGTGGTATTTTCATCCATCTCCCTGTCCCACCTCTTGCTTCCAATTATCGCAAGGGGCTGGATCCGCTACCAGTAGCGCACTTTTGATTGGCTGAACCTGATGCCAATCCCAGGCTTATCCTGTAGCCTCCTGTTGGCGAATACAATCCGAACCAGAAGTCAGAAAGTCAAATTTCACCACGGGGGCTAAAGAAGAAGGGTAGCTTTATCCGGTTATACTTGCGTCTTCTTTCAGTGCTCAACAATTAAGAAGTGTAGGCAGACTATATAATACTCCAAAGCTTCCTCGTTAATGCGATTTTGTAGTAAAAAGGGGGGTTAATTGGACTTGAGGACTTGTTGGCTCCTTTGTCCGGCTTTTTTACGCACCGTTCGAGCGCAGCTGTTTACGCACCTGAGTCCGCTGCGCAGCTTGGGCAGCGTCAACATGACTTTACAGCATCTGTGCCTCTAAACTATCATGGTGATACTATTTACTGGCGACGGAGCTGGTGTGGTGAACCTTGGTGAGTGCGCAGCGTCTCATTGTGGAATAACCGGAGACCAGGTGTCACCAGGGGAGAGCCGATGTGGCCGTCTGGAGGAGCCAGCTGGGATTTGACAGAGCGCAGGAGTTTGGGATGCAAGAGAAACCTTAGAGAGACAGCTCTCGGCTTCTTTTACCTGGATTCAACACGGCCTGCCCAGAGTCATGGCCTCTGAAGTGGTGTGCGGGCTGCTCTTCAGGTTACTGCTGCCAGTATTTCTTGCAGCTGGTGAGTTTTCTCACGTATACCCACTTTTTACATATTTGTTGGCTTTTTGTGTTATTAACTATGCGCCAAATAAGGGAGGGTAATTGATAATCAGTTTAATACAGTATATGGGATAAGATAAGTAAATACCAAAAAGTTAATTTACTGATCTTATCCTATATCCAGCATGTTACCTGTAATTTTAGATGTAATTTTACTGAATAACTGAACTCTGTTTGTGTTTTCTCCCCTTCCTACACTGATATAAATCAGCTGTGACAGTCCTAGTATATTTGTATAGGATTTTAAGAGCAGCATTCGAATTTATGATTGTGTCAAAATGTCATTGATTTTTTTTTTTTTATATCATTTATGACTGACGCCATGATGATGGAGGTCACAGATCATCCCTCATCACTGCTGAGGTCTTTTCCTCTTAAAGTGCATCCAAACAAAACCAAAAAAGTCAGCCTGCACTGAGTCATACACCAGCTATTATACACACATTACAAATCAGAGCCGTCATTTACCAGCACTGTCCTCCACTTGTCACCTTTTATTGGAGTTAATGAAGGAAACACAGCCGGCAACAGTGACTGCAGAGTGCACCCCAAAGGCATGGTGTCTGTGTTTCAGACACAAAAGTCTGACGGTAAAAATGGATCCATATTAATTAATGTATGTTATTCATTTCTGACTATAAAATAGCAACATTAGTATTACAAGATTACTATTAAAGTTTACTATTTCCTTTCAATTTGATCATTTTTATTTGTCTGAAGATGAAACATTTATAGCTTAATAAAATAATGTGTACTGTGGCAGCTCTACAACACAAAGCCTTTGCATTATTGGTAATTTATATATTTGGTCTTCACTGTAGTTTTACTTCGTAGTTATTAATGAACCATCAGGGTTGTTATTGAACAGTTTGGCTGCTGACAGTGTAATTGTTATTCATTATCATTTACATTACCGTGACAGTGTTTGAACTTCATGTCTTCAGCTGTTTCACATTCCTCTGAACTGCAGTCAGCTGTGCTTTTTTTTTTTTTTCTTTCTTTTCTGCTGGGTTTTGGTTCATTTACTGAATTTGTTACTCTGTTAAGAAAAGTGTTCTGCACTGAGGAAGAAGCTGTTTGTTGTGTTACTGAAAGTTTCAGGCTGATTCACTTATTTGCTATGCCGACGTGGAGGATGACTCATACTGTCAAACTTGGGAGCGTCTTATTTTGTGACTTTTTGCAGCTTTAACCAGCCTAAAAAAGCTGATTGATTTCACTGAAGATGAAATATTATTAGATGCTTATTTATATTGTCTCACCTTGGATGCAGACTCTTTCAGTTGAATGCAGTTTGCTTTGCATTTTCAGCTCTAATCCTGTGGTAGACCACAAGTGAAAAGTGATTAGTGTCTAACTGCCATTGAGGTTCCAATGTGGTGTCTGTGTAAGACTTACGAGGCCAACGTACTTTTAAAGCTAACAGCATGCTTTCTATAGATAAGCCCCACTCAGTACAACTATAATGTATCATTTGACAGCCTGATGCCCCTTTTATTTCCAAAAGCAATTGTGAGTCCATGCATTGTCTCCATTAATTCGTGGAAAGTCGTTTTAACAGTATGAATTAATAATGCGGTTCTGAGGGAGAGAATATTTGCCTTCCCTTTTATCGTAAACATACCTTTAATATTTTATGTTTTTTCAAAGTGCAAATAAACGTTCACTACGGCTGTACGCATCATTAACTGTCAGGATGGAGGAAATGTATGTGGAAAGAAGGGAACATATAGAATCAGACAGCATCAGGGATAACAGATGCTGTTTTTGTCATCAAAATCACTTGATCAGCTGATTTTCTCTCTTTGCTTGTGTTTGAGAGTCAGAGGACTTGTAAACCATCAAACCTGAAGCTATCAGCTGACAGACGGTGTAGGTTTTTGGCTTTGAGAAATAAAATATAAAAGTAAAATTAATGGCTTCCCATGGCTAAATGAACCAAGAGGAAGTAAACTGCAGATGTTATCTGAACCCAACCACCTACATTGCAATTACACCATATGGTTAGTAGTACGCTATATGCAGAGACGGACACTTTTCTCATGTCCTAGTGAAAGACTTGCCTACTGACGTTGCATAGTCTGTGTTTCCTGTTGCCCATCTGACAGCACCTCTATTGAATCCCGCAGAACTGCTGGGCCCATGTGTACACAATCCCCTCAACCACCACACACACACACACACACACACACACACACACACACACACACACACACACACACACACACACACACACACACACACACACACACACAGGCATCTGCACACAGCTCGAGTTTTGCTGATCAAACAGGCCGCTGTTTATGTGTTTACTGGCAGAGTTTGGAGTGCAGACTTAATTGTGAGCGTGCACTTTTCCAAATGTCTGATCTGGTATTGAACCTGTGGTGTGACTGTACAGAAGCAGCAGCTAGCCAGCTGTGCTGTGCAACATGCAGATGCTGCAGGGACCATCACTGGAATCACGATGCTTTAGGTTGTATTTTAATATAGAAATGCTCTGCTGCTGAATTACATATGCTGACTCTGAGTCTTTGAAACAGGGGCAAAAGTGTTCTGTTTAAAGCCAAGGATCATAAAGACAAACAAAAGCTATTTCACAATTAAAATATCATTCTTAAAAATAAAATGAGTTCAAAGATAGCACCAAAGCCAGATATTAAGCTAAGTTCTTTCAGGAGGCAAAGATAAAATAAAATCCTTCTGTCGTGGGTAAAAACAGGCTGGAAATAATTCAGCAATAATTTGATTAATTTTAGATCAGACAAGTTCTTCAGCAGATAAACTCTGCATGAAAATTCAGTGTATACATGTTTGAGTTCACAACAGTTTTTAAATTGTTTGATGTAGTGCAGTCAAACTAATTCACTTTAATTTTTCTAAATTATACATTTTTTTTTCTGGTTTCAGCTTCTCATATGGGAAGACTTGCATGCAGTCCTGTGAAAAAGTATTTGCCCCCTTCTTGATTTCTTCATTCTTTGCATATTTGTCACACTTAAATGTTTGAGATCATCATTGTTACAAATATCAGACAACAAAAATGTGAGTAAATACAAAATCCAGTTTTTAAACGATGATTGTATTTATTAAGGGAAAAAAGCTTTCCAAACCTACCTGGTCTTGTGTGAAAAAGTAATTGCTCCCATTTTAAAATCAACTGTGTTTAACCACATTTTTTGGAAAGCTGAGTTCAGTTTCACTAACCACACCCAGGCCTGAGTACTGCCAGACCTGTTGACTCAAGAAATCACTTAAACAGATCCTCACTGACAAAGTGAAGCAGGCTAAAAGATCTCAAAAAGCAACACATCATGCCACGATCTAAAGAAACAACTGAGAAACAAAGTCGCTGAAATCATGAAGTGAATGAAGTCAATCTGGAAAGGGTTACAAAGCCATTTCTAAGGCTTTGATACTCCAGCTATCCACAGTGAGAACCATTGTCCACAAATGGAGAAAACTTGGAACAGAACATTCCCAGAAGTGGCCGGCCTACCAAAATTACTCTGAGAGCGGCTCGACGACTCATCCAGGAGGCCTCAAAAGAACCCAGAACAACATCTAAAAAAACTGCAGGCCAGTTTTTTTTTAACTCAGTTAAGGTCAGAGTTCATGATTCAACAATAAAGACTGGGCAAAAAGAACACAAAGACTCATCTCACATTTGCCAAAAAACATCTTGCTGATCCCCAAGACTTGGACTGACGAGACAAACGTGGAACTTGTTGGACTGTTTGAGTCTTGTTACACCTGGTGTAAAACTAACACAGCATTTCATAAAAAGAACATCATACCAACAGCCAAACATGGCGGAGGTAGTGTGATGGGGGTCTCGGGCTGTCTTTGCTGCTTCTGGACCTGGACGACTAATGGAACCACAAATTCTGCTTTCTACCAGAAAATCCTGATGGAGAATATCCGGCCATCAGTTCACGCCCTGATGTGAAGTATTCATTGCCATTTATCACAAACGCTTGATTGCAGTTCTTTCTGCCAAAGGTGGCACAACCAGTTATTAGGTTTAGGGGGCAATTACTTTTTCACATCGGGCCAGGTATGTTTGGATAACTTTTTCCTTTAATAATTGAAATCATCATTTAAAAACTGCATTTTGTATTTACTTGGGTTATCTTTGTCTAATATTCGTTTGATCTAAAATATGTAAGTATGAAAAATATACAAAAAAACTAAGAAATCAGGAAGGGAGCAAATGCTTTTCACACCACTATATCTGACACTAACCTAAACACTAATATTTCACCTGGAGCTGTACTATTTATTGTTAATAGTGTTAATGGTTATCCCTAACATCCTTAAATAGCCTTAAATAATCAATAAAATATTCCAAAAACATTTTCTTTGATAGTAAATGGAACGCTTTTGGCTTTGAGCTGAAAAAAATGGCCAAATGCATGTAAAGTTATCACTTTAAACTGTGGAAACTTTGTCACAAGTTGACAATAGGTCAAACAAATAGTCCAGGAAATAAAATATAGTTTAATAATGAAGGTAGCTGTTAGTCTGAAGACTAGCTAAAATCATTTGCTCTTTGAATATATTTTATCTGGAAAGCAGTACTAGGAAATTGTGGCTATCTATCATGGTATCATGATAGACATCCACTCAGAAGATATTTCATGCTCAGATGAAAACAGTTGATGTGGTATGCTCTTTATTACTTTCTCCTGAACGGTTTCATTTTACTCCTTTATCTCCCAGTGCTTGGTTTAGCTTGGCACTGCACCGTCTTATCTGCTGCCACGTTTCATCATTTTTGAGGGCTCAAACTGTGAAATTAGTTGGTTGCAAACGGTTGTTTTGGTTCTCCTTTGTTTAGGCTTTGTGTGTTTGTAATAGTAGGTTTAACTGGGAGAGACAAAAGCTTGATTCAACCATGAATGGGGATTTTTGCAGTAATCTGATGTCTTAAAACAGGGGCAGTTTATTTTCATTCCTTGTGTTAAAATCTTTAGATGGTGAGTCATGCAGCAAAGGCAAATGGTCAGGAAGGCTGCGGTCAAGTGTCTGCAGGCTAGCAGTGGGAACAGAGCCATATAGATAGATTATCTATACATCAAGTATGGTTAGAGACCAGTTCAGATTTAAAACTCAGGGCAGATGATTAATGGCGGTAGCATGAAAATTTGCAGGTTTAGAAATTATTCAATGCCACATTTAATATAGATAAAAATGAAGTGGGTGGATAGAAATAGTGTAAGACCAAAAATTAAAGATTGTGAGTCATTCTCTCCTCAATCACCCCAAAAACTCACCGACTTGGTGAAAACCTTTGAAAAAGAAAATAAAAAAAGAACAATAATGACAATGTGCTATTTGTGTCATTATTATATTTGTGGTTTCAATGTGCGGCAGGCCAAGCGTTCATGCATACTCGTAACTAATCACAGACGTTTGTGATCTGCCCAAAGACGACAACCTGAGCAACATTTATTAACTTTTGTTAGTTTTCATTGGTCTGCATCTGAGCACTGAGAAAACCAGAAGGTACACTTACTTCAGGGCTTGAGCGAGGGAAAAGTCAGAGCCAAGTTAAATGTCAATGAATGGGTCCATTGAGCACGCAAAGATAAATAAAAGCACCATTTTCAGCATTTAAGTGTAATTTCTCAGTAGTTCAAGAGCAGTAGCTGCCGATGTCCGTGACTGAGACGATAACTCGTGCAGCCGACCAGGTTGTAAACTCTGAGCTTGTTGATATAACCGCAATGAGAAATTTAGGAGGTCAGACTGTGTGTCCACATTTTATACTAAGTCAGTGTGTGCTTTCCTCCCCACCTCCCCTCTCCTGACCTAAAAAGGTTCAACAAAATATAAGTAGTTATGTAGCTCAAAGTGTTTTTTTTGTTTTTTTGTTCTTTTTTTTTGCACAAATTTAAGAAAAACTTGAAAAGCTTTAAATATTAAGCTGATGCCCCAGAGTATGGTTAAAAATTGACTGTCAGGGCAGATGGGTCAGTCTGACTCAGGAAATGAGGAGCATCATGGGTCAATACATCAATTAATGCATTTTGGAAGTCATGCTTGCACTCAAGACCATTTTAACTTTCATCATGAGACCTGCATCACGTGCCTGGGTGGGATGTGCATATATATTTGTGTGTGCAATGTTCAGGAAGGTGTTATATAATCCAGTGTCATGTATAATAAATACCGAAACAGTGACTAAATTCACAGTGGAAGCTGGACTGCAGCTTTTATTTTTGTTCTAAATCGATCTCCCAATTGTTTTTTTTTTTTTTTTTTTCATCTAAGTGATTTTGAAAAGGCAGAGAGAGAAAATGTCCAAACCAATGATGACCACTTTACTTTTTTTTTTTTGTGTGTGGAAAATCTGCATATTTGAAAAATTATAACAGTCAACGTTTTGCCAAAACAGTTGATTCATTTTCGGTAGTTGCCAACTAATTGCTGTTGAACCATTAAATGGATAAAAATGAGCAAACACTGACACAGTAAAGTAAACAAAAGCCATCGCTGGTCTTTCATTTGACTCATTTCATTCTGATTTGAGCCCCTGTAATAGATAAATGAAATAAAATGAAAACTGGAACTGGAATTGCAAATATTCCTTACAGTTAAAAATAGTCCACATCAGTTAAACTTTATTTTGGTCTTTGGTTAAAATCAAACACTGTATTTTCACACTTTTGTCATGGATCACATATTCTTCATGCTCCAGCCACATGGCTGCATTTCATTTAAAGTTTTGGCAACCAGGAGTTATTTTCCTGTTTTGAAAACTCTGAGGTACATTGTGTATCTTAAGGGCATCTGGTGCATGGCGCTAGCTGCACTGCTGCAAAACATTCAAAGATTTCATTTTGTAGAGTTTAATCTTGAAAAATGATCTGGTTTCAATAATGTCCACAATGAAAAACTCTGAAATCTGCACGTGATATAAAGCTGTGCTTACTGAGGCATTTTATAGCGTGGAGGCAGATATAACTGCAGGCCGCTCAGTCAAGTAATTGTCCCTTTTAACGTCCGAGGACTATCAGGTCTTTACTGTACTTCAAAACAAACGTGTTTTTGTGGTGCAGGCCAGTTGAACAGATAATGAGGTTTGTGAGTGTTAAGTTTAGTTTGAGGAACGTTTGATGTTTTACTACTACGAGCCAGCAGGAACATTTTAATGATTTTCCCCACATGTTTCTCTCAAATATCTTTTCAGTGACGATCTGACTGCCAGCTTCTACACTTTATTTACGCTTACACATTATGTAATGGACTCAAAGCTTATAAACACACTATTGAATGGCTGAATTTTTTTTATTTTTAGAATCAAAAGTTGCATGTGTTCACACTGGATTTGGGTCTTTGTTTCTGCAGCTTGCCTGTTCAGGTACAATGTCCTGTCCTTCGTCTACCTCATCTATCTCCTGCTTATTCCACTCTTCCCAGAGCCTACAAGCACAACAATGCAAGGTAAGATCTACGGTGCCACTCTGAAGCTGTACGCATTCAGTGGCTTTGCCCATGACAAGAATCTTGACTGTTTCCCAGATTTTGAATTAAATTGTTGTTCTCTGTAAAACAAACCAGCTCTTCTCCAGGAGAGTTGAATTTCCTGGAGATAAGCGTGGATTTGGCACATAGTTTAGTCCATGAAAGGTAATATCTGTTAGCGCAGGCTTGAGTCCATCTGTAATAATAAAAATGATCCATGATTAGCCGGGTCTGAGATAAAAAGATGTGATCCATTAGGACCACATCTAAGGAGTTCTTGATGAAAATTGCCATTTTAGGCTCAGGTTTAGTTTATTTACTCATATAATATCCATATAAATGATACGAAACTAAACACATGAGTTGTACTGTTGAGAAGAAAAACACAAAAGAGCTTGTAAAATGTCTCTTGTAGAGAAAAAAAAAAAGAAAATTGGGATGAGGGCTGTTTTTTATAATGGCTAACCATTTTATTTACTGAAAAGGAAACTGAAATGCTGCTCTTTTCAGGCCATAATACCACAGCCTGTGTGCTGTTTATTAATTCATCCAATTCGAAGGTGGAGGTGACCTTTAACCTTTCTGGAGTTTTGGTTTAAAGAAGAATGTAGCAAATGAAAGCCACTTTTAAAGCTGGTAAACAAGCTTCCATATCACCTTTTGACAGCTATGCAGAAGCCATTAATCCTGTAAAGAAATATGAATCACAATGGACCTCTGTGGTTTATGAGAAGTGACTGAGGTGACTGTTCTCCTTACGGGTGATGAATGTGGGATTTCAGCTGCCAACTTCAGCCTCGCTTTTATGCACTTCATCCACCACAAAACACTAAACAGAACACCTCCCAGACCTCTGTAGGAGACCACATGCAGTGTTTAATAATACATAAACCCATTTTGTTGGACGTAACGGCGTCCAGTGCGAGATTTGTCTCTGCACGTCTCCAGCTGAAATAACAATCAGGAAGTAAAGGAGGAAGAGAGTGAGAGGAGAAGAGGGAGCAGAGAAAGTGGACCACTTACAATCTCATCAATAGTTAAAGAGCAGAGACTTCTAGTAAAGCTGAATGTTCATGCAGCTGATAGCTGCTGATTTCAAGAGTCATTTAACAGTTATACTAGGATATACATTAGGGATAATGATAGCTGTGATACATAAAAAGACTACATCAGTACTGTGTCAGTAGTACACGTCATAATATTGTTAATAATTTTTGTATGCTTTTTACAGAGTGTTTCACCACCTTAAACATATATTGAGTCAATTAAAATTGCAAAAAAAAAAACATAGATGAATTTGACTGATGTGCATTATTGCTATTATTTATTATTTTGTTTTCCTGTCATAATGTATGATTTAATATGAAAAATTTTGTCTTATTAGTTTTAAACAAAACCTGGGCCCATGCCTGATATGTCTGGATGCACTCATTGACATATTTACAGTTTTTCCTAAATGACACACATCAACACTAACAAACAGAAACAAAACAATAAAAAAAAAAGTATTCCAGCCACTAATAATTAATTAATTTCAGACATTTTTTTTTAAACAACCCACTTTTATGTAGTACGAAACCCAAAGATATTTTTTCAATGATATGAAACAAATCCACCCATAAAATCTCAACACTGAAGCAGGTTTGTTTGATGACATTTGTGGGTAGCGGCGCATGCCACAAAAGGTTTGAGAACCACTGCGTTAAAGTAGCAGGGAGGGGGTGGGGGGTGGATACAAACCAAAAGAGCTAATCCACAAAATGATGGCGATGTAGCAACATTTAAAGCAGGAGCGAGGAAGTGCTGATCGAAAGGTAATTTAAATATTAGATATTATTAGTATTTTGTATACCGCCACCCCAACTCATAGCAAAACAAAATGTCAGTTCTTTTGTTTAGCCTTAACGGCAAGTTGATGACGTTTTTAGTAGCTTATGTTTATGTGACCTTTCACCACACATTGTCGGACTATCCAAAACACGAGGAGTAAAGTCATCGGCATCACAAAGTATGACATATCCTTCCACTGTGACCTGTCAGAACATGCATCCCATCTGTCTGCCTCCGCTGTCTGTCATCAGGGAGGGGGCTGCAGGGTGACAGACTCACTGTGAGGATGTTGCAATAAAAAGGATCTTAATAATAGGATAATATAATATGTACAAAACATCTGGAACACTTATGATGTTATCATTGCACAAACAGCTGATTTTAGGTAGATATTGGTTAGATAGTTGAATGAGAGAGGCTTCTCATATTTCTACCATTTACAGTGCAGTTCGATACCTTTAAGATGCAGGGTGGCTTAAAGTAATTACTGTGGAAACATTTAATGAAATTAATTTTATCTCTAGTTATTTTTTGACCAGATAATGAAAATGTCTACTAACAAACATGGTTCTCGCTGAGCACAACATTCCTATTAATTCATATATTACAAACTCTAGATACTAGATGCCAATTAGACACTGACAGCACAAACTTATAAAACATTTTATTTTGCTGAAGAGACTCACATGTTCTGCTCTTTTAAAATCATTTTAGAGGGAGTTAGGAAATTGAGTTAAATTCGCTACTTTGTTTTGATGGTCTGTTTCATTTTGTCTTTTCATCTTTAAGCACGTGCAGCAGTTAAATCTTTAACGTTAATTTAAACCAAATGTCTGACATGAATAATTCATTAGGTGTATTTTGCTTTAAAATAGCTGCAGCGCGACTGTGCGCCCAAGGATACGCGAGCATAGAGACAGAGTTGTCTTACACAACTTGTTGTTATTGTTTTTGTGATTTACTCTCTAATGTCATAATTGAAGTATTTGGCTCTTTGTGCCTTTGAGGATATTCTCAGTGGAGGTGAACAAAATCTGTACAATTGGTCTCATAAGAGCAGCAAACATTTTAAGGGCTTTAGCAGTTGGTGCTGTATGCCTTGTTAAATGGGAACTGACATGACAGTTTTCCTTAGGGGAGTCTTTTAGCATTCTTACATGAGTTCATATAAATATTTGATGTTATAGGTGATTTATCAGGTTTATGTTTTAGCTTGTAGACTTCCAACAGAGGGTGTCTGGAGTAAAAAAACATCTGCATCTTCTTGCTTTGCTTTCTTTCTTTTTCTTTCTTTTTTTTTTTTTTTTTTTAGAAATAATCTTTCTGGTGCCTTTTTATGACCTCAGATGCTTTTTCTCCTATTGTTAAGTCAGATAACAGGCTTCCTCATAGTGGCCAAATTGCATTGGTCTTTAAAAGATTTAATTAGCCTTTTTTTTTTTTTTTTTTTTTTTTTTTTTCTTTTTTGGCAGGACAATGTGTTTCATCAGATCTTAATGTTGTCAAATGGATCTAGTTCTTTGACTGGTTAGGAAAAAGAAGGAACTGTTAAATCCAAACAATGCCCTCTGTTTTGAAAGTAGTTAAAAAGTACTCTTGGGATAGTATTTTGAAACTGAAAAGTGAAGCGGAATACTGTTTCAGGATGAGCATTGGCAAACAAGACCGATGGCTGTCATGCAACAAAAATGTTCTATTACAGATAGGAAAAACGGGGGGTAAAGCCAAACCAGTTGCAATGTCCTGAGCCTTTGTACCAGTTTGGATGCAGAAGCTCGCAAAAACTCCTCATACGTCATATTTACAAGCATTCTTTTCCCCCATTGTGAAAGCAGTGGGAATTGCAAAGGGAAATTAACACAAATTGTTTTTACTTCACATTTACTGCAGTAAGTCAGACGTGGTGTGTTCTTGCACACATTTGATAAGGTTAGCCCTCAGTGGCCAGAGGCTCAGCAGTAGCACCTCACCTCAGCCAGGATATTGCCACACTATAGTAAAACCGTTGTGCCTTCCCCACAAGGATGCAGTAAATTTAATGAGATGGAGCTGTTGCCCAGTGAAGAACCAAACAGTGCAGATAAATAAAACAATTTGATAAAACCGGAGCTAACAGCCCAACAAGAGACATTACTGTTATTTATTAATTAAAGTACGAGACCTTCATCATGCTCGTGTGTTGCTTCGTGATGAAAATTTTTCTTTTCATAATTAGTAGTAAACCTGCTGTTGAGAATTTGCACCATAACAACTCCTGAAATTATCCCAAATACCTGTAGGTGCACTATAAAGCGGCCATGTGTTGAACAGCTGTGGCAGCTCCCCTGCCTGCTCTCATCCTCCCCTCCCAGGATCGGTCATGTCCATCGACAGCTGTATTCTTCACAGTCAACACCTACATGTCTGCATGGCCTTGGATGGCCAAGTCCTTAATTGTGAACACCAGCAGCCACCGAAACTAAAGAGCGGAATTAGGTTCAAAAACTTGTTCTGCTGAACGATAAATTGGAGACTTAGAGGTCTTGTGGTCCACCAGAATGTTTATTTGACTTGTCAGTAAAAATAAGTTTTGCTCAATTGTAGCGTTGCCAGTTCTTGACCAGGATATGTATCGTGATCCACTGAAAATCCCCCTTGGGTGCTGTCCCAGTTCCCCTCACCTTCTTTACTAATTCATTCAGAACAGCTCCAGACTCCAGACGCTGGGTTTTTCTATGAGAAACAGCTGTCTGTTTTCCAAACCATTCAGTCCTAAACTGAAGTCCTAAGGAAACTAAATGAAAAGGCACTTTTTAAATTTTGCGCAGCTAAAAAGAAGGAAAACTTCACTTTTGTGTTTGATAAAGCTCTCAGTACAAAAACAAACCAACAAAGAGACTTTTCTGTGTTTCAGTGCATGACTGTCAGAAAGAACATGTGGGAATCCTTAAACTGAGTGGTGTTGAACTCACTGTAGCTGCTCTCCTCCTTTAGGCCACACAGGGCGTCTGCTGCAGTCGCTCTGCTTCACCAGTATGTCCTTCCTGCTACTCCACATCATCTATCAGATTACCGTCCACAGCCTCGTGGCTGGGAACTCCATCGCCTCTAACTTCAACTGTGAGTACACTGCAGCCTTTGTAGTAAACGCTCTAAGAGTAGTGAGGTTTGTTCTGTATACAGAAATCACAAAATCACTCACAGGTCAAGAATCCAAGAATGGAGATGATTGATTGACTCTTCTTCTGTTGTTCTTGCCTTCTGGAAACATTTAAAAAGACACACAGGAAGCATCTTATTAGTTTGTAGAAAGGTCAATAGACTAATAAAGCTGTATTAAATCCTTTAACGTCTTTTTCTGCCAAAGTGTGAGTCAAGGCAGAGGTATGTGATCACTGCATTTTGTTTCTTTGCACAATTACATGAAAAGTAGCAAGCTGGAGTTCATGAACCTTGGGTGGAGAGGTGGAGTATGGGCAAAAGAAGAACCCATTTATTTCTGGTGTAGATCTGGATTCATTTCATTAGAAATGTGCAACAGGGCATTGACCTTGGCAGAGGATGCAGTCTCTGAGTGCTCCTTGGAAGCATTTTTTTTATATAAAATAAAATCTTTTTTTGCAGGGAATTTATTGCCTTGGTTGTATTCACTGGCAAATCAAATATGTTAAAAAATATGGGAACAATCTTTTGTTTTGATATTTAAACACGACCTCCATCTTTTCCTAACCAGTAAGAGCTTAACCCTCATTTACACTTGTTGCAAGTTGTTAATGGAAATCCTGCTCTATATTCTTTCCTCAGTGTGTAGGTGGGCTTAAAAAAAATACAAATTAGCTGCAGAGAGCTCTATTACTTACCCTATTACTCAATTAACCCAATAAAACAAATTGAATAAGCTTAAGATATTAAGTTGAATCAAATGTTTGTATCTGAAGAATTTTTAAGGCCTCAGTCACAGGCCGAGAACACATAAGCAGTTTACTCTGATCAATCACAGATTTTTTTTCATTCCCACAAGGCCAAAATAGCTCCAGTGTCTGATTACACTTTTTTAAGAGGAGTACACATACAAGCTGTGATGTAGCCTCAGTACTCCTGCAGCTGCACGTATCTGCTGGAGTTATGGTGTAAAGCAGAAGTGACTGTAAATACATTAACACACTTTACTTGCAATAAATGGCAGTAGAACGGGGTGGGGAATCTAGATTCTGTGCGCCAATGTTTTAGATATGTATTCATTAAAAGTTAGTATTTAGTGACATTCTCAAAGATTTTTTTTTTTTTTCCAGAACAATGCTTTTACTATGAATATTCATGGAAGACCAGAGTAGGTGAATTCTCTTCCTGTTCATGACTGACTGTGTGCACACGTTTGTCCCGTCAGTCCCACGGACCCCTCTGTGCCTGAACTCTGACCAGCCATTGATACAAGGTCTGAAAGTTATAGATCACCAGAAAAGTTGTAGCTTTTTCACAGCCTGAGAGAAAGTTTCCATCCAAAACACTAAGTGAAGACATGCATCGTTTGCAGGAGTGAGTAAAATATGCTCTGAATAATAATTAAATTTTTCTTTTTTAGAAATACCCTTACTCTTATTGCATTTTGTCACATGATGAAGATTTATGGATCTGACACATTCCTCAATGTAATTAGCTTCCTTGTGCCATATGGCAACGTAGAAAAAAAGAGATACTTGGTGCCAGTAAAGCAAACACTGTAAGTTACTGACTCAGTGTTGGGAAGGTGTTAATAGCTGGCCTTGGGTTTCTCATGAAACTCTGTATCAAACTGTAAAATTTGAATGTGTCTAGACGGGACAGACCCTGACCTTATGTTATAATGACTTGTTCACTCTAACGCCGTTCTCCGCCGAGAAACGGCCAACTGAGAAGGCAGAACGAACCTTATCGCCTCAGGCAGAAACACACAGCACCTCTCAGAGAGGGTAGACTAAATATTCTGTCAAGGAAATCCTTATTACTGAAGTCTCAGGGGCTCCGGTTTTTGGCAGATCAAACACTGGAGTGACATTATTAATTATATCCAGTTATTTTATATAACTTTGTGTTATCCATCCATGTAAAAAATATATTGTAAAAGAATTGAAACAACCCAGCAAACACGGCTGAACCAGCAACTTTCTCTCTATTCAAAACGAGTTGCGCTCGGTATGACAGTAAAAACTGCACCATAAACAGCCAGATGTTAACGTTTCTATGTGCAATAGTAGCCCAAACCTTCTGTTGTAAAGCAAGAAATATTGATTACTGCAATAAAGAAATCAAATGCATTAATTTATTTTCTTCAGCTGATAAAATTATAGCATACAGTAAGTCTTATTCATAAACTTTCCTTGCTAGAAAATTCAATAAGGACGTGGAGGGAATGTTTATGAAGGACACTGAGCAGATGGCGCCGTGAACGTCAGGAGAACTTATTTTTTAAAAGTCAACAGTAGATGTCAGCCAACAGGTATTCAGTGTATCTGGGAAATGAGTATATTTTTCCACAGTGAAGCTCTTTTTTTAGGCAACAAATTGGGTAATCCAGTGAAAAACATTTTACCAAATGTAAATAAAATTTGATATAAACATCTATGGTAACCACAACCAAGCAACTTGTAGAAAAGCACAATGGGTAGCTTTAAATAAAAAAGTCTGTCATACTTTATATGTATTTTTTTGTTTATAATAAATCCTAATCTAAGGTACATCCTGGACAGGCTGCCAATCAGTCGCAGGGCTAACACAGAGACAGAACCATTCATACTCACATTCACACGTATGGACATTTTAGAATTGCCAGTTAACCTGACATGCGTGTCTTTGGGATGTTGGAGAAAGCTGGAGTATCTGGAAAGAACGTGTAAACCCCACACAGAAAGGCCCCAGCCAGCTGGTGTACTCAGTCCCAGGATCTATTTCCTGTGAGGCGACGAGGAAATGCAGCTCCGCCATGCAGGAGTTAGCACTGTTGTGTCACAGGAAGAAGCTCCTGGGTCAAATGGCACTGTAGAACTTGTCCTGCTGTCAAATGTTGTCTTTGCAGTTTAGTATGTCTTAGTTTTTATCTCTTTGCTATAGAGCAGGGCTCTTCAACTCCAGGCCTCGAGGGCCGGTGTCCTGCAGGTTTTAGATGTGTCCCTGATCCAGCACACCTGAATCAAATGGCTGAATTACCTCCTCAGTATGCAGTCAAGTTCTCCAGAGTCCTACTAATGACTTCTATATTTGACTCAGGTGTGTTGAAGCAGAGACACATCTAAAACCTGCAGGACAGGCACGAGAGTTGAAGAGCCCTGCTATAGAGGCTGATTGTTGCTCAGACACTGTTAGTAACGCATTAGTGAAACACTGCTATTCTAGATGACCTGTTCTTTGATTACAACATGGACCCAGAGTGGTTTATTTTGAGTCAATAGATATCCTGTCTCTAAATACTCAAATTGCATGTTAGAACATTGTGGAACCTTTTGAAAAAGAAATTAAAATAAATACGTGTCAGTGGTTTTTAAGATTCATGCAAGAAGCAGTGGATGTTGACACACTGGGGAAATCAGAATGTACCGAGACTGACGAGCACATTTTTGGGGTTGTTGATTTTATGAGATAAGCTGAAAATAAGAAAGTAAAGAATATCAGCATTTACTTGTTAAGACTGATTACGTCAATAGAGGCCGTCACTCCAAATAAATACCCATGATAATTGTGTTAGCAGGAACAGTGAACATATTAAAACTGAAAGAAACTGCCATTAAGAATAATCTGTGATCAGCTCCTCTGCTCTGTTGCTCCACCCGCGCAAAGATATTAGTCTACATGACTTACTGCCCTGCCTTGATATTGGTCCTGGCATTTTAAACATGCAAGGTATGGATTCAGGTTATCTGAAGTCAGATTATTTAGGGTTTATTATACACTGTATCTCACAAAGCCTCACTGGGATTTCAGTAATAACCACGCTGAGTAGATGTACAACATCTTAGGAGTCAAAACAACATTTTGCAGCACCCTTCTTTTAAACAATCTGTACCCAATATTGCACAATAGTGGAATCTAATGTTTTTGGCTCACTGTGATAATTTGTATACATATTGCCAGCATTTCCTTCTTCAAGTTAATGTCAGCCTATTAATATTGATATTTTTGTGTTATTTCTATACACCGGGAAGTTAGATATATTTGTCCTCTCGTTCTGCTACCTCAGATATAGCCTTATCTCAGGTTTGCTATATCTAGTATTTATCCTCCTTGACACCCTTTTCCTTTTGGCAGTCGTGTATAAACAAGGAGTCCTCCTTCACAGTTAGGTGGTTATCCTCTCTCTGGATAACTTCATATAATTTCCTCCATTCGCTGCAGCCAAATATGCCATTAGGGCAGTAAAATGAGCATGAGTATGAGTATGAATGAGAAAACCTTCCAAAAAAGCTGACACCTCCATCTGTTAGAGCAGGTCACCGACTGGTCACCAGATGAACTGGGGGGACGGCTTCCTTTGGAGTCATCAGTCATTCCTGTGTGCTGACTCGACACTGCATTTACAAACAATTGAAAACATTTGTATTCCAGATGGGTGGAGTTCAGTACATTTCAGATCTAAATTGTCAGTTTGTGACTAGAAAAAAACATGCTCCTCTCACTTCCATTTACTTTTCTGGGATTGTATAAACTTTATGGTAGTCCTTAGCGGTAATCTGGATCTTTTTTAAGCATAATTAAGGATTTGCATGTTCAATTTTTTCTGATGTCAGTAGGTATTTCAGCAGTCTGTAAGAGCTAAACAACCTAAAAATCCATGGCTCTGTAGTGACAAACTTCTCAGGGATTGTCTTCATAAAGTCCCACTATTGTTGCCTTTTGTATCCAGATATATCATTTCTGCTGTTTCTTAAATCTGTAACACTTATGAAAGCCTTAGATTCTCTGATATTAATTATGATGTGCTGAAATTTTGACTGTGTATATTACTGGCCTCTGCGCAAAAAGGGGCAGCTGGCATTAGGTTCCAGAGATAGAAGAGAGAGTGCAAAGAAATGCAGCACTGGGAGGTTAACGGCCCAGCAAGTACAAAGGGTGTTTTATGGTGTTCACATAAAATGTGAGGACAGGTATTTTTGGTGCCCAGCTGGGGTGAAATGCGGCCTCGCCTCGGCAGGCAGAAAGTCTCTCTTCTAGAAGTCTCTATGCTGAGTTCAGTCTGCATTACAAAGTATCCCTAAGTCATCCTGTGCATCAGTCTGGCCTTGCTTTACCTCTGACATTCCTTGGGCATGATGTCACACACAGGATGGATTTCCTCTTACATCTGTAGGTTTGGTTTGGGGTGCGTGAAGTTGCATGTTGCAGGTTTTGTCACTCACTAAAACCTACTGCATGTGCTTAATGCATCACTGGGTTTCTATTTTAAGACTTAATCGTGGCATTAAGTAATCTATGAACTTTATTAAGCTCTGGGTGATTTTTTTTTTTTTTTTTTTTAGGGATCAGAACAACATCAGTGGGGCTTATCTCCGTCTGTGCAAGTTTCTGTCACTCCCCTCTTTCCTGACCACTTAAGCTACTTGTAAATGACACAAACAGCAAAGCAGCGAGCAAAAGCAAAGGAACAAAAGCTGCATTGAAGAGTGTGCTAGAGATGTGAAACTGATGCTTAGACTCTCTTTAAAGTCAAATTCTGATTATGTTATTGTGATTGGTGTTTTCCCTGTGGTTTAATCTCATGATTAAAGCTGGGTTAAATAATTTTGGAGCTTTGGAGGCAAAAAGATTCCAAAGGAAAACACGTACATGATAAACCGTCGCCTTGTAAGTTTGTTGTGGTTACTAACAAATCCAGTGGACACAGATCAACAAGGCATCTGTTGGACTGATGTGTCAGGTCAGTGGAATCTGCAGATTTTAAACTCAGGTTTGGTCCTTTAACTCCAAATAAAGACATCTGTGTCTTTAGCTTTTAAGGTTGATGTTTGGCTCCCTGCTTTTCTGAGTTTGTGTGACACAGTTTTATGGGGTACTGATAATCAGAGCCATACAGTCATGTGGAAAGTGAAAAAAAACAAAACAATGAGCTAAAGGTGGCTGAAAGCTGATGAGAGCTGTATAGAATTTTGTTTTTTATTCCGTTGGAAAAATATATTTAGCTTTATTATCAGCCTGCAAATAGTTTTTTTGATGTTTCAATTCTCTGCTCCACACAAGGTAAAATGGTTGCTTGTCACTGGAAAATGTATTACAGTGCTGTTAAGTACCACAGAGATAATAATAACTGATTTCCTTTTGTTCTTTTGGCTGTTTAGCTGTTACAGAGGAAGTGGTTCTAAACACTCGGTCCTCCCAGCTTAGTTTGTTTCCTCCATCAGTGAGCTCTTCCACATGGGAGTAACTGAGGGGAGGTGGACGGATGAGTCTTAAAAGTTCAGCCATGAATGAAGTGTTTGATGTCAGAGGTTATGTCATGTTGCCTCCTCCCCTTTTTTTTTTTTTAACTTTTTTAATTTCTTGGCAATTCCTCTTTTATCATACACACTGACCTCTCTTCTTTTTTCACATTTCTTACACCTGTGGTGTGATTTTTTTTTATTTTTATTTTTTAGATTCATTTGATTTAAAATAAGAAATTTACTTCTGTGGGCTCAGCAGATTTTCACAATTACACGGACCATCCCGCATGTGATGACTTGCACGATGTAATAATGGTCATTTTATTTTGGAGATTATAACTATTTGAATGAGAAGAAAGACAGTCTCTTCTGATCACTAAGACATGTAACCAATTCACTGTTCAAAAGATAATTGTGCTTGGTTGTTTTCCTAAATGTGGTAAAACATTTGTAAATGTTAAAAATTTTATTAGGAATTGTAAATTCTGAGAAAAGCTGTAACATACGTTGCTGTGAAAAAAATATATATATATTTTTGAAGTGTAGCAAGCTGTAAGTAGCTGGCTTGCATAGTGGTGATATGGCAGATAAGATGAAGATGAAGTATTTATGTGTATTATCTGTGTTGAGCTAAATTTGGCCCTGGAGCAGCTCAGCACACAATTATTACCAACTACACCGACAAATCAGATGGGCTATACTGATATGTCATCTGGTTGAGTCACACTCTGGTGTTGTGTTTTCTGTGGCAGTAGAACAAAGGCCAAAAAGCCGTCGTTAATTTTGCTCCCGTCGCCTCATGAATTGAATACCTGGAAATCTCCCTCTGTGTGCTGGAGTGACGCTCAGGAACACTTCAGCCAATGCAAAGTGTGGAAACAGAGCTTTTGTTTTTATTTTCTTGTTTTCATATTAATGTGAGCACAGAGACTGATCCTGTCCGTTCACCTGAATTATATATGTGTTAAACTTAAAAAAAAAGTTTTAATCAAATTTAAATTTTATTTATTTATTTATTTATCTGTTGTTTGAGCCTCAAACAATGCTTGCTATAGTTTTACAGGCTAGATTGTGATTATTTATTTGTAATAGTGAATAGTAATGTTACATCACTATCATTGGATACAGTAAATAGAAGTGATCTCTTCTTTTTTGAATTTGTATATTTTGCTGTTTGTTTTTAATGACTATTATATAATAATTGTTAACTTTGCAGGTGCATTTCTTTGCCAAACGATATCTGTACTCACTTCATATGTTTCTGTACAGGTTCTTCATGGGAGAAATCCATAAGACAAATTGGCTTTGAAAGGTAAGATAATAATTAAACCAAATAATAATGATGCTGTTACATTTTTAGCCCCCTGAGACGTATCCACATTGGGACATCAGTTTCTGGATTTTCAACAATTTCCAAGAAAAGGTTTTTTTTTATATTATAGGGTTTATGTATTCATAATAAACATAATCTAAAATTATTTATATAGCACATTAAAAAAAAGGGCTGTACACAGGCAACATTAAAAGTAACAGAATTAACAAAAAATATGATCAGAGTCCAGTACACGGTGTTACATGTGAAAATACATTTATTGGCAAACGGATTCTGAAAAAGATAATTAGAAAGTGGCTGTACGAGAGGGAAAATGCATCATCTACAGGAAGCTATTCCAAAGCTTTGAGGCTGCCACCACAGAAATAAAATCGACCTTTCCCGCTAACCTTGATTGTGGAACAGTTGTTCTGATAAATCAAGATATCTAAATATACAGCAGAGACAGATACATTGTGTATTTTATTCATGGCTTGTCTTTTAGACAAATATAAGACCTTAAAGTCAATTCTGTGCATTTTGCACCAGCTGCAGATGGGACAATATGGACTGAGCTCTACGCAGGCACAGTGTCCATCCTTCCTCTTATCTTCTTCACGGTCATGGGGGGCTAGAGCTTATCCCACTTGTCATACGGCAAGAGGCAGGGTACACCCTGTACATTTTGCCAACCTGTTGCAGGGCCAGCACAGAGATACTCACGGGCAATTTAGAATCAATTATCCTAACCCCAGTAACTGGATGTCTTTGGACTGTGGGAGGAAACCCACACAGGGGAGACCAACTCCAAACTCCACACAGAAAGGCCCAGGCCAAGGTGGATTTGAACCGAGACCTTTTAGCTCTTCCTTCTAGCTGTGAGACAGCAGTGCTAATCACTGCACCACCATGCGCATTGATCATTTCTTTTTAAAATTTGTATATTTTGTTATTTGTTTTTAATGACTTAACTTTGAAGGTTCATTTCTTTGCCAAACTTTATCTGTACTCACTAAATTACTTCATCTGTTTCTGTACAGGTACCTGTAAATTCTTATGCTTAACTAAAATAGAACAAAAGATTTTTTTTTTAATTGAAATAAGACTAAAAACTAGACTTTAGAAAAGAAACTAAAAAAAATATACTGAGAACATGAGAAGATACATATTTGATATATTAAGTATTTAATTATTGTTCTGAACTTGTAAAAGGATAATAAAAAAAAAAAATTAAACTAACACTGAAATTAATTAAAAACAAACTAAAACTAAATATTTCTATAAAATAAAAACAAAACCAAAATTAACAAACTCAGCTGAGTTATGAAAAGACTAAATATGTTAATTACAGCTCTGATTGCAATAATCCGAGTTTTTATCTCCACTGTATTTGCAGGAGGTGGCATTGACTGTGTCTTAAATATGACAACTCCACATCAACATTAAATATGACTTTTTGTAGTAGCTTCAGTGGCTCGTCATCTGATCATTTTCATAAAAGCTCCAAACCTGTCCCTGTGTAGATTCTTGATGAACGCTAAACCCACTTATGCTTGACAGTCAGTTAACGGGGCCTATTTTTCAAAGCTTATGCTGTTGTGTCTGCCTCCTCACACCCCCGTGATCATATTAGATGTGGTTTCCTGAGTACGGGAATGTCCTAACTCAGCCACGTCCTTTTTCCAGTACTCAACAGCCCTCAGTGGATACTGGACTGTAAGTGGCGGAAGTAGAGCCATAAACATTTTATCTCACATGCATTTACCTGTTTGTGTTGCGGGTCATATATAGTATATGCATGATGTTTACAGCTGCATTTGGTGCATTTTACTGCCTGTATGGATCTCAGGTCAGATGTTTGGGAGTCTAAAGAGGATTCACACTGATCCTTCAGTTTACTCAGGATTGACCTTTACAAATCCTTTATAAATACCAAATATTTATATAGAGGGCATATTTTGTTTGGTCTATATTTAAAGTTTTTCACTGAAGCGGCGTGACTAATTCCAGCTGCAGCTCTGGGCAGTGAGGACAGGTCTTATGGTAGCACTAGTAATGTTTTTGTAATTCCCTCATATGATAACTATGGGAAAGTTACTGGCTCAGCCTTGTTTTTGGCTCTGATGGTTTCCATCTCTTTCATCTGTGTGAGGATGCACGAAGCTTCACAACAATGAAGCAAATGGAAACAGGCGTCCTTGGGTAGATTAAACTCCACAACAGAAGCGAGAGGTGCATCTGTTTATCTGGGTGTACGTTTTCCATCAAGACGATTAGCACTCTGTTTTCAACTTGTTAACTTTTATAAGCTTTGTATAAGCTCAAGGCCTGAATGAGACCGTTCTTTTTCAAATGACCACTTCTTTCTTTTATAACAAGATCTAAGCATTCGGTCAGCTTTTTCTCCACAGCCTGAGCCGCAGAATCACCAGTATGGTGTGTTTATTGTAAACTGTTTAATTACACATGGAGCCCAGCATGAAATGTAAAGAAAACACTTCACTGGCCAAACACAGGATGCAGCACTATTGCTGTAAAACCGAAATAGAAATTGGTTTGGATGATTAAAAGAGAGTTTTAAAGCTTCTGAAACCTGTTAGTCATTTCAGGGACAATTTTTATTTGTTTTAATAGAACATGCAATCATGACACCTCATAAAATGCGTCCTCGGGCGGCATAAATGCATCTCTCTGGATTATTTGAAGCCTGAGATTACTGTAGCAGTCATGGCAACTGTCCACCACCACTGTTTAGCTTCCTGTTTGAACAAACCTTTTTGTATTTAATTAGAGGTGAGCAGACTAATCAAATAACAAATGTTGCAAAGGCTGTGTTTGTTCACAGCGATGTAACTGCAAGAGTTCAAACAGTGTCGTGTTTTAATGTATCAATGAAGAACACAAGTTGCCTGGACTCGACCTGGAGTAAATATGATTTGTTTTTTAAGCGTTGTAAAGAGAATTCAGATAGAGAGACATCTCAAAATGATCTATTTTTTTAGTCCTTACTTTTCTTACTTCATGCAGATGAAAGAGGAAAAAATAGGGCTAATCGTGCCAGCTGCCTGGTTATGAACAAAGGATGCAGTTTTTAGGGGAGTAAACATGTTTTTCACAGTTTAGTTAAAAACAGAAAAGAACACACACTCTCATGGCCTTTTTGTTTGAATGGAATTTAACTCACTTGTTAACAGCAATATGTTTAAAGCCCAATTTCATTAAAGAGGGTGGTACTGCATATAAAATCTGAACACAACACATATTAAAAGAACAGTTGAGTAAGGGAAAAAATACAGATTCCCATGCATTCATGTGAACAGGTAGTGCTTTCTGAAAGATATAATTGCTGCAGTAATACCTGTTCTCATGATTCTCAGAGCAGTACCAGACTTCATGCATCCAGATTAGCAAAAAATAATAAAAAACTGGTGTGTTTTTAAAGTGTTAAACCCTTTTTTCCCCTTTTTTCTTTTTTTCGAAGGGCAGCCCAGCAAGGTTTAAACAGCACCTTTATTTATGGGTCAAAGTAAACTAAACAAGCAAACACAAGTCTCAGAAAAACTTTCATATTAGACATCATCGCCCGTGGACAGTTTAGTGTGTTGTATCTCATCCCAATGTCCATCATTTGGTTGTGATACTAGCCTGCAAGATTGATCCAAATCACATTTTTTTGGGATTCATCTGTACTTCGAGGAACCAAGTGTCTGCTTTTTGTCAACATCTCTGTCCCCTCTTTTTTCTGCTTGTCCCCAGTGTGAGAGGTGCAGATGCAGGGAATGGCATCCGAGTGTTCATCCCTGACATCGGCATGTTTATGGCCGGCTTGGGCATCTGGCTGCTGTGTCGCAGTCTGGTCCACAAGAGGCCACCTGAGGACATGGCCCAGTACAATGTAGACTTCCAACCAGAGGAACAGGTAGGTTTCATTTGAGCTGAAATGAAGTCTGTCTCTATCAATCTGGAGTTCTATGTTTTGCCTAAAGATAGACCAAAATGTTCATAAGGTTTTATAATTTTTTATTTTTTTTGGCCCACTTTAATATTTTTTTGCCACATGAAAACTCAGCAACATTTGTTATTCATGTGATATTTAAAACTGAATTAGGTGGCAGAAATAAATACTGAAAATATGCCCACAGTGAAAGAAAAACTATTGGTTGGTTTTAAGAAAGAGAGAATATGAAGTGGAAATGTCTTAGTCTGGTTGGAGGAACTTTCTCCAAACACTTCAGTTGACCATAAACCCCAATGTAAACAATTTTACACAAACTGACTGTAGATTTCAGCACTGAGGAAATGGTAAGGTGTTTTTTCAGGTTATGAGCTTGTCAGCATCTCCAGACGGTAGCTCAGTATAATTCACAATGTCAAAATTAACTGCACTTCTTACCATTTGATGTCTGCAAGCAAAATTATTGCTATCAACATATATGAGGTGAGACAAAAAAATTCATGACTCTGTTTATTAAAAATACAAAAACAAATTTGGCTGAGCTCCCCTTTAAGGCCATTATCTCATGCACCTCGACACAGCTCAGAGGGCTCCCCTTTCTGAAAACACATTCATGCGCATTCATAATTTCGCAGTGGACCTACAACTTAAATAATAGAGAAGGAGAACTGAGTAAGAATAGCTGCTGATGAGAACTGCATCTCTAGCTAGACTAAGAGACCAAGCAGTGGTATTTAGCAGTTCGGTCCACCATGTATAAGCCCATAGGTGGTGCATCAGGTTAGGAGTGATGCCAGGAACATACATGTCATGTATTTCCACATTCATGGTGTTGTTCAGTGTAGATTTATCCCCCGGGGATCAGATCACAGCTGTAATGTCCTGAGGCTTACGAGGGAAAACATTCAGCACAAATGACCTAAAAATGCGGGCACACTCACATTAAAAGTGGACACAGTTCCCCAAAATGAAATTCACATTGAAAAAATTTAAATCCACATTTCTGATACAATTGAGATTGAGCTTGCACTTCCAAGGAGCCCTCTAGAAATAGCAGTAGACCCGAGTTGCACAAGAAAGTGACCTTGAAAGAAAGACTTACCAAATTTAAAAAGCGAAAGGTTTTTGTGTTTTTAATGGAGATCTGAACTTTATGATTTTACCTTGTGACTGATCAGATTTACAAATATATTCACAGATTTACATTTTTATCTCCAAAATTGATAAATACCTCAGCCAGCCAGTGTATACACAACAATTTGTCTAACCTGAGCTCTGTAAGCTGGGAGCAGCAGAACTCAAGTAAACTTCCCTCTTAGTGTTGGTGACTTGGAGAACTTCCAACATCTCCTGGCAAGTCGTCCCTTCTCTTTATGACTCGGTGTTAATTAAATCCACATTCACTTTCACTTCAACTATGCTGCTTGGGTTGGCACAGATGGCATGGCTCCTTTATTACTGAGAAACACCAGAAATTAATCTACAGAGCCTGTGTTGCGTTCAGGCTTTTATTTCTGTCAGTGAACCATCTGAGCTGAAATTATTGCTCGATTTAAAACAGGATTTGCCACCTGCTTCTTTCTTTGTCTTGTGCTTTACGTGTTGAAGTGAGTGGCCTGTTTGCTATAATGTTTCTCTTTTACTGAGTCTTTAGGAAAACAGGGACACATAGTTGATTAGATTCAGCAGCCAAGGAAGAACTGACTGGATTAGATGTCAAGCCAACATGTGGTTCCAGAGGAAAACATCTGCTAAGGGCATCAAGCAGCCACAAAGACCACATATATGCTCCGATATGCTGTGTCACATGCTAACTGTGCTGAATGACACTCACAGGACACACATGACATACTTTTCTTTCATAAATTTTTTTAGTAGTAGTAAACATTACCTGTAGGAAATTGTTTTCAGCACCATGGAGAGCTCTGACCTCCAAACTGCACCATTATGTGCACCGTAAATGTGTCGCTATTATCTACTTCCAAGGAGGAAGACGAGAAGCTGAGCCTGGATGACAACATCCTTTTGGAGGAAGACTATGAAGCAGGGTACGAAGCTGAGGAGGATGAGGAAGATGAGGTGCTGGAGGAAGATGAAGAGGAGGAAGAGGAGGAGGAGGAAGAAGAAACAAAAGAGAGCACAAAGATGAAGATTCTACGGATGGTGGCGGAAGTTGCTTCCAAAGTGAAGGAGATCATTGGAAACTTGATAACCACTGCAGGGAAGGTGGTGATCACCATCTTGTTGGGCATGACAGGTGAGATTGTTTGTGTTTAATTTTCTTTGGAAAACCTTTCCATGAGAGTGGCAATTCATTTCAGAGATCAGAAGCTGTTGAAAGTTGGGCACATTGTTATGAAACGTACAGTCTGTTTGCTTATCTGTACAAGTTGGACCACTTCAGTTAACTTGGGTGATGTTTGCTCTATAATTCCACCAGTCTTTGTGCCTCTGTAGCTAAGAGCAGCTGGCATTTTAGCAGTTTTGAGCTTTTTAAACTCATCTCAGTGGCTTTTATAGAATTTTTAAATGGGGGCCAAGAACCATTTCGGGGTCTCGTTACAATCAGAAAATTGTCTTAATGTCAAACCAAAAAACTTGAAAACTGGCTGAAAATTCAATGATTTGCAATGATTTTAATTGTTAAAAAAAAGCCTGCTGCCTTCATAATCATGCTTTAGTATGTTTATGGAGGAGATGTGGCTGCCGTGTAAAGCAGTGAAGCTAAAAAAAAAAATCCAGTGTGGTTACAACTGTAGATCTCTTTTATTCTACTGAGTGGTGGAAGATTTTATGTATAGTTTTGCTCTGTCTTCTTAATCTGTGCTAATGTACTGATGTTTTTTTAAATTCTGTTGAAGTATGAGAAGCAAGTCCTGAAAAATTGCTTTATGAGGTAAAAATAAAAAGAAATGGCCAACATCAAGTTGTAATCTTAACACCATCTATTTAGTGTGACTGGGTCTAACTTCACTGGTACTGGTAAAATCTGTTATTACACAGTTTAACACATTTTGTTGAACTCAGCTTGAAGAATGTGTTTTTAAAACCTCAATTGCCTAGCTATGGCATTATAATAATGAAGAAAAGTGTGCTTTAAAGCACTTTTTTTTATCTCGCAGTCCCTGCAATAAAAAGGTAGCGTACTGTATTAAGGTGTTATGGTATGGTACTGTATGTCTGTGTTATAACAGTGAAAACGAAGAAAGTACTTTTATTCAAGACTTTAGAGGCCAGAAAATTATTGAATTGTTGTATATACGATTCATTGATTCTCATAGAAAAAAAAATATCAGGACCCTATACTACAAATATTTATCCATATAGTGTTTTATTCCGTACACTACTGCTCATTCATTGCTAATCACCAGTTAACCTAACATGCATATCTCTGGATATGGGAGGAGGTTGGAGTACCTGGAAGAAACCCACAAATGTTCAGGGAGAACATGCAAACTCCACACAGAAAGACCCCAGCTGGGGTTCAAACTAGGAACATTCTTGCTGTGAGGCTAACCACTGCACCACTCTTTGTCACTACTCACATTCATGACAATGGAAAATAACACTTCAAGCTGTGCTTAAAAAAAAATGGTTAGATAAATGTTGCAATAATATATAGTGTATTTGAACTGTAGCTAGACAGCCAAGACATAAAACTATCTGCATGATAACTATGTTAACCCATATTTGGAAATAACTCTCAGCCATTATTGAACAGCATGTATGATATGAAAGCTTTGCCACTTTCAACATATTATGCATGTCAAAATGTTTATTAAATTATGGTAACAATATTTCTCAGAATGCTGTAGATCCTCTGAGACTTGATGTGGTAAATCCAGCCAATCTGAGGCTCGTTGTGAGTTAAACAAAGGGTTTGAATTTATATACTATCCTGGCAGATGTCTTTGAATACACTGGTTTTGTGTTTGCAGGAATCATGCTGCCCTCGTTGACCTCGGCCGTTTACTTCTTCATCTTCCTCTTCCTGTGCACCTGGTGGTCCCTCCGCCGGACCTTGAACACGCTCATGTTCAGCTGCTTGTGTGTTTTGATGGCCATCTTCAGCGCTGGACATCTCATCGTCCTCTACCTCTACCAGTTCCAGTTCTTCCAGGAGTCCGTCTTGACTAATGACAGCTACATCAGGTCAGAAATGTGGAGTTCAGAATTCAGACATTACACTGCTTTACACAGTAGGCTTTAAATCAGTTTAAATTGACTTCAGAATAAGGTTCATATATTGGATTACCTTTTTTTTTGCCAGTCTGAAACAAAACTTTTTAAAAATGCTTTGTGAGGTAATTATTATTTAACCCTTTTAGGCAAAATTGGCCATTGATCATGACAAGTATCCTAACTCTGTGTTGTGTGACTTTTTTTTGGCCCTCTCCAAAATCTTGGCAATCAGGGTCCAATGATAAATAAATAAATCAACATGGCTTAAAAACTATTTCTTTCCAAAAAAGCTTTTTTTATCCTCAAACATAGAATTAAGGTTAAGTGATGTAGAGTACCTGGTTGGTGCACTTGGCTTTCACTCTGCACACAGAAGGAGAGGAAGCCAAATCAAGAACAAACTGTTATACAAACAAAGCAGAGTGAAAGTTTAACTGTAGCATTAGATTTTCTTTCCCTCTTGTTATTTTGATGAAATGTATTTCCGTAGTCAAACATCACAAGCCGATACTAACGCCCTTTTACTGTGTGAAAATAAATGATGTGATGACAGGGCTCAGCAGCCGGAGCTCTTTCGACTCAACAATATTTATTGCACCCGAGGCAAGTTTGTTTAAACAATAGATATTTACTATTGTTACAAGGAAGAAAGAAATGGAAAAGACAAACTTAGCTGGAGGGTAGATTTATCAGACTCCTACTCATACCACATCAGTGTCAGATGCAAAGCTTTTAAGCTCTTCACTACAACCAGTGCTGTTTTATTATGCATGAGAAAGGAGGCAATCAGCTGTCTGTGGCTGCTGTGGTGAAGCGCTGTGGTTGGACTAAAGCCACACTGTTGAACATCTTGCCAATATATGTTAGTCACAGTTGTTCAATGAGCTGACTTCGTAACAGGCGGTCTGTCAGCTCAGTAAGTTCTTTGTTTTTAATTTTTAGTCTGGCAGCTTGGAATGATAATTATGCTGTTTATTTAATAACTGCAAAAAAAAAATGTACATGTAAAATCAGCTATAATGCTCTCTAAATGTGTCCTCTATTGACCTGGGTGTCTGTGATCATCTTGCCTTTCATTGATGTTAATCAGTCCTTCTTTTAATTGTTTACTTCACCTGACAAGGAGATTCTCTGCTTTGTTTTTTTTACCCATCGTGGACATCTGGGTTGGCGATGAGGTCAGGCTCCAAGTGGAAGAGTGGAAGTATCTTGGGCTATTGTTCATGAGCAAGGGAAGAAAGGGGTGAGAGATTGACAAATTGATTGGTGCAGATGCTGAACCAATACATCTGAGGTGGTTTAGGCATCAGATTAGGATACATCCTGGATACGTTCTTGGTGAGGTGTTTTGGACATTGTACATCCAAGAAGAGGCCCCTGGGCAGGCCTGGGACATGTGGGAGAGTATTTTTCTCAGTTGGCTTGGGAATGTCCCAGTGTTTCTTCAGAAGAGCATGACATGACTGCGGAAAGGGAGGTCTGGGTGTTTCTGCTTAGACCACTTTACCTATATGGATGGATGGATGGATGGATGGATGGAATTCTGCATCTCAGAAAAATTAGAATATAAAGAAAAAGTTTTTTTTGTAATTAAACAAATGTAAGCTTTCTTATATTTTGTATTTATTGCATATGAAGTGAAGTATTTCAAATCTTTCTTTGCTTTCATTTTGATGAATGATGACTAGAACATTAAATACACAATTAATATTGTACTAGAAGATGAAATACAGTCAAGCTGCAACAGTAAAGTTAATTCACAGTAAACTAAAAAATACATGCAGATATAATGCTTATGTTCACTAAAGATATCTTCTGCATCTGCGTAACAATAACTCAGAAAGATTCAGTTAAAAAATGTCTGAATATAAAGTAGAGCCACCCTCTAAAGTTGATATACACCCACTGCTGTTCAGTAGGTCCTTTAACTTCTAGTAATAATGTTGTGTCTTCCATACCTCACAAGCAGCATTGCAGCTGTCTCAGTGTAGCTGATGTCTCATTGTCCTTGGGTTTTATTGATCTCAGACTTTCTCATTTGAAAGCTGTGGTGCTGTGTGTCGGGAGTGAGGCTGTTTACAGCTATGTATAGCTGAAACTGCCTCGATAAAGCTGTGCGTCTTCTCCATCCCACTCCTGCCTCAGATGGCAGATAGTGTTCCACTGACAGGTTTTTCATTAGGAAACAAAGTCATTAGAATGAATGGACCACTCGCCCTCACACCATCTACACAAGATAATCTCTTTAAATCGTCCACCTTTAGTGACCATGCAGAAGGACTGCCATCTAAGTAAATGATAAATTTCAGGGGTCATCACTCTGGTATTCAGTACGGTACTTTTACTTCTTAGGTTGGCTAAAGATCCTTAAAGTTAATCGAACTCTTGATGCTTTCACCCCTTTGGTTCCCTGAAATACTTTATTAAATGCTGGATGCAGGAAAGTAAAACACTTAAAAGGAAGTGTGCCCAGAAATCTTTTAATTGACACATAAAAGGAAAAAAAAAAATCACTGCTGTTAACCCATCACTGAGGCAGTAAACCTGTGAAGGTCAAAGGTGAATACACATTTTAATGGGGCTTGAGACAAAATGGTTGTGAACTCGTTGTCCCTGGTACAAAACATAAATATTACCAAAGAAAGCGCTCTTTACTCACCTTTTAAATTCCCCTTTTTTCAGATCTTTAATTGATGTGTTATGTTTGTCTTTAAAACAGTGATCTTCTCATTTCCAAAAGAAAGAAGGCCCTAATTTATCTGTGTAAAGGCCAGCATTTGGAAAGGTTGCTACTGAATGTTCAATCACAAAGAGACCATCTTTTTCATCATCTGCCTGCCATCTTCTCACGCCTTCATGTTGACTTTCCACATCTCTGAAGCATTTCTGTCTGCTGCTGTGTGAAAATTGAGGCACGTTCTCCTCTGCTCTGGTCTGTTTAGTTCACACTTCAGACAGTCAGAGGGAAACTGTTGGGCCATAAACATGTGCAGCCTCGATTGGACAATAGGCCACCTCAGTGCCTGTCCTAATTGTCCCTGTTGACAGTGACTCGGCCTTGCTGTGGACCTGGTGCTGAATGAGACTGTTGAGAGGCCTGACTTCTACTTCACTTCCTGCCTCCCTGCCTTACAGTGGAAGTCCCCAGTCATGTGACCAGCTGTAACAAGAAACTGTTCAGGAAATGTGCTGGGTTCTGGGGGTGTTCACTCCTCCACATGGCGTAAAAGAAAAGACTCTGGAGACTTCTAAATCTGAGTGTTTGTCACTGCAGTACGTCAGTGCAGTTCCTGAGTAGATGACCTTTATTCTGCTCAGAAGGAAAAGGAGTGAAATGTATGACATCCTTTGTTTTATGAACACATTTTTAGCCTCGCTGCTTTATACAGAATCCAGGGTTAGAGGTTTTCTTGCCAAAATGACATCTAGAAGAGAGTTGCTATCACAATCAGAAAGTATATTTAATTTCCAAAGTTCTTTATAGAAGGAGCCGTAAATTGGAAGCCACTGTAACACTGGTTTTATTTTCCTGCTCCATAATTTTATTCATGGTTCTACTAGAGGAGCTGAGTCATACTTCAAAAAAAAAAATTATTTATCTTACAGTGACTTGCGCTCCCTCAGTTCATGCACTGTCAGACACAAGCTGTTGTAGCTCCTGCCCCCCTAATCCTACTTCTGATTGGCTGCTTTTCATAATCATAATCATAATTTTGGACAGCAGGTGGGTGTGGCGTAGTGTCTGGCCGGGCGGCATTGAAAGGGCGGACTCAGTCAGTCACTCACTGAGTCAGTCACTTACTTAGTTGTTAGCGCAGTTGATCAAAGACACTGTCAGTGTGGTAGCGTTGATGTGCTTGTATTGAGCTCTTGCACGGCCAAACTCCATGACGTGCTCTGTAGCTGTTAGCTTCTAACTTGTTTGTAGATTTAGCAAATGAGATGATGTGTGAGCATGATTGAAGTGACAGAGGATGTTTAGGCCGATCCTGACACACAAGTGAGCAGAGTATTTTTAAAGTTGGTTAAGGTAGCACTCTGAAATTACCACTCTGGACGGCCAGACTGAGGAACAAGTTCTTCCCTGAAGCTGTAAGACTGTTGAACTGTGGTGGGGCTGTGGAGCTGCACTGCTCTTGCACAATTGTGCACACACACACTCATGCTGCTGCTGTCATTTGCACAAATCACTGCTGTGGCACCTCGTGTCACTACCTTTACTCCATCTCTGTAATCTATGAAAATCTGCTCTGAATTTTGTGAATTCAGGTGTTTTTATAGTTAGTATTTAAACAATTTCTCATACTACACCAATGAGTTGTCATGAAAGGAGGATTATTAAAATTCACACCGACAGCCCCACACTCCACATTTTTAATATTCCAAATCCACTCCTCTTCCACTTCATGTGCATGATATTTTTTGCAACATAAGCTTAAAGTTTCTACTTCTCACCTTTCTCCTTAGACCCTTGTCACTGCTATATTCTTTTTTTCCTTTGAGCTTCCTATTGCTGTCCTCCACCTCTTGTTACACTTAATCACTTGTGTCACCCTTTCTCCATGAAGTCAACGTTCACCCTGTAAGATGCTTTTAACAATGTCAGATCGGCATAATTAACATACAGGGGACTTCTCAACCCCCAATCTTCCACCTATCTCCTTGTTTCATCAGTCTTTTCTCTCCAACATAATTTTGCAAAAGCACGTATCCTGCACTGACACAAAATTAACATATGAATATTGATTAGCTTGTCCAGTGTCACAGGAAAGATATATGTTCGTTGATGTGCAACAACTGAGGCTATAGTTTGCACAGGCACAGGCTTTGGACAACAGAAGATTGGAAAAATATTGTCTGGTTTGATGAGTGTTGATTTCTGCTGCAACTTTTGGATGGTAGGATCAGAATTTGGCATAAACAACATGAAAGCATGGCTCCACCCTGCCTTGTATCAACAGTTAAGGCTGCTGCTGGTGTAATAGTGCAGGCTGTTATTTTCTAGGTACACTCTGGGCTCCTTAGTATCACTTGAGTATAATTTAAATGCCACAGCCCACCTGAGCAATTTGTCACTATGGAAAGACAGGAAAAAAGTTTGAAGCATTGGAAAATACGACAAAAAAACAAACCTCACAGAGTTAATGCACATAGCCACTTTTTTTTTGTAGTCATAAACCCATATTAATCACAAAACCATTAGCAATAAAATGGTAACGTCTAAGCATTAAATTTTCTCAATTTTTAACATATTAGTGTTACCATATTATGATTCTAGAATGATATAATCAATAAATGTTTTATAAGCTTGTATTTGAGGAGTTAAAGCATCGTATTAATTTCTGCATCTTGTTTCCTGAGAAAGAACAAGAAAATTAAACTACGTGCCAGTAATGGTAAACCTTAAGGTTAAACTGTATTGTCACAAAGTAGGCCACACTGATCCAGGTTCAGTGCATCAGCCAGGGTAGAGGCCTGTTCTTCCAGTCCTTGTATTTGTGGTCTTATTTATCTATTATTAACTACACAAGCATTTAAAATGTAATGATGCTAAATGTAGCACCTTTGAAACAGGCAATTTGAAAATATCTCTGTTTTTATTTCAACTATCATGCCCTTTTCTGACTCATATTTTTGTGTCATATAATACAGATGGTCATTACAGTGGGGTTCCCAGAAATATTGGCAGCAATATCGAGTCCAGAAATCAGATTCAACTCAAGGCAATCAACAAAGCCCTGACTTTGATTTGCATCCAGTTTTAAATCATTATGAAAACAACATCATTAAGAATCTTTTTCCTTAGTCACAGCGTGACATCATGGGGTTTTTTAAAAATCAAGATTTCTACTAAATATCTTATATGACAATTTGAAAACTATTTTATACAGTGCTCGAGTTATGGACTCAGCTGAGTATTATCAAATTGTAAAACAAAGGTTCATTTTAGTCATATTTAGAGCAGCTGATCTGTTTCAGCAGGATCACAGGCTGGGCATCTATATTTAACTACCCGCTCCTCATCTTCCCTTATCGGGCTTCATGTTCCACCAGATCTGTAGACTTTTCATGTTAGCAGCAGTTGATACAGACAGCAGAGCTTGACCCGTTTGGGCAGTGAAAGGCAACACAGAGGTAAGGGGACACATACAAAATCAGCTTACTTGACAGTAATATATTTGATGTTGTCATACATGCTCTGGTCTGTCCGGCCCTTGTACGGCTATATGTGAAAAGCCACCTGTGCATGAACACGTGCAAATGCAGATGTTAATGAAAAGCACCACCTGATCACACAAAAACCTGCAAAGTAAATAGTTACACAGTGAGTTCAGTTTATTTCCCATGTAATAATTTTATGAACTGCCAGAACAGAGGCAGGGCTGACCTTTTATAAAAAAGACATGTCCAGCAGAACCAGGCTGAGGCTCAGGAAGGGAGCCCTCTGCTGCAGCAAGAATAGATGACAGAAGTGATGATAAATGGGACCATGACAAACAACAAACAGGATAAAGCACTATTTATGGGAGAGATCAGACAAAGGTTAATGACAAGCAGTAGAGGGAAATAAATGCATTGTGAGTCAAAGAGAGAAGTAGAGGAGAAGTGCTCAGTGCATCTTTTTACAAGTCCCCCAGCTGCCTGAGCCTGTAGCAGCATAACTAAGGGATGCTTCTGTTTCAGCAGGAGAGGATCGCCTGATAGCTGAAGGCTTTGCTTCCCAAACTTTTACTTTTCAAAACATAAGTAAGCCTCCACTCTGAGTGAAATGCTTTACTGAGATGATATGGTACAATTTGGTGCCTAAGATATGATTAAGCATGATCATTCAGGTCTTTGTATGTGAGGATAATTCTTTTAAATTCTACTCTGTAATATTTAATATTCATAATTACCAAACCAAATTCATTTTAAAAGTAAATCTAATTTACCAAATTAGCTTTACCCTTAATAATGTTCCTTTAAGTCATTAAACACACAACACTAAACTGAACTAGACTTACCCTTAGTCCATCAGCATCTGAGCAAAGCAGTCCAGATCTCAAGGTGAACTGAAGCTAAACGAGTTATAGAGTCTCTCTGACTTGTTCTGTGTCTACCCTGGAAACTGCAGTTAACAGAAGATTTAAGCAGGGGGGCTGGAGCCTATCCCAGCTGTCACAGGGTGGGAGACAGGCTACACCCTGTACAGGTCACCAGATTGCAGCAGGGCTAACACAGAGAGAGACAGACAACCATTCACACTCACATTCACACCTATGAGCAATTTAGAGTGACCAATTAACCTAACCCCACAAAGTGCGTGTCTTTGGACTGTGGGAGGAAACCGGAGTACCGGAGAACACCCACGCAGACACAGGGAGAACATGCAAACTTGATTTAAAAATTGTTTAGTAAATTGTAAAGTGACCTCCAAGGAAGAATTTAAGGAGAAAATTATTCTAATCTTTTTCATGTCTAAAGTGTAAAGAAATTTTGCTAGTTAAAATACAAAGTAAAACTGCAGAAGACAAAAAAATAAAATCTTATTTTTCTGCTGTTTTTTTTCTGCTTAACACCGCTTGTTTCTATTTTCATTTACCTTTCTGTCTATCTCTGCAGTGTGTTTGGCATCTCCCCAATTGTCCAGAGCAACTGCTCCTGCACATGGAAGCTCACTGTGCACCCGCGGCGTAAGTGGTACCACTTTGTCAGTCCCATCATGCTGCTGATCCTCTATTACACCCTGGCTACTCTCATCCGCCTCTGGCTGCAGGAACCCATCGACCAGCTGATGGTGAGGACAGAATGAGCGCATGTTTTTAGTCAAAACATTGTTACATATTTTGTAGAGCGATAATTTTGCTCATCAGTTGCACTATAGCAGTTGTTTCTGTTGTGAAATAAGTCCCACAAGTGCATTTGTGATGTGGCTAAATTTAGATATTATGGGTCAGCTTTAATAACAGTCTCACTATTTACACTGAGCTGAGAGGTTTTCAGAGTTTCAGCTTTTAGCCACATTTATATTTAGAGATACATCCACGATGAAAACTTCAGGGAACACAGGAGCCTCTGCATGTCTTTTCTCAGTGCACACACAGAGCTCTGCAACATCAGAAATCAACTTTCATATGGCTTGAATTTTTGTGTCTCTGCAGCATTGGAACTATTACATAAGTATGTCATATAGCTTTTAATGGAACTCAGATGTGTGTTAAATTTGTGTCTTAGCCCTCTATGGCATGAATTTTTATCTTGGGAGGAAAAAATATTTCACCTTAGTTTTTTGGAGCTTGGGGTCCCTGATAATATATAGATCATAACACCCCACCCCCCAGCCTCCCTACAGTACCAGATTTGTCTGACTAGGGTGTCTGACACTGACTAGGGTGAGGCTTTCTGGTGTAAAACCAGACCTGCCCCAAAGCCTGAGTGGCTGGAGGACACCTGGTCCTGAGGGTGGGAGGGTTTGAGAAGCTGCATTTTGCCGGAAGGCCCCCATTGGCTGTGCTGTGGACCACCATCCTGCGACAGGGGATCCGACATAGTACGGGTAGGACAGACGGGGCATCTTGGTCTCACTATTGAACGGTCGTGCCCAGGGGGAAGTGCCACCTCCACCCTCCTTGTAGGACCCCAACTAGAGGCAAGCCTGCAGGAAGCAGGAGCCAACCGCCTGAAGGCGCTGGCACGGGGGCCGAGTTCCAAGGCCCATATTTCCAGACACCCATTTTCCAAAGATTCCGAAGACCATGGTTTGGTCTGGTTTATCCCTTTAATGGGCTGCATGCACAGGGTTAAAACAGACCATGCCACCATGGTGTCCCAGCACAATCCCCTTGACTGGTTCACTGTTGCCTGGGAAAATTGCCGCCCAATATCCTAGCAGGGTCTCCTTGACTGGGTCACTGTCACCTAGAAAAATTAGATCCACAAGAACCACAAGAGAACCACTGGGAACCTTGACCTTCATCTTAATTTTCCTCTTCATCCACAGACTCATTGTCATCAGACAGGACATCTGTTTTCAAAATTAGGAAGTGTAAAATTAGAACTGGTCATAGCCTAACTGCTTGATCATGTTCCTTACATCCACAGAATTTTTGTGCATCCATTTCCTGTGCATAATACCAATACAGCAAAAAAAATTATTATGTTGATAACTATGTATCCCAGCACAACTCCATCCATAAGCACACAAACAAAAGTGGTCTAACTGAGCTGGTGTCCTGCAGGTTTTAGATGTGTCCCTGATCCAACACACCTGAATCAAATGGTTGAATTACCTCCTCAGTATGCAGTCAAGTTCTCCAGATTCCTGCTAATGACGTCTATGTGATTCAGGTGTGTTGGATCAGGGACACATCTAAAACCTGCAGGACACCGGCCCTCGAGGCCTGGAGTTTGCCACCCCTGCCATAGAGGGTTAGCTTTGCAGAATAAAAACAGCAATCTGTACATTTATTCATGAGCACAGTAACAGTAACTTCATTAACATGTGTTTGGGTCAGAATTTGACGATCAATGATAAACAGGTTTCAGGTTTATATGGCAGGCTATCGTTTGTGATAAAGCTGCCCTGGATAAAGCTGGATAAATCCTACTTCAAATCCTACTACCTCCAATCGATTTCCTTCAGCTACCTCTTATTGATCTAAAGTGCCACGTTGTTTTGGGAGAGAAACACAGGTGTAAAAGCTATCCTTGTACTACGATATTTGGGTTAATAGATAATGCACTCCCTCATTGGGTCTGCTCATTTTTGACCTATAGTACTAATTAGGTCATGTTTTTTTCTGTTGAAGAAATGGAAAGAGAAAAGAAAAGGAAAAAACCACACTGGAGCTAACTGAAAAAAATATCTGGATTTGTTAAAGGCCAAAATGAGAGATGCATTTGAGTCAAACAGTAGTCACAATATAAAAGTCAAGGGAGATTCCCTTACCAATCAAAAACCAGAACTCTAATTACATAATTTTACAAATCACAAAAGAAAAAGAGATGTGCCAATAACTGCAGCCAAAGAACAGCCAAAATCAAAATATACTTATTCAAGAATTGTATCAATAATTATACAATACACAAAATAAACACTGAAAAATATACATACATATATTTCCGTGTGTAGTCACAATATGTAGGATATTAGATTCATGCTACAGAGGGGAAGCATGAATCCCTGGAAAGCTATTAAAACGGGGGATTTTTCATCCTTATTACTTGTATTATTTTTGTGCTCGGAAATCCAGATTTTTGTTTTTTTTTTTTTTTTTTTAATAGTTTTACCTACATTTGCTAGCTCATAAGTGCATTTCAACAAATAGGCCACAAATTTGGTTCTACAAGAAATCTAGTTTTTCATTTAAAATTTTTTTACCAGTATGGGCGTGGTTTGGGAAGCTCACTCATGTGTTGTTTGTCTTAAATGAAGCTGAAGACAGCTTATTGCTGATGCATTTTTTTTTACACTTTTTTTTAAAACAGAGAGTGCTATTTTTTTTTTTCCTTTTCTACAAGATTTGAGCACAAAGTTACTTTGTATTCTGGACTATTCAGTGATGTTGATTCAGTGATATTGCTTAAAGTGGCCCATAGAAATCATTCTGGGGATAAAAAGCACATTTTGGCTTTAGATTATAAAACTTGGACTTAGTACAAAACTTTGTTTTAATGGAACATAAATGTGTTTTTCAAGCCCCGTGACAATTTCCTGTGGCTAACTCCTGTACTTATAAAGTTATGTGGGATAACCTTAAAAAGCGCCAAATTTTGAACCACCCCACTTCAAGAGCCTGTAACTGTGACAGCATTTTTTTAGGTAAAATTTTGCATGGTTTCATTAAAAATGCTTAAGTTAATTTACAATAAAACAAAATCAGCTGGTTCCAAGGGGTTCAGAAATGAACTTTTCCTAGATTTGACTGATTTTGAGTGAAATAACCCAAGAGGCAGGGCTTCCCTTCTGGTTAATAACCACAGCGGGAGAAATATATTAGAAATGTGAATTTTGGACTAAAATTTTGGACTAAAAGCAGGTACAAAAAGTCAGTGGGTTTCAGAGACACAATTTAAATTCAGTACTCAATGCCTCCATGACAGCTCCATAGTAAATTCCAGACAGTGAACTGAAATAGATCCAGATTGAATTAAATGGGCAGCCAGGTGGCCTCGTGATCAGAGAAACTGTACTGATGGAAGATTTCAGGCCGATCGATCGCTGGCTGAATCTGTCCGCCGTACACAGCTTAGGTGTTATCTGAGACACTGCTGGTCTAATTTTGACAAAGCGTGAAAGGAGGACAGGTCTCGGCGACATGTTCCTGTGTTACGGTGCTCTGTAGGAGACACAAATGTAGCTCTTATGTAATAACAGAATCCACATTGTTGAATGATCATGGAATCACGCTTTGTGGGAGATAAGAGGTGGTAGAGGTTTTTACTAGAGAGATAAATTTACAGGTTTGTCAGTTCAGTCTGAGAATAAATGAGCAAAGAATACAATGCACTTTTACTCGCTTTGTTTTAACACGTTTTCTGTTTTCACACATCCTGACAAAGGCCATAAAAGATTCTTGTTAAAGTCACATCTTTTTGACTCCTTGGACTTTAAGGTTCAAAGTTTCTAATTTGATAAAACACCCTTTTACATAGGTACTGTTATGTATACAGCTATATTCAGCAAAACAGCTCCAAAAGCCTATTGAAGGCACCCAGCAGCTAGATGATCAAAAGAGCAGAGAATAATAATTTAGGTGACGAGATAGACATTTATAGGATGTTTGAGTGTAAAATAAAGGTAAAAGGAAGCTTAATATTAGACTCAGTTTCATCAGGTGGACACAAACATCTAGAAATGCACATTAAATATATGAACAAGTGGTGCCAGTCACAACAAACCCCACCCCCAGCAGACATTTAGCTGACCGGAACATTGCCTGTCTCACAAACATGTCACTCTTCAAACACCGAATTATCAAGATAACACATTGGTCTTATTGTCCATGCCCATGATTTTCAAAAGTTTAAAAATTTGATCTAAAATATCTTTAATTTTATGGTAATTTTCATTTTGTTGTAAAATAGGTGATTTCTTTTGGGTGGGTGATAATAGTTGAACTGACTGATCTGACTGATATTGAGACAAAAGGTGTGCCATATATTGGCATATCCGGATCATATCCCAATCAAATGTTACATGTCCATGGACAGTAGTGATATGCTTCTTGTTGTAACAAATAAGGATGATGTATCTTTTTTCAGCAGCGATATGGCCAAAAATATGCATTAAAGGGAGTTTATTAGGTTAAATTCAAGTAGCCTGCAAATCCAGAATTTGAATCAGGTGATCTAAGGGTCACTGGCCATCCTTCATGCAAATTTGGTATGAATTGGACTGGTAGTTTTGCTGTAATAATGTTAACAAACACCACATCACCCCCATGGGCAGGGTAATTACCATTGTATTGGGGTGAAGGCACAAGTCCCAGTGATGGATAACTCATAACTCCTGTAGAACCCAGACTGTCTGCAGCAGTGTTAATTTTGTTGACGAACTATTTTTGTCATAGTTTTCGTCAACGACCCTTTTTTTCATGCCGAAAACGAGACGATAACTAAATAAAAACTACCTAAAAGGATTAAAAATGATGATGAAATTGACACTTTCGCCAACAAATGAAAATGAGACAAAAATGCTTGGCGGGGACACCATCCAATCAGAACTTATTTCATTTTGTGACAGGGCGGGACAAGTCTGGAAAACATCCAATCAGAGCTGATTTAATTTTGTGACAGGGTGGGACAAGTTAGGAAAACATCCAATCAAACGCACAGCTGCACAAATTTGATCTAAACCCAGGAAGGCCACACTAGCCTGTGAATTTTTCAGGCAGAGCAGGCCTACTCATCAATATTTTATTGTTATGCTCAATGAACAAGGTCAGGTAAATAAAGATGTTGTTTGTTCAATATGCTTGTGTGTGTATTGGTCTTTCAAGCATTAATAATATTCCAAAACTTAATAAATGTTTAATTTTGTGTAAGTGTGTATAATGACAAATTCAAGGGAAACAAAGAAAAAGATTTACATTTTACACCCTTTATATTTTAGTCGACTGAATCAACTGTAGATTTAGTCGACTATATTCTTATGCTAAAACTAAAACTAGACAAAAATAAAACTATTCAGATGACTAAATTATGACTAAAACTAAATCAAATTTTGCTGTCAAAATTAACACTGGTCTGCAGTGACAGGATGGTAAGAAAAGCATTTTATTTTAATAGTTTAGGTGAACTGGCCCTGACTGTATTTTTGCCCTGTTCCCACCACTGAGTCGAAACTACAGTCCTCAGTGAAATGTTGTGTAATATGTTCATATTCAAGGAGACCGCCTCGCTCCTGAATTCAAGCTGCCTTCCTTAACCTCAGAGCTCAAAGCTCAGCTCCATTGCCCTGTAATGGAGTTATAGATTAGTGTTTTTATAGAGGAATCAATACCGGCCTGTAAACTGGTGGGGCTGTATACATTATTGATCACTCCACAGAGCGGTTTGTGTTTGTGTCTGTGTGTTTTCACCCACTCTTACACTTTAGATAATAAAAAATGATTGCGGCTTAAATCAGCAGTTGACAGGTTTGTTCGATGGTGGAGGTGCCAGATGATGATGGACCTCATGTTTGCCAAAAAGATAAGACTGATTATAAATCATTTTAAAGGTTGATTTGTAGTTGTTCATCTGTGTTCATTCAGCAGCAGTTCATCAAATTCTGAAAGTGGAATAATGATCCAAAGGAGTGAGCCATAAGGAATCTGTTTCTGATAAACTCTTCTGGCATTACCTCTGAAGGTCTTTTACAAATTCTTTTTTTTTTTTTGATGTTAAAAAGTTAGATGATTATTGAAGAAAATCACCAAAAATGATTATCAAAATAAAACAGGAAGTAACATGACAGGGAAACATGTCATGATCCTGGGTCGTGTGTCCTGAGTCAAGTTTTTAGTTTTGTTTATTTGTGTCTTCAGGCCTTCTTAGTGAGCCTTGTTCCTTGTTTAGTTATGTTTGACTCCCTCAGTGTGCCTGCCTCCTCATGTGTCATGTCTGCATTCTGTGTTCCTGTTATTTACTTCCTGTTTTATTTTGCTAGTCTCCGTTCCCTGTGCATTATATTTTGTTTTGCTTCCTTTGTCTTGTTAGTCTTATTCTGTTCACCTGTGTTCCCTGGCGTTTCCACTCCCTCCTCGTTAACCCTTATGTATTTATAGTCCTTGTTTCCTCCTGTTATTTTTCGTGGTGTTGTCAGAAGGTTGTGTGTTTTTGCTTTTTCCTGGCTGCCTGAAGTGCCTTCTGTTTATGGATTATGTTCCCTCTGGAGGGAATTTGTATTGTTTTGCTTAAGAACCAAGTAGTCAAGTCGAGTCTATGAAAGCCTTCCGAGTCTGCGTTGGGATCCACTCTTTGCCTGGCACACAGCCCGTTCCATGACAGTACACAGAAACTTAACAAGCTACAAGGGAGCGCAGGGCGGGCATGATAAACTGAAACACAGAATTAAATATAAACTACAATCCTAACCACAAACAAACTACATTTCAAAGGTAGCAATAACTAAAACTGAGAATATGATCATAAAGAAACCAACCAGGAAATATCTGCTACATGAAAAAGCTCAAATGGAACTCCAACACAATAAACATAGAAACTCAACTCATCCAAGAGGATTCTTCCGTTCTAAAGCAACTGGCAGTTGAACAGAGATGGTGACTTATGACACCGGCTATCAGCCGCCCACCTATAATGCAGTCCTGAAATCCTTTGCCAGGAATTTTAACCCCCATTTACATCTAGCCTCATGTGACCTTAACAGCTCACATCATGGTGTGGTGAGCCAATGTCTCACAGAGGTTTCACCTGCTCATGTGACCATTCACATGATCAGTAGTGGGTTAACAACCCTCAGGACCACCTGAGAACACTAGGGGTTCATAATCAGCAGTTGTGACATTCCTCCTCATTGACTCTGACTCATTTCACCCAAATCCTCCAGATTCTTCCATCACAGGCTGTAAAACACAGTTTACTACAAGCAGATTAAAACTATAACTCTTGAGAGCATCGTCTCCGTTGCTCGGTGGTGGAAAGAGTCCCATCAAACACAAAACTGTCTGTTTGTGTTTTTTCAGGATGACAAGGATGATGATGTGTGCGAGGAGGAGAAGCTGGGAAGATCATTTATCTCAGCCAACAGGAAGAGGCTGCTGTGGTGGGAATCACGCCAGGGAACAGATGAGAAAAATGTACGTTGAGGTTAACGCACACAGCTAACAAAGTACTGATTATTATCATCATTTTCACTATTATTACCATCCCTCTAAAACAGGTTGGATAAAGTTTAAGACTCATTAAAAAACAAATTTTCTTTTCAATTTTTAAGTGCAAAAGTCAGAGAAGGCTTGTTACTTTTGTTAGAGCTGGTAACAAATGTTTTCCTGAAAGCGCTTTGATTTGGTTTTACTATTAAACAATAATGAAGTGGAGTGGAATAAATCAGTAATATTTTAAGGCAATCAAACTTTCAAATAACAAGGAAATCCCCTCTCTGTTAAACTCTAAGGTCGAGCTACAGCTGTTGATTGTTTCCATAAACTCACATTTGCTTCATCTTCATAATAATAAACTCATCCCTGGAAAGATTTCAGATGAACACTCGTTGCCTCTCTCACACGCGCACACTTATTGTGACCTTGCTCCTAAATCAAGGTCTGCAGTCTGTCTCCACCGGCCACCTCTTGAGATTTAAATGCTTTCAGGGTGTGCAGATGCAGATGAATGATGGTCTCGATTTACCGATTAGCAGCGCTCGACTTTGTTCTTGCTTTTGAACGACTATAAAGAACACGGAGGCCTTTGACTTCAGCAGCTCATCGATAACGCACCTTACCTTGTATGCTCTTTTTCTCCTCCTAGCTCCTCTCCACCCAGGATGGAATCAGTACAACTGAGGTGCGGGCTGCTCTGGCTGTGTCTTAAATCTGTGCATTTTCACCCCTTTTAGTCTTGCTGCAAGAAAGGGAATCACTGCAAAGCACTTTTCACACTGCATCCTCATTGAACGGGGTTACCTTTAATTTATATTTCCTGATTGGTTCTGTTAATGAAGGGCTTTGTGTGTACATTAGGCGATATGTGCTATTGTAATAATTTTGCATATATATATACATGTTTGACAGTTTTAAGAATGTAAACCTTTCCTATAAGGGTCATTTCACGTGAGGTTGTCAAATACCTTCTACCTTACGATCTCAGATATGACTGAAAAAAATTCCTTTTTGTTTCTTTTTTTGTTTTTTTTGCATTTTTGGCCACAGCGGCTTTTATGGGCAGTGGAGAGAGACAGGAAATGGGGGAAAGATACAGGGGAAGACACGCAGGCAAATTGGCGGCAGGCCGGGACCCGCGCCGCCCGCACCGCAATGCGGCATATGTATGTGGTCGCCGGCTTCACCACTAAGCCACCCAGGTGCCCCTGAAAAAAATTTCCATGGGAAAGACAGACTTCTTTATTTGAAGTATGTACTGTAACATTTCAGGTCTTTGCTGCCATTGTTTTTCAAGGGATGAAGGTAGGGCTGTTTTTAGATGTTATTCTAGGGTCATTTTTTTTACTAGCCATTTTGAAATTCTTTTATCTAGAAAACTACTTGAGCAACGTCTTTCAAACTTTGTCTGGTAAATATCTTACTATAATTTCATGAATGTGGATTTTGTATTGTAGTTTAAATTAACACAGAATGATAGATACTTGAATACTTGGATGTCTGATCTCTGACAGCAGATTTGGAGGCCTATAGACACCACAGTTTTGCAGGTATGGTTCTGATTTGTTTACGGCTTCTCATATACATGGCGCATAATATCCTTTAAAAATGAAAGCAGGGACTTGAATTTTTGCCTAATTCTTCTTAAGAAGTGTATCTTTTCCATGGAACTTTTTTCAGGCAAATCTGTGCTGATTAAATGGGAAGTTTTTTTTGTTTGTTTATTTTTTTTATTTGATTCATTGAGATGAACCCATGCTGTAATTTTACAAACCAAAAAGAAAACAACAAACAACAAAACAACAAAAAGAAAAGTAGAGATCAAACTACCGGCATCACATTGTACTGGTATAGTTGATAATTGAGATTCAAAATGAAACATTCATATTGAAATACTTTGAATGAAAGATTCAAAGTGCATGAATGCTAGTGCAAGTATGCTATCCAGCACCAGCATACTTGGCAGTGCAGACTCACTTTGTTGTATATGATTGATTGATTGATTGATTTATTAATTTATATAGCGCTCAACAACAACCAACTAAGGTGACCAAAGCACTTTACAGTAAAAATTGCGTCAAAGAAAAATACAATAAAAATTACATCACTAAAAAAAATACACAAAGAACAAAACACCGAAACAAACAAAAACAAAAACAAAAACACCAAAAAAAATGCCATTCCACTACATGGTATTAAAAGCCTGTCTAAAAAGATAAGTCTTTAGCTTAAATTTAAAATTTATCTGGCCAGAGGTTAATCGAAGATCTAACGGGAGGTTGTTCCAGAGTCGGGGTGCTGCCACTGAAAAGGCCCGATCACCCCAGTGTTTTAACCTAGTTCTTGGAACGTCTAATAAAAGGTAACTGGATGACCTCAGAGATCTCCCATGTACAGGAAAACTTAAAAGCTCAGATAAATATGGAGGGGCTAGCCCATTTAATGCTTTAAAAACAAACATTAAGATCTTAAACTCAATTCTAAAACGGACAGGAAGCCAATGCAAAGAGAATAGAACTCTCATCACAGGTCCCTTTTCTTTCATTAACTACCACTAACTACTGCAGTGATAGCTCATTTACACATTTTATAGCTAGCTAAAAAAATTTAATAAAGTTCAATAAATAAAACTAAAGGGATTTTGACTGATATCACATCCATTTTTTAAGATTTCTGCTAATAATTATCCATTAAAAATCTAATATGTAAAATAAAATCTGATATCATGACAGCCCTAGATCAAAGTCATTTGAATTTGATTTTTTTTGTGAATTTTTTTTACCCCAGGTTTAAGAAGGGGGTTGTATTGGCTTAGACCAAAAAAACATGCAGTGTGAAAAGTAGAAAATGTCCCTCTATTGCCCAACAAAGCCAAAGTGTGGTAACTAAACAACCACAAAAAAAGTCCTTCTTAGTTATTATTTTCTGGTGGGGAAAAAAAAACACCAGTATCACACAGCATTAGTTACTCCTCTTTGCCTTTGTGGGGCGTGCTGTACAGTTGTGTGAGGCCATAACAAAAACGTTCCTCTACTATTCTCATATTCCTCATCGATTTATTTGTTATTTATTTAATGATGATCTGCAGGCTGTGCCCACCTCAAACGGGACGTCCTTTGACTTTGCCACAACTGAGAATGGGCCAGTGTGTCTGGACTTGTACTCCACCCCTCAGTACAAAATGGACCAGCCCAGTGATGGTACAGGTGAGTTGTTTATTACCTCGTCCACCGATAGGTGGAGGAGGTTATGTTTTCAGTCATGTTGGTCTCTTTGTCTGTTTGTCTGTTAGCAGGATAACTCGGATAACGATATGGATCCAAGAATTTTTAAAAGGATTCTTTACCGTTGTGAGATAGGGACAGTACTCACAAATTTGCATCTAACCTGATGAGGATAAGTCAGAATCCTCTGAAAAGAACGTGACCATAAGTTCTGCCATATATCAAAGTTTGTTCATGATTTAAGGAGGATTCTGGATCTAATGAATGCTGAAAATTATAGGGAAAATATAGCTGAACCTGATGGAGTATGACAACATTGGGTAATATCTATTGCAGCGTAGTATCGTTCTACTTAGTGTCTTTCTAGTTCATTCTGCTATGAAGTGTTCTAGTCTCTAATTAAACTAGTGCTGCTACCATGTAAAACCTATTCAAAATTGTCACTTCAACATTTTTTTTTTGCTTAATTGAAAGAATATTATTGTTCTTTGTAGGAAAAATGTATTAAAAAATAGGTAGTTGAATTCTAAACATGTTTACAATTGTTTAAATAAGGCTCATTCATTTAGTTACATAGGCTGAATATGACAAAAAAATTTTTTTACAGATTAAAAAACTTTCATATGATATAATTTTATTGCTTTTTATAAGTTAACTGTATGAGGAATAAAGCCATTTATTTGTCATAGTCTTGAAGTCAGTTCCTTGGCTTTAATTCTAAGTGATTTTTCAAAGTGATTTACTTAAGTATTTACTAAATACATGTTTGTGGTATTTCTACCACGAACATTTAAATAAAGTAGAATAGATCTTATGCAGTGAATTAAACTGTACCTTTTAACCGTACATAAAAGCAGTAAATTAGCTAAATGATCAACAGTTACAAGACTTTGACTTCATATAGTAATAATGAGGATTATTGTGGATAATAAGTGTACTAAATACATCTGCTACTTCACTCCTCCTTTCTTCCGTATTGCTTTAATGTTGCACTTCTTTGCAGCTGAGTTCACTGAATTGTTTTAAAGGAGTCCTTCACTGATTTTAGTCAATATAGTAGTTATGAGGGGGAGTATTTAATAGCCTGTGAATATGGCCTTTTAATGTCCCGAGGAGTTTGTGAAGGCAAAAAAGTATTCAAGGGACATCAAAGGAGTGAGGTCTCTGCAAGATAGGGAAGGTCTTATACAGGAATCTGTTGAGTTACTTTACTGTGTAAAATCTGAGGGTTTTAGCGCTTTTCCAAACTAGGAATTAAAAGTCAAGATATGTTTTCTTCTTTCCTTTATTAAATCAGACTCTTGCAATCATTTCCAACTTTATGGAAGGAATAATAAATCCATACAGTTCCACGACAGAAATATTGTAGCAATGTGTTGTGTTCCTTTGTCCAAACAGAGAAGAAAGAAGAGTGTGTGTATGAAGTGTGTTTACCCCCGGAAGACTCATCTGTGAAGGAGACTGAGGGTGAAGAGAATGCCATAAAGAAAAAAGGAGTCAGTGCGATGGTCAAAATCTTCCACTTCATCATGAAACAAAGCTACATCGGTGCTCTCATAGCCATGATGGTGAGTAATGTTGACAATCAGGGTCTTTTTTTTGCTTATATCTTACTTATTTTGTCATTCCTGCTTTTGCTCTTAAACTACATTTGCTGTTTATATTAACAGATTAATTTAACATTCCATAAACACAAAATTAAAACCAGAGAGTAACAGGCTCAAACCCACAAACCTGGTGGAAAAATGTTGTTTTCAAAACACTCCTGCCTGCTTGAGCAACATCAATGCCCTTGAGCAAGGCACCAAACCCCTTTCTGCCCCAGTGGAACTACTGGCTGACTAGCAGAAGGAAACTGTGGTTTTACTGGGCAGCTTCTACGGCTGCATGTGTGGCAGAATGCAACCAGAAGTGAGCATCTGTTCTCAGTTTACACATTCCTGGATTGATGATTTTTTTTATTTATTTTTTACAGAAATACAAGTAGCACTACTGTGTTATTAAATTGTTGTCATGTTGAAGGCAGTGTATGTTTCCTCAAAAGCTCAGAATTAATGGTGCCTTCACAGAAGTGCTAGTTACCCTTTCCAAGGGCAGTGACTCCATATAACTCGATATGTTGCTCGTAACTCTTTTCTTCTTTGGTCTGGAGAGCAGAGCCTCAATTTTACCAGAGAGAAATTGAGACCAGAAATATTGATTTGTCTAACCACGATAAAAGTTATCACTATGTGACGTCCATCAATCTGAGCCTCAGAGCCCAAAGAAGCTGCAATTCCTTTTTGTACATTTATGAGTGTAAATTTGTATTTTTCCAACACATTTTAGCTTAAAGATTAGAATTCTGTTAAATCGCTTATAGATAACTGACTGTTCATGATGCGGTGCCGTATGCCTGCACCTTTGCCTTTAATGTAAATATATTCCTTCAGAATCCTAAATCCCTTAAATCTTTGAATTATGTTTTTTGCCAAGAAAATTTTAATATCCAAAAGTCTTCCTACCATTCTTTGAAGAATATTGTTTTATAACCCTGTGCATTTTATCATCATGTTTGAGCAGCAAATTCAAAATAATGTGCATGTCACAGTCCTTTAAAAGTTGTAGATTGCTCTGGCATTTTTATACTTTCTTCCACCCTTAACTGAAGTCAAGCAATTGTTCCACCTTTAAATAAAGCGGGAGGATATTGTTGTCATACCTTTCTCTCAGACAGACCTCATAAACAGATGTCCATCTGTCAGCCCGGGCATTTGTCTGTGAAGTTTTACCTTTCCGATCAATAGATCCCAAAATCACAAGCATTTGAGCCATGAAATTTGACATATTTGTTATTTGTTCTTCAAAGATATGCAGCACCCTTTGTACCCTTTGCTCATTTTGGCTGTATTTATCTGAAGTGGGGAGTAAACAACATGGACGATTTCAGGCCGCTAATGCTGTGATAATATAGGCTAATGATATGTGGCCTCTTTCTCATGCCTGATTGACTTAGCCTAGTCATGTGATCATATTATGCTGTGTGATTGGCTATACCTACTTTATACATACCATTGTTTGCTGAAATGGAGAAAGTGGGGATTCCCCATATCTAGCAACTAACCCTAGGTCCCTGAACAGCTGGCAGGAGCTAGATAATGAAAAACTGGGGAATCCCAAATTTCTAGGTAAACAGTCTATTTATTGTAACATCAGTGCTTCAGCCTTATTGATTATCTTGTTATGCCAACTTCTGATTGGCCGAGAATTGTCTAATGTTTTGGTCAGAGATCACTCATGGCTATAAATAGTACAGACTAAGCCATACCTACTGCTCAGCAATATTGCTCAAATGTAAACAACATGCTTACATTATGTTTTATATGTAGTGTCCTTATGATTATAGTGATGTTATACATAATGCATTGATATCAGCAGATTATGTAGTACGGGTGGATTGTGTAGTCTTATTCCTGTGCAAACATGAGTATAATATTATGCGTGATTTCTGGCTATTTCCGAGTATGACCACTGCTCACTGTTTCTGAGCAGTGGTCATATTTGACCTTCATTAGGCATTCATGACTGCAGCATTTATTGTAAAATATCTCTCTGATTTGTTCTCTCCAGGCGTGGAGCATCACATACGTCAGCTGGCTGACATTCGTCTTCCTCATCTGGTCCTGCCTGCTGTGGATGGTGCGCGACCGGAGGCGCTACGCCATGCTGTCTTCTCCTTTCATGGTGGCCTATGGCAACCTGCTGATAGTTCTGCAATACATTTGGACTTTTCAGGACATGGACTACAGCAAAGTCAAAGGCTTCTTTGTCGAGAAGAAGAACCCATTCCACTCACTCTCATCTAAGGTTTGGGAGTTAAAATTAGCCAAATAATTTTCTTGATTTCCACATGTTTCGCCCAACTAAACATCCATGCAGCCGCTAAACCTGACATTTACATGTAGCTCGACAATCTGTAATCTGACAACACAGTGTGGTTTAATATGTACAAGGATTCAGATGTATTCAGTAAATGCTGCACAAAATTGTATTTTTTAGATTCTGAAACAATTTCACTAACATATTGTGTCTCCCCAGAAGTCAGTTAATAAAATAAGACAGTGTAGTTCTGTAATGTGCTCCTGAAGAAGGTCAAGTTTTAGTGTTTTGACATGTGTTGGAATAACTCTCAGGCTTTCATATTTCCAGCTACTGAACTTGACCTGATTATGTCTAGAGTGAGATTTTATGCAACACACAAACTTGGAATTGCCTTAATATATTTTAAAAAAAAAAAACATATTTCTGTTTTAGTACAGTGTTTATTGATATAAAGGGTGGAGATGCAATTGGATTACACACCTGGGCCAAACGGACACACAAGTTGAAACAATCTAATTATAGTTTACAAACTGATTTACTATATATGCAGAATATCACCTGTTGACCATCACTATTTTGCTTCCACAAAGGTAAAGTAAACAGTGTGTGATTTGTTGTAAGCTTTTCTTTTTGTTCTCATCTGTTTCTAAACATCATATTGATGGTGTGTAGGTCCTGTGTATGATGACCTTCTGGTTACTGCTGAGACAGACGCTTACAGAGAGACAAGAAAAACAACAGGAAGACAGCACTGGTCTCTCAGACGTTCATGTAGAGGATCAGATGAAGATGGAGGGTAAGAACTATGATCTTATTTTGTTTAGCTTACAATAGCATATCAACTGTTTAACACAGGTGATTGGAAGATGAAATTGTGGCAGTATGTTACCATAAACTTATATTTTGAGCATTTTTAATATAGTTAGAAAATTTGTAAACTTTGTTAATAACCAAATATCACTTGCAGGTATCACAACTAGCACATAATGGGGCTGGAAAGCTTTTAACACTGATCAACAATACCACTGCCACTGGAGATCTATGGGCCCGAAAGAATTTTAAAGAAGAAAAAAATATGCCTTTATCCACGGCAAATTCTAGGAATTTGGGTGTATGGTTAGACATTAAAAGCTAGAAACAGATATGTTGTAATAGACTGAAAAATGCACCATTGCTTTTACAGAGGAAGATGAGTCTGAGGAGGGAGGGGAACAGGACCTCATGCACGTTCTTGGAAATATGGTGATGGCTTTGATGGTCAAATACTGGATCTACATCTGCGGCGGCATGTTCTTCATTGTCACCTTCGAGGGAGATATCGTCATGTATAAGATCATCTACATGATGATGTTCCTCTCTTGTGTGGCGCTGTACCAGGTACCAAAGCACACAAGATGATTGACAGTAAAGTGAACATGTTTACATTCGTATCTGACATCTAAAAAATGAAAAAATGTCATGAAAAGTTTCTTTTGGTAATTTAATTCAAAAGGTAAACTATGACATAATCTACAGTATATTCATAACATGTAAAATTAAATATTTCAAGCTTCTTTTTTAACAATTTTGATAATTATGACTTACAGCTCATGAAAATCAGAAATTCAGTATCTAAAATTAGAAGATAATAATTTCAAGTTTGAGTAAATCACTTTATGAACAATATAAATGGGGTGTATCTCCTGGTCTAGTTCAGTACATGCAACCAAAATCATGGAGAAGACTGCTGACTTGACAGCTTTCTAGATGACGGGTCATCGACACCCTCCATAAGGAGGGTAAATGCACTAGATGCAATATTAGGTGAGCCAACAAAAAGAACACTTGTGGTGGTATATCAAGTATATTATGGCCCTGAGGCCAAATGTCAATTTGTGTATCTTCAAGGTGCCAGCAGCTCTGACAAAGCACCGGTATTTTGGGAACGAGGATCAGTAACGATTTCTTGATTGCAAAATGACAATAACACTTTGTAACCCTTAACAAATACATAATGTAGGACATAAAATGGCATGTGTGCCAATCTCATCAGCTCTCATCAGAATATGATGGTAATTGTGTATTGATCGGCTACGATACAATACATAATACAAGATATAATTCATAACTAAAGATTACATTTCAGTTTATAGCTTGCTGTTTTATTTATTTATTTTTTATTTGATAGAAATGATTCCATTTATCATAATTCCAGTATGAGGATGAAAGTGATCCAGAGAGTTTATAACTATTTCCAAACAAGCGTCCCTTCACAAGTTACAGTTTTCATTCTGATAAAAACAACGATGATATAAAACTATGATACATACACATTAATGGGGAAAATTTTACAGGGCTAAGGATGTAAACAGTGGTTATTATAAAGAATTACACTTCATAATTACATTATACCATGTGTTCATATTTCTATCAATTTTGGACAGGTTTATTAATAACATTTGGGGAACATGTGGGATATTTAAAATTATGATCTGTATAATTTTCAAAGCCTTCTGAAACCAAACGAGGTGACCCGAAAAAAAAGGATCTTTATTGTTCATATTATTCAGAGTATAAATATGAATACAATGCTATAAACTTCCCAGATTTAATTCTCCACTGACAGAATATGCTCTCTCTCTCTCATATTTTAACTGCAGTGATAAAGTTTGTGCATTGCTGGGCTGTAGCACATTTTGTTTTCCTAACTCCCAACAGCAGCCTGTGGCAGATTGAGAAGTCACCTAAATCCAGATGTCTTCTTCTAATTCTTCTCATCTAGGTGCACTATGAGTGGTGGCGAAGGATACTGAAGTACTTCTGGATGTCGGTGGTGATGTACACCATGCTGGTCCTCACAGTGGTCTACACCTTCCAGTTTCCTGAGTCGATACACACCTGGGGTAACATGACGGGCCTGGATAAAACTGGGTGAGTGCCACTGAGCAACTACCAGTCTGAGAAGCAGGATACTGACTCACTGCGCACTTCATTTCCCAAAGACAGCTGCATTTGGAGAAGCAGCTTAGTCATCAAACTGTCCTGAGTCATTGTTTTGTTTTGGGGTTTGTTTGTTTTTTCAGTAACAGGGCCCTGTTAAGTAGCTTTTTGTTTTGGGGGAACTGAAAATTTAAAAATTTGAAAACATAATTCATAGATGTCTTATTTTATTTGATTTTCTGTGTGTGTGTGTGTGTGTGTGTGTGTGTGTGTGTGTGTGTGTGTGTATATATTTATATATATATAAAATGCTCATTCATGATTGTACCTAAAAAATAAATAAATTGTAGCAGTCAAGTTCTAGCTGGCCAGAGCACAACTACATTGGTATCTGCCTGTTCTTCTAACCCAATTCACATAGCATATTTGTCTCATGTGTCTTCCTGAGGAATCTGGATATTTTAGGTAGTGAAAAAAGCAGCAGTAAAGTTAAAGTTTGAAATATGGGAATACACACAGTTCCAAGACCTCTGAAACTATTGTTTGTTGTTTAAGCAATATATCAGTACAAAGTTAAAACAATGCAAAAATAAGAATAAGAAAAATCTCGTGAATGCGATAACTCGATATGACCCAGTATGTTCAAATTCACACCATAGATGCATCTAATAAAACTCTCAGATGAGTTTGAATCACAGCAACTTTTACCTCAAGGTCAAGGTCAGAGATCAATTTTTCCGACAATCTTGTGAACATGATAACTCGATGGCGATGTCACAGAGAATTGTAGATTTGGTAGCATAGGTGTGCAAGTAGTTCTTACCTTAATAATCCCAATCGCATGAAGTGGCAGTATTCTCAGTGGTTTATATTTATTATAAATGTAGCATTTCTTATTCCTGGTTCTTACTTAGCCATTTGTTTTTTTAATTGATATGGTGAATAAAGTCATGAAGGCTCACATGCACCCCATTAAGATCTACTTGTGTTCGAGGACTTGTGCTTCCATTTGTGCCACCTAAAGGTTCTGCTGCCAGGAGGCTGAGGGGCGGCACTGGCAGCTGCCGGTGTTTTCAGTTTAATTTTTAGTTCAGTTTAGTTTGAGTTCATTAAGATTTAGTTTAGGTTTTATAATTTGTAACTTACAGTGTTTGTCAGGGAAATATTAAAGAGTTTATAACAGGTGTTACAAAACAAACACATTGTTTTTTAATTATTACAAAATTTCTTATATATTTCTAATAGGATAAAATGATGAATCAATGACATTTTATATGCAAATAGTTAAAAAAAAATCAGCTTCTCTGTGCTCTATTTCCTCTAAATGTTTGTGAATGCAGCCTAGAAGCCCTGGGCTTGAAGCAGTTCGAGCTGGGTGAGCTGTTCATCAGGATTTTCATTCCCACATCCTTCTTGCTGGCGTGTATTCTCCACCTCCACTATTTCCATGACCGCTTTCTCCACCTCACTGACCTCCAGGCTGTGGTGGCTAAAGAAGAGAGCACTATCTACAGGTGAGACACATGCTGTTTTTTCAGGCCTTATTGAAAATATCTCTTTCTTTGTCCTCTTTATGTGCAATATTTGCTAAGTTCATAATTAATTTAAAAAAAAAAAGTGACAAACTTAGGACAACAGTAAGATGATACCTCTGTGAAGTTGTTCATATATAACCATATATGGTTCTCAAACTTTTTCCGTTGCCCCACTTTGCCAAAGTGGCAGCATGACGGCTCTATGTACACAGCAGACAGTGATGTGGAGAGGTTTGCTAGTCGCCCCACAAGTGGGTGCGCCCCACAGTTTGAGAAACATTCATATATATATATGGAAACAGTAGGAATTTTGGTTCTAAGAGGTTATTCAGAATTATTATGTTTTTGTTTGCTTTGAAACTAAGTAATTTTCCTCCATGTAACCTGGAGGCTTTTAGTTGGCTGTAGAGCCAGACCAACACCAGTGCGGATATTTGGTAATCTTAAAGCCACTATACTGGTCAACACTTCTAATATGGCTGAAGGGTGTTTCTCCTGTCTCTTCTTTGCATTTTTAAAATTTTCATTTATCAGCCAATAAATGAAAATTATACGCCCATACTGATGTATCAGAAATATTGGCCAATAATATCGGCCGGCCAATATATCAGTCGTGTGATATATCAGTAAGGCTTTAGTTTGCTGTACTGTCCCATCCCTGCTTCTGCTTCTTTTGTTTTTTAGTTCACAATTCCCATGAAAATTGATTAGTAAATAATACTTAATTATTACAAAGAATTTTCAGTACTGAAGAATACAAATTCATACACATAAAATCCAGCAAATGTTTGTCCCCATTTTTGTCACAGCCTGTTAAATGCCTGTTATAGCCTCTGTTCTCATCAGTCATTGCGTGCTGTGTCATGCAGCTGTGTGTCATAACATCCACATTTCACAGTCTGTGGCATGGGCCATTTAACTTTAGTGCTGTTTTTGTGGATTCTCCATTGTTCTGCTGCCACTTGCTCAGCTCTTCTTCCCTCTGCTTCTCTCTGTGACCTGCTGCTATCTGTCTTCTTCCCCTGTTTCACTCACAGCCACGCCAAAGTCAATGGGCGTGTCTATTTAATCATGAATAGGTGGGTATCTGCTCGCTTTCTGTGGCATCCATCACCATCCCGTGTCACCTCTGAATCTTAGCGTTTTCTTCCTTTTGCAAAACATCCTCACCTCCCACACTGATGTGTCCCTATTACCTTGTTTCTGATGGTACTTTACATGGAGAATGTGAAATATGTTAATCCTGAAAATCAGGTATTTTTCATGACATGATTGGGTTTCTTTTTTGGGGCTTTGTGTTTATATATTTTGCCTGTAGCCTACTCTTGTTTGGGTTTCCTGTTAGCTTTCTGGCTCTCTTATCTTGTCTTTTAACCATTTCTCAAATAAATTTTTTTTACACTTCTGACAGGAAACTTCTTTCTCATGCATGTTTCAATCTGGAAGACTTTCTTCCTCCCTTTCAGTAGCTTTCCAATGATCCACACCCTGATCTATGCACTGAACCCCAGAAAATTACCCCCTTCCCAAAAAAGCTTGCCTCCTCTAAACCACTGGAGTCCTACAGCCAGTTTTTGTGCAAGTCAAGTTTTAGTCTGTTTTTGTCAGTTTTTCTCCTCACTGTTTATAACGACTTCTGTGTAACTATATTGTCCTGAGCAGCATCAAAGAAAAAATTTCCACTCGACCGAGCAAGTAAGTGTGACCACCAAACAGCACAATGCTCGCCTTGACATGCAGCCAGTTCGTGCAAACCAAACCTGAACTTTGACATGGCTCCATTATTGCCTGAGAAGACTTTAAAGGGTTAATGCCTCCCTTTAGCTATTATTTATCTGCTGCTCGAAGATCAAACACATGAAAGCACAGATTGTGTGAAATAATGCAGCGGGAATGCGCACTGCTTTTTGTTTAAAATGCCTGATGAAGCGCTGCACTGCTGTTCAGTTAGCAGGCCGAGCTGCAGAGTTCTATCCTGCATCAGAGCCATTTGATGATCATGTGGACCTTGTGTATGAGTGTTTGTAGTATTTATATACTTATGAGGACAGGATACATTAAGAGAACAATGAAGGAGATTTAAATGTGTGTGTGTGTTTTTATGAGTTTTTAACAAGCAGATATCACATCTAATCACTACACAATCAGTAGAATAGAACAAAATAGCTTAGAGCTCAACAATAAGAGCACATAAGGAGATCAGGAGCTGCGACAGCAACAACAAATTGCAACAGATTGGCTGTTGGATAGTTGATATGCAAATTTGTAAATGTCTGTCTTACATTCAGGACAAAAAGTTCTCACAAAAATGGAAGTTTACAGTTCCATGATAGCTTAGAAAACATTAAAATGTTTTATGATTGAAAGGCCCAAATATATTTTTTTTATGTTTTACTTTATAGTTCTAAAATTTGCCCTGAAAACACACCCTAATTACCCTAATAACACTAACTTAAAATTCAAAAGTCACTGAAAGTCCTCATATGTATATTAATACAGATGTGTGCCCGAGTGTGTGTTTTTGTGTAACAACTTCTGCCATGTCCTCAGACTGGTGGACCCAGATGGCAGCCTACCAGACCTCAGCATGCTCAGTGCCAGCTCGGTGAATGCAATGCTTCTCAGAGAGGATGGCGAAACGCAGGAAAAGCAGAATACGCAGGGGGGCTGGGATATGGAGAAAGAGAAGGAACAGGCCCTGGTGGTGGTGATGGATGACACTGACATGGCTGATGAGAAGCCCAGGAGCCTGTCTGACCCACAGCAGTCCAGCATTGAGGAGAGCCAACAGTGCAGTGCGAAGACCGAGCCAGAGCCGAGCACGGAGCAGAGCTCAGGTACAGAGCAGCGCAGCAGATCCATGACCTTATATGTGATATGAAAAATACAGAGAAATATTTTAGGCCTGAATATTTTTTGTTTGAGCTTCATTTTATCTACTTTCATTTAATCTAATCAAGCATAACATTCAACCACTAAAACATTTCCATCTGTTAAAGAATGCAAGTAAATAACTGCAATTTAGCATCTTAATTTAGGGCATATTACATTGGGTGGTGGTCTAATAAATTTGTGCACTGTGTAAATTCTCTGTGTGCTGTGCAGTCGTCACATACTGGATAAAATGTTTCTGTCTCAATTTAAGAAATGTGCTCTTTATTCCTACAGTAGATGACCTTGAAGGTTTACTTGGGTGTTGTGTCCCATCATTATTTCTTTCAGTTTCCCTCAGGCTGATATCCAAACAAAATTTAAGTTGATAATAACTTTCTAGACTGCTTGTCATATTTACACCTCATATCGGGCCTCATTCACAAACAGTGCATGTGCTTAAACTAAGGATACAAATGTTTTATGGACAACTCCACCTTAAAAAGCCTCTTGTGACCACTGCTCTATAAATAGAAATTTTCTTCCGGTAGGTGTGTGTGTGTGTGTGTGTGTGTGTGTGTGTGTGTGTGTGTGTGTGTGTGTGTGTGTGTGTGTGTGTGTGTTGTGTGTGTGTGAAAAATAGGAAAAAAACAAAATTAGAAAATGAAAAAGACAGAAGAAAACACTCATTACAAATAAAGTAAGCAAAATAAAAGCAGTAGTAGGTACAGTATGGTTCTAGATATAGTGCTTAACAAATTTATTAGACTGGCTGTCATAAAAACAAGAAAACACAAATATTTTAGAAATCTGTCAGAAACCTGTTTAAAACTAAAAGTTATATTGGCATTTACAAATATAATAACAAACTCAATTCACTTTTTTTTTTTTTTTTTTTACCCAAATTTGAGCCGACACACTGGACTTCCCTGAGAAGTCAGAAATTAATCAGCATAATATTCAACCACTGAAACTAAATTTTCTGACCAAAATGCAGTAAATAACTGTAGCTTTTCATCTTTTTCAAAAAGTAATCATGTTCTTTACTATGTTTTTCTGCTTTTTTGTTAAAAATGTGTGCGTACCATTCTGTCTGTAAACATGATAGCTCAAAAAGTTTTGTACGTGTGTAGGGTGGGTTAACAATCCATTCATATTTGGCTTACATCCATCAAGGTCTTCAAGGTCAACTTAATGATTTATTGGTCAAAAATGAACAAAAATCCTTATAACTTAGAAACTATGATTCTTACAACTGTGATGTGTATCGTCAACATATAGAAAGTATAAAGATTTAAAATATCATGTCACATTTGACCGCTGACTTCTTCTTTAAGGTCAAATAAGGTCAAACTTTCATAAAATGCCTTTTGTCTTTTAAAACTATCCTGAAAATTTTACTGCCTTTTTTTTTATACTGGCAACGTTTAGGAAATTATACAGGTATATGGGGATTCGAAATATCACATTATACTTTGCACCCAAATATCATTTCACATTTTTTTTTCCACTTTATTTTTATAATCATATTTTTATAATCAGTTAGAACAAACTTTTACAAATAAAACATCCATATACATATAACCATAGTCGGCAGTTGGGAGCAGCAGTCCAAGCCAAAGTCCATGTTCCTCTTTTCGTTTATTCAATCAAGATTGTCCTGGATTCTGGCTGCTGTTACACCCAAATTTCCCCTCTGTGGGACAATAAAGGCTGTTTCTTCTTCTTCTTCTTCTTCTTCTTCTTTGTCGCTGTTCCGTATAATGTCCATTTTGACCATTTCTTTTGGTGTTGGTCTTCTTGTAGCTTTAGGTGGTGTGTTATCTTTTCCATAAGTTGAATTTCTTCTATCGTCTATATCCACTGGTCCATAGTAGGGGGTGTCTTTTTCCCCATTTCCTTGTAATTGCCTTTTTACCACCTACTAGTAGTATTTTAACCAAATATCTGTCCCTTTTTTGTATACGTTCTTCAGGAAAATTACACAGGTATAGTGAGGTACAGGTCATAGGAACCTTGTAACCAAGTATTTTCAGGAGCGAATTACTTAACATCTTCCAAAATTGCGTTATTTTATCGCATTTCCAAAAGATGTGTGCCAGATCTGCCTCTAATTTTCCACAGTCTCACCAGCAGGGTATACTTTTGTTTAACTGTTTACTTTTTGGGTGAGATAAAAAAAATGTATTAGATTTTTCCAGGAGAATTCCCTCCTTGAATTTGTGGTTGTGGTATGGAACTTCCACATGTTTAGCCATTCTTCATCTGTGATTTTTATGTTAAAATCTGATTCCCATTTTAATTTTTATGTATTTGGTGGAGGATCTGTTTATGAGCAAGTTTTTATATAGCCTGGATATGACTCTAACTTTACTTTCTTTATGGACGTTTATTATTTGGATTATTTGGTATACTTCCCTGGATGGATCTGTCCTGATCTCTTTCTCCCTTATTTGTCCACTGTTTAAATCCGTTGTCATATTTAGGCGTATAAAATTACTGTCATTTGCTACCCATTTTAATAGGTTAGCATCCTTCTGGATCTTATATTCTCTTATAATGTGGAACCATTGTTTGAGCGTAAAGCTTGAAATAGGATCTATTTGGTTTTCTGCCTTTTTGTACATCATTTCACATTTGACCTCTGACCTCACTTTTACATTTCACATCTGCCTTTCTTTCAAGTTGGCCCCAAAATGTGTTAAAGCTTTAAAGAAAGTATCATCAAGAGAATGAGCTGCCTTGTTGGTTAGAAATATACTGTAGTATAATATTATATAATAAACTTATGCATGTCCAGTTATTTACATGTCAGTACCTATTATCCAGTACCTGCTGCTGCGTAAAGTTTGCGTGAATAAAGCAAACATCTGTCATGCTGCCCTTATGTGATTTTTACTGCACTACAAACTTCTTAAAGTATGTTTAAAAAGAACAAAGAAAACAAAATGAATACATACAAAATGCAATGCTGTTCCCTTAAAAGTAAATAGTCCCCAGACTGTGAGCTGCCTTGTTGGAAGTTTGCTCTGTTGGCGTGTGTATTGTTTCTTTACATGCATACATATATTTTCAGTGTTTTTCCTTTCCTTGTCTCTAATTCACCTTGTTGGTTTTTTTGTGCGATCCAGTCTCATGACATTTTACTTTCATTTTGTTACCTTGTGTGTCTCTTGTGTGTCTGTCTGTGTGTATTTATCATCCTGGAAGTACATGATTTGGGACAATCATGGAATTATTAAATAATGGATGCAAAAACCCCACAGATTCAAGTTTGGGTTAGGGTTATTCACATTACAATAACACAGTCCAGATCACTGGTTCTCAAACTTTTTCTGTCATTTCCTAATTCACAAGCTGACAAAAGCTTTCCTCCATTTGTGCTGTCAGAGGTGTGATCTAAATAATAATAAATCATAAGTTAAGCTCTTTATAAAGAATGATGTGGTGGCTATACAACATTAAATAGAGTTAATTCTTTTTAGAAAATACAAGCAAGCCAAAAATACAGCATTTAATGTTTTTATTTTAAATTTTAATTTATAATAATACAGATGATTTACTGATGCATTGTTTTGAATAATTCTAAAGTTGATGAAGTTTCATCCCTGCTGGACATCTCTACTCTCACCCTCATATGTCCACAGTTACATAGTTGATCCTTGTTCTTCCTTTGCTTCCTTCTTGTTCTTACGGTTTATTTTTTTCCACATTAACTTTAATGTCAAAACTACTTTTTGTGTCTGAGCTACAAGTCTCAGGAGACGCAACATTGCTGTCAAAGCCCCATTTTTCTTTTTTATGAAGCGAAACGGGACCTTAATAGCCTGCTGATTGCATATAGCTGTCACACACATACGCTTAGTGACAATAAAAAAAGAAACTGGCCAGTGCATGTGAGTCATTAATCACTAATTTAATGCTACGCCTGTAGTTTTTCAGTCTGCTCTCAAATTTGTTGTAGTCCGTAAAGGTCAAAGCTCTGTGCTGCTGCCCTGGTATCTGCTGCCTGCACTGACACTAGCCTGTCATTAATCATTGCTACAGAAGTTGTAAAAATTGGTTATACTGCAGGTTTCAGTAGATTTATCTTGAGTTTTGTGCTAAGACACTGCATGTAGATCAAGTACTCACTTTTACCCTCCTGCTAAGGCCAACTAAAGCTGCATTGCTAGCATATTTACAGAGGCAGTCTTGAATGAAAATTTTGTTTACATGCACAAAAAATAAAAGAGGTGATAAAACACACCGCTGCGGCCCTGCAGGACCTCTTACTTTATAATGAGTTGTGGGCTACACAAGCTGTATTCTCTCAAGAGTTTCTTATCCAAACAATGAGGCCTCTATTAAACCCTGAGATAATATGGATTTTGTAAAAGTATACACCCACTACCACATTGTGGCTGTAGTTTTTTTTTATATATATATATATATCCTTTATGGGAATATAAAACAAATTATTAAGTCCCGTTTCTCAGGTAACTAAAACAGCAGTTTGCAATTCGCTTGTTAATACATATTTTGAGCTCGTTCTCATTAAACTTCACATTTTGCATACTGGAAAAAATGATGTTAACAATCCTGTAACAGCTTCGGGATTTCTGTAAAACACATGTTTACTCCTGGGTTTGAAATGGTACACATTAAAACTTAGTTTGCTACCACAGAAGACAAAATAAACAAGAACTGGAATTGAATTTCTGGCATTTTTCCTTTAAAAGTTTATTCTGCTTCTGTAGACAGACTAATGAATTAATGGAGTAATTAAATATTTATAACAAGGCATCAGCGAGTAAAGGCAGCCTTTTCTGCCTTTACTGTTTTATTTTGATAAAATACATATCTATACAATCAAACATTCCTAACACAATTTAAGAATTTATATTATATATATTTTAATCTTACATGAATTTGTATGAGGGGTTAACTCTAAAACTGCAGTGGTTATGTAAATTCTAACAAATATGAAAGGAATACAAAGATGTAACAGTATATCTGGCTTTAATTTTGGAGCGAACTGTAGAAAATTACAAACATATGGAGCATCACCTAACATAGTCCTGCAGTATAAAGATTCATGCAATCTTCCAGCTTAAATTGGCAAACTTACTGATCCAAAAGGGAAGAAATAGGGATATTAGTTTATAAACACTTTCCATTTACACCTCTTCAGTCTTGTTGCTGTTCCGTTTAAATGTGTCTGGTTTTTGTCTCTTTTTCTTAGATCTTAAGAATAAATGGCACCTGGTGGTTGACCGGCTGACAGTGCTCTTCCTCAAGTTCCTGGAGTATTTCCACAAACTGCAGCTGTTCATTTGGTGGTTACTGGAGATCCATATTATCAAGATTGTGTCCTGCTACATTGTCCTGGTTTCTATCAGTGAGGTATGAAAGCAGGAGATGTGGCTTACTTTTGTGTCTGCAGCAAGAGGAAGTCAAACCTCACTGAAATTCATATTTCATTTAATTTGACTGGTCAGCTGGAAAGATCATTTAATAGAGTTTACAGTCATAGTAAAAAGAAAAAAGTACACCCTCTTTCAATTCTTTTCAATTTTGACTTAGTTTTTGATAAATAAGGACACAGTATAATGTGGCATGTACCCTCTTTACCCTCACAATATCATCGCCTTTTTCCTCTTTTCTTTTCAGAGGACAGTGCGAATGTCTTTTGAATCTTGTGATATGAAAAACGATTCATAGCAGTTGTTATTGGAGGACATGGAAAAGGGAGATGAGTGGAAAAAGGTGCTGTTTTCTTTGTCCTCATCCCCTGTATTGTCTCTTGTGCAGGTGTCTTTGTTCAACTATGTGTTCCTTGCATCCTGGGCTTTTGCACTGCCATACAGCCAGTACCGGCCCCTTGCCTCTAGTGTTTGCACTGTCTGGACGTGTGTCGTCACCGTATGTAAAATGTTTTACCAGCTGGACTTAATAGACCCCAGCAAGTACTCCAAGAACTGCACTGAGGTAAATATTAACAGCCAACCAAAGTTGTATAGAATACTGTTCTTTTGCATTGTCACTATTATCTTTAATCAAAGTCAGATTTTTCATGTACACTTTTTCTATATATTGATTTTTGTTGGCGTTTTGCAGGAAAACACTGCAATAAAATGTTTGCATTCCAAGAGAAACAAAAACCTTTACTGCTAGCTTTGATGACTTGAATTAAAGACAAGTGAAGTACTATGCTTATTTGAAGGTCCATATTTCCATATTTTTATTATTGGACTCTGCTAGTAAGGTTTTGCATGATTTACAGATCCTATAATCAACGTTTGTCTTATACTTTCCCTTAGTTGAGCCACATCCATTGTCTGAAATTAGTTATTTTAGATCCTCTGTCTTTGAGTTAATTATTGTCTGATTGGCTGGCCCTTAAAAACAGAAAATTTGGGACTTTTATGCTTACAACTGAAGCAATTTGTCTGAAATGGCCATATAAGGATATCTGCCCTCAATGACATCATATAGAGCTAAGAGTAGAAAAAAATAAACTAACATTTAGTCCAGCTTGAAGTCTGAAATTTTGGCTGGTAGGGATTACTTTGGCATACACTGACCAGATTATTTTAAACTTTGGCCATGTTTAATAAGAATGCCCACCACTGTAACAGTAGATCCTATACATATAAATATAAATTAATGAAAAATCATAATTCCTACTTCAAGCCTAGTCCTGGAAAAAGAGAAAAATGTAATAAAGATCCATGTAGAAAAAAGTCTTTCAATCTACAGCTAGCCTTAATCCATGTCTGGGAAACTGAGCCATTGTGTTTTTGTCCACAGCCAGGCATTAACGGAACAGATGAGAGTTTAAAATTGCCAGATTCTCTGCTGTATAACGGAACAGTGGATCCAGCCAACTGGGTGGGCCTCAGGAAGTCTGATGACCTGCTGGGCTACCTCAGGGTAAGACGTGGAAATGTTCGTCGCCTCAAACAATACAGCCAGGGTGTGAGTTGTGAAAAATTCGTGTGTGTGTGCGCGCGCACATGTGTGTGTGTGTGTGTTCAGAACTTAAACGTATAACTGCGGTGTTTACAAGAATATTGTAGTGTGTGTGTGTGTGTGTGTGTGTGTGTGTGTGTGTGTGTGTTCAGAACTTAAACGTATAACTGCTGTGTTTACAAGAATATTGTAGTGTGTGTGTGTTTTTTTTCAATGAAATTTTATGTGAGCAATAATCTCAATCTTATGTTTATTCCTGCAGAAATGATCCAGTGAACCATAAAAATACAAATGCTTTAATACGCCAGCTGTGCCATTTAACTTCAATATTTAATTTGAAATAATATCAAAATTCAATTCCACAAAATGCTGTCAGCTGAAAAAAGAATAAGTCTGAATAAATGTTCCACTACAATAGATGAGAAGAAGACAGACAATCTGTGTTGATGTTGGATTTTTTTCTGCTTTCCTGTGACACCCGTTTTATCCACACAAATCTCCGTACAGGGAAGAAGAATCCCTGTTCCATTTACTGAGATAAATAGCAAACTTTTGAAGTCTGAGAGTCAATAAATATATGAAAATTACTCAGCTTGACCGCAAGTTCTAATGTGTGAAAAATGCAGCAAGTGACAGTCAGCTTAGGGTTGATCTTTTCCTCTCTATCGACTCATCACAGCAGCTACACCATCAGGTGCAAAGCCAACAAGCCGAGCTCCTAACAGAGCCCTTCATAACAAGGGTATCTAACTACAGGATGTCACAGACAGTAGACCTTGTGCTTAACTGCAATTCAACAGTTTAAAATAAAAAGTTGTAGAACTCACCTTTGTAGGGATTTCTAATGTAGATGATCAGGTATATTTTTGACACTCCAGAGGAATTAGGATTAGTAGTTAAGAAGTATTAGTAGGAAGTAGGAATTAGTAGGAAGTAGGATTCTTTTGTGAGTGTTCTGTGAAATCTCACGCTCTGTCCTTTTAATCTCTCTTCTATTTAGCTGTAGTTTTCATACTGAAGCAGTGCTGCTTGGCAGCATAATGAAAAGTCAGACTGGAATGGGATTTGGATCATCCCTCTGTGCAGTTTCATCTGTATTGCCTCACAGCATGAGCACTAAAAGTGAATTTCTCATTCTATTGCTGTTTCAAGGTGCAGTATTGAAGTCAGCCACTGGGGATAAGCAGGGTCGTGTAGACCTAAGCAGGGGATGCAGGGAGTGACTGTCAGCCCCCAACACCCCCCTCTACAAATTGATGTGTCAATACTCCCTGACCGTTTCTCTGAAACCCCTCCCCATTTAATCTCGTTTCAAATACAAAAAAAAAAAAAAAAAAAATAGATTATGAAAAAAACTGTTTTTAAAACAAAAACTTTCAAATCTAAGTATTTTATGAATTTTCATCTGACCATCTGTGCAGAACAACTTCTGGATGCTGGCTCTCTTAGCACTGGAGGTAACCATCTACCGGCATCAGAAATACTTCAGACTGAGGAACAAACTGTCACCACCCGCTGCCAGGATTATCTTTCATGATATCACACGGCAGCACTTGGACATCAGCATCGTTTGCTTCATCAAATACTTCATCAACTATTTCTTTTACAAGTTTGGACTTGAGGTAGAGGGCATAATGAAGTAGAAATGCTTCAAATGTGTACCATGCATCATTGCTTCATGTATGTGCTCCTCTTGTGTTTTAGACATGCCTGCTGTTGGTGGTCAATGTCATAGGACAACGTATGGACTTCTACGCCATGCTTCATGCCTTTGCCTTAATAGCAGTCCTGTACAGACGTAGAAGGAAAGCCATCGCTGAGATTTGGCCCAAGTACTGCTGCTTCCTGGCATGCATGCTCACTGTTCAGTACTTCATCTGCATTGGGATCCCACCTGCAGCCTGTAAAGGTTGGTTTAATCAAATATGCCAGATTGCACTCACAATAACCAGACACTTGGTGAGTTAACTGCTGAGAATGCTTTCCTCATAGAAAGCATCCTCAAAACTGTGTTCTCCAAGATCGTTAAACTGGGCAGTGCAGTATCAGGCCTGTCTTTTCACCATATCACCACGGTAAAGTAGGCGAACAAAATCTTTTCATCCACCAGGAAGACAGTCAATTTTCCCACGCAGGTATGAATCCAGTGTGTCTGTCATTACATTATTCAAATTGTTTTCACTAATCCAAAGACACACATTAAAAGCACGTTGAGTTTATATATAATTAATTTAGTTTTAGAAATATATTTCCACTCAGTTCCATTTCACTTTTTCTTTGTTTGTATTCAGTAGTTAGTGTAGCAGTGGGATTTGGCAAGATCAGGTGTAGTAGTGCAGTGTGTTGAAAAGAATCACTTAGATATTAGTTACATGTTAGCTCAAGCAAATTTGTTTTCTTTGTGTACAGGCTGTGATCACCTGAGTTGAAATTCACTGCTCTTTGTGGATTTAGGGCTCCAGCTGAAATCAACAAGATCTAAGCAGATGTTACATGATGTATGTGGCTGATTTCCAAGCTCTTGACAGTATAACGCTAGTATAAAATGTATAATTTGGTGATTGAATCTAATCAGCATCTGACAAACCCTACCATTGATCACGAACACCACAGTCTGCTCTGCACCAGTCCAACAGAGTGCATTACCTTAAAATTCACCACAGTACTTCAAACTAACCAGTTTAGTCTGCACTAAAATGTAATAAACTACCTAGTATTTTCATGCAGTCTGTAAATACCACAATATTAGTATATTCTAATTTGCTTTACACATTTCATAATATGAAAAAAACAAAACTTCAGCAGCTCCCATATCAGTTTTTTTTTTTTTTTATTAAATAAATTCAGACATTACAAGTAAGCTTTAAATTTCCAGTTTATCGTATATTACTTGCTGAACAGTTCTTAATTTTGAAAATAATCTCTCATCTTTGTCTCCTCTCCTGTCCTGTCTGACATCTTCTCCATCTCTAAGAGATGAACATGTTTTTTTTTCTCTCTCTGTCTTACTGGGAAAACCAGGAGCTCTGTAGCTAGCAGACACACTGGGTGACAAACAACACAGAAACAGTTTGTGTGTTTGGTGATATTTGTTGAGCTGAATGAAAAGTTGCATTTGAAATTACTTTGCACTAAAAAAAAACGCTACTTCGTTTATGCTTGCTCGTCTTCAGTAGTGTTATCTAAATGCTGAAATCCTACGGCCACAACTTTATTGACATCTGCAGCATGAATGCATCACAGGGCTGAGAAGGAAAAAGGGATGTGTTGAGGGTGTAAGTGGACCATAAAATATCATTATTTTATTACTGTGCATGGGTCTCCATGCCATCAGCTGGAAGCAATTCTGGGCTGCAGCACATGAAAAATGAACTCACTCTACAGCATTATGCATTAACCTGCCTATCAGATTTAATTGCTCATTAAATGAAGGTGCTGGAATGCCTATAGTGTAGGTTCAAAGCCTGTTTATTATTGGTTCAGAGATAAACTGAGGCCTTTTTTCCACATAAATGATAAATAAAGCTGTTGTCTCCTTGTCTTCATGATCTGCTTTTTTTCTTTTTTCATTTGTTACCATGTCATGGCTCCATCCTTTAACAGCTCTTCAAAGTAAAACATGATATTTTTTATGATGTTCATACATTTGTCTGATGATTATGTTTCCTTTTCAGCTTATCCCTGGACGTCAAATCGCAATGTGGTCAAGTGGCTCTATATTCCAGATTTCCACAGCAGACCCAATCCTTCGTTCCTCATCTGTACGTTTTGTAGTTAAAGTGGAAGAATAAATAAAAATCCTCCTTTATAAGTTAGAAAAATGCACGTAAAGCTTCATGTGTGTTTCCAATTTAAAATAAAGGCTTCCTCTGAGCGTTAAGCTGGGATGAATTATATTAGTGGGTTATTGTTACTAATGCATTAGTTTGTCAGAATTATTCTATTATTACAATAATTTGTAGTTTTAACCCCAGTATGTAACTTTGTACTTAAAATTATGATAGTAACTAGTGAAAGTAACTAGTGAATAAAGCACTCAAACACATCTAGAGGATTACAAACGAATACAAATAAACTTTTGGCTTGCAGTGAACTAGAAGTATAAAGCAGTCTGACATGTAAGTAACTAATTTAAATTTGTGACTTGAGTACAATAAAGCAAATGCCCTCGCACAGGCAAAAAGAAACAATTGTGTTTTTATTATGACGTTTTAACAGTGGTTTCACCATTAGAAACACTCTCCTTACCATTCCTCTCCTCTTTCAGATGACTTCATGTTGCTGCTCTGCGCCTCCCTCCAGAGGCAGATCTTTGATGATGAGAACAAGGCAGCTGTCCGCCTCATGGCCGGTGACAATGTAGAGATCTGCAGAGACCTGGATGCGGCTTCTTTCAGTGTCCACAACCCTGTGCCTGACTTCATCCACTGCAGGTACAGCAGCTGCTACTCCCTGCTCTCTGAATTGCATATACTTACTTTTTACTTTCAGCACTACTATACATGCAGCTGAAGCAGAGGATTGTAGGTCAGATAGGCCAGAAAACATGCTGGCTTGCATACTACAAAATGCAACTGAATGCAGGAGAACATATTGGTATTGTTTTGATACTTTATTTAAGATGTATGTATTGGGACATTTCAATCATTTTCTGGAATATCAGTTGGTATGGCAGTACTGGTGCTGGAACATACTCCGTGATTCAAAGCTGTGCTCACTGCAGTGGCTGGCCTTGTGTATTTGTATTAGTTCTGCACAGATAAAGTTTATTACCATATGTAACATTTTAAATTATTTACAACTTTTGAAATAGATTTTACATTAGATTCTCTTGAAACAGTTTTCATCATTTTGGGACCATTGCTCAGCTCAGCCACCATTAACACAGAGGTCAACATACTGAAATGGAAAGGAAGTGAAGTAGCCAGTCTAATTGATGCTTAATGATGTTGTGTGTCTATATATGATGTTGGATACAAAACTGAAATGTGCTCCATACAAGTGAAGTTGTTAAAAGCTAAGTATATATATATTTGGAGATTTTCAAAAGTATTTTACAGTCAAATATTAGCTTCAGAAATTTATAACAGGATTTAACAATAAAGAAAAAAAACATTTTGATTGTTTTAGTGTCCCTAATTTTAATCTACCCAGGACTTTTTGTCTTTGTCTCTTACCTATTTGCCCTTCTGTATCTCTGTTGTGAGGTCAAAAAAGGAAAAATGCAAAAAAGCAATAAAGCTTAAATATCTCTGTTTCAGCAAGACACTAAATTTAAAGTGTTTGCAGTCCAGCATGTTGCATGTCTGCTTGCAGTTATATATGTGACTGTGTGTATGAATGAGTGATTAATTGCACATATTGTAAAATCACCTAAAAATTATTTTAGGTGATTCTGTGTCGCTGATTGTATGTTTGATTGTTTGACTGATTTATTGATTGATTGATTTATTTTGCTGTTGGCTGCAAAACAAATTGCCCTGCGGGGATAAGAAAGTAGATTGATTGATTGATTGATTTATAAATAGTGTTAAGTAAATAGTTTAATAGAACACTTACCTTCTAAATGACTCAGACCGTTAACACAAACTTTGAACTTTAAACACTAACAAACATTAATGTATCACTGCTGCAGTGTTTAACGAATTCACTAGACCAGCTGTCATAAAAACAAGGAAATACAAATATTTTAGAAATCTGTCAAAAACTTGTAAAACTAAAAATTGTTATTAATTAAGCAAATAAACTAAATTTGTGCTTTTACACTCAGATTTGAGCGGGCACAGAGCGGGTCTCAAATTAATCAAACATAATATTCAACCACTGAAACAAATTTTTCTGTTCAGGAATGCATGTAAATAACTAATTTGGCATCTTAATTAAAAAATAAATATGTGCTTTACTATTTTTAAAATTGTAAATCTGAAAATTAATGGATGACAATTATATTTAAGCATTAAAAACATAATTTTTTGTTTAAAGGAGCTTGCACATACTGATGGATTATCCGTTACAGAAACATAAAAAATTATTTTGTTAATTCCTGTTAATTTAGGGCAGCTCTGACATAAACCTTACACCGGGTGGTGGTCTAATGTATTTGTTAATTTGTTGCACTGCATGTTTGAAGTTTTACTTTTATTTCTTTTATGTGTTCTCAGTATTTTTCCTTCCCTTGTCTCTGATTCTCTTTGCCTCTTTTCTGTGTGATCCAGTATCATGACATTTTACAGTTGTTTACAGTAGCTGCTGTTGTTGTTTGTTTGTTTCATTTTGTTACCTTGTGTGTCTTTTTCTATGTATTCATCATCCTGAAAGTACCCCCCAATTTTGTTTTATGGATCAGCAACAAGAACAAAGAAGGAGCCACGCTGAACTTTAAATTAAGACATTAAAAACATTTTCATTCATATTAATTTCGATTCATATTTTCCAAGTGGTTTGAGAACCACTGCCACAGAGGTTTAAAATCAAAGCAGATCTAGAGAGGCAGACTAGTAACAAGTCGTTGCAAATTGTAAGAAATTGTTGTCTTACCTATCAGGTAAATTTGGATTTCAAAAATTAATATGGAATAACAAACAGACACTGTTGTGCCACTGACTGAAACCCTTTCTGCACGCCCCCTTTCCTCTATTTGTGTTGTCAGAGGTGTGCTCTGAAAAAAAAAATGCCGTTGTGTTTGGCTGCTAGATCTTAAGTGGGGTGGTGCTGAATAAGAACTACTCATTCAGCAAATGCCTTATCCTAGAAGAATAAGGTATAAAAAATGACAGCTGACAATAGCTCATATTAGTGGGGGATGTTATTGAATACCTGCAGTATACATAATTTTAAAATTTGCCTGATCTAGATACTGACTTTGCACATAAAGAGTGAACAGAGGATCTTGAGGGAAAGAGGGCGCGAGTTTAAAAAGACAGCAAGAGTATCCTGACCTGTCCACACTCATTGATTATGTGCTCTTCAGATTCCACTGTTTTGGTGTGCAAAGTGGACAAGTCTTTTATTAACGCACTCTGTGTCCATCAACAAGCACTAGTAGTGCAAGAGAGAGCGCTGTACAGCCCGTCTGTCCACGCCACAGCAGCTCTGCACTTATTCCATCGTTTCCCTCCAGGATCGAATTACGGATACGGGGTGGGGGTGGAGAAATCCATAATCCACAAAAACACTCTGTCCGTCACTCCCCGACTCAGACGCTTTTTCCTTGTACTCTAACTCAATAAATAGCTTTTAAGTATGGAAAAGGTATTTTCTCCCCCTGATGAAGAAGGACACTCACTCAGCTGTTCCGGCCCTTCAATGCATTGTCCTGTCCAAACCCACTTCATCAGAGCTGCTTTCTAAAGAGTTGAAGCTGTCCCATGTTTATGAAATTAATGCACACTGCATCTCATGTTTCCACTCTACACATCATATCGACAGCCTCTCACATGGAGCCATACACATGCTCTTAACATGCTAAAGACACACAAAACAAGCAGCTGTACCTGTGCTGAGCAACAGGATCAGGTTACAGCTCTTATTCGTATTTACGATCAGATTCTAAGTGACACTAAGTGATACGCTAATTGTGACTGATGAACAGATCATTCACTTTTGATTTTTGCTATATGCTAAACATGTCCCCTCACCTGTATTAGCAGCTAGCTGGGGTTCATGGTGTCCTCTTTCAGCTTCATGGGATTAAAATCATGCTCATTAACTATAACCATGTCCTACATTATTATTCCTATTGCTATATATTGGTAGCAGTAGACCTCATGTAAATATACATCTGATGCTCTTGACTTATTTAAGAATTAAAGTTCTCAAAGAAGTCCACATAAGGATAGAAGAACACAAGTTGATATTATGAGAGATGGTTGAAATTTGTTAAAAAAACAACAACAAAAAAAAAAACTACTTGTTGAACATAGACTTATAATCATTTTGTCAATTTAATTGAATTGCTCAACAAAAAGGAGAAAAGCGGAAGGAGAGAGGAAAAACAAATTTTTACCGATAAGTTGAAATTAAAAGTCCCTGGATCTTTAAAAATATCTGTAACTAAATTGGTTTGTGATATTTTCTTAAGAACATCAAGATTATGTCTACCAGCGTTTCTAATGGTTCAGTATCTCTTGGATCCATGAGTTTTGAGAACTTACGCTGGTAAAGACTTCTGAAAATTCATAGGTCCAAATCCAGATCCAGATAAACTCCAGATGTTAAGCACAAACCTAAGCAGTGCTGCCATGTTCTTTTTAAAGGGAAGTGGCTTTATCCTGGAAAGCCTTCCTATAGATGAACCTTTACATTTAACATGTTGACCTGTACAGTCTGAGATGTAGCTCTTAAATAATGACACTGTAATATGTCTTGTGTTGCTTTTCATCTGAGGTTGCCTTTGCCTAATTTTAGAACCTGACAGGGATCCGATGCTTTTTGACTATGTCCTGATACATAAAACCTGGGTATGAAAGGGGGTGTACTTTCTTTTTCAATTCTGACTGTTCCTGCACATGTGGGGCTGCCACTGTACTAGTTTGCGATATTGCCTGTTCAAACTTTTGCAACATTTTATTTAAATTTGGATTCTTACCCTCACAAATACCACACACTTGTTTCTGTTTCCATTCACACACAGCTTTCTGTATCTCTAGATCCTACTTGGACATGTTAAAGGTCGTCATGTTCAGCTACCTGTTCTGGTTTGTGCTCACTATTATCTTCATCACTGGAACCACACGTATCAGCATCTTCTGTATGGGTTACCTGGTGGCCTGCTTCTACTTCCTGCTCTTTGGTGGAGACCTGTTGCTGAAACCAATCAAAAAGATCTTGCACTACTGGGACTTCCTGATTGCCTACAACATCTTTGTTATTACTATGAAAAATATTTTGTCTGTAAGTAATCTATGACAAATTATATATATATAACCCGCAAGCTCCCAGGCCTCTGGTAGAAGACCCAAGCTTGGAGGGCAAAAAAGATATATATATATAATATCTGCATAAATATGTTCAAAGGAATACTATGATGTGATTTATGGTACAGAATTTACATAGCAATATATATATGAAATTTTAACTCATATGTTAAAAGTTAAAATGCAATATTTATAGTATGTAATGAAGCAACACTGTTTGTAGATCCTGGCTTGTGGCTACATCGAGGATCTGCTGAAGAACAACTGCTGGTTAATCCAGTTGTTCAGTCTGGCGTGCACCATCAAGGGCTACAACATAGACACAAGCCAAAAGGGTGTAGGTGAGTGGACTCAAAATTCAACTTTGATTATTAAAATATAGTTTTACATTTCATGTACAACATGGAGAAATATTCCTATCAGTGTTGGTTTATAATAAACAAATAAATAGATAAATGGATAAATAAATTCCTATTTTGGGGGCAGCACGGTGGCGTGGTGGTTAGCACTGTTGCCTCACAGCACGGTCTGGGTTTGAATCCACCTTTCTGTGTGGAGTTTGCATGTTCTCCCCGTGTCTGCATGGGTTTTCTCCTGGTTCTCCGGTTTCTCCCACAGTCCAAGACATGCACTTACTGAGGTTAGGTTAATTGGTGATTCTAAATTGCCCACAGGTGTGAATGTGAGTGTGAATGGGTGTCTGTCTCTCTGTGTTAGCCCTGTGACAGGCTGGTGACCTGTACCTGCCTTTTGTTCTATGATAGCTGGGATAGACTCCAGCCCCCCTGAATTCAGTCAGATTTTACTAACTGAGAATGCTGAGCATATCATTGTATTGTGTCAACTGGAAATTTATTGTGAAGATGTTAATTAATTAAATGTCTTTGGAATAAATCCTAAAGAAAAAAAATGGCTGTCTTGTCTGTGAATTCCAGTTGCTAAAAATTTTTGTGACCCGCCCAGCAATGAGGCTGGCATCATCTGGGACAGTATCTGCTTTGCTTTCCTGCTGTTGCAGAGACGAGTCTTCATGAGTTACTACTTTCTCCATGTGGTGGCAGATATCAGAGCATCACAGATTCTCGCATCCAGGTATTTAACGGAGACAGTTGCATGGAGACATTTTAAAAAAAAGGTTACAGATTTGATCCTGGACTCATTTTATTCAAGACCAGTGCACTTGCATATTGAAACTCCTTGGCAAACATATGCTTTTTAAGAGGTCACATTTTTTTACAGGTACACATTTTGTTTGGTACAGGTGTACCAAACAAAATGTTTTACTAATGTCTCTTTGTGTGTTTCAGAGGTGCAGAACTTTTCCAGGCAACTATAGTGAAGGCAGTGAGAGCCAGACTGGAAGAGGAGCGCAAATCAGTGGAGCAGCTGAAGAGACAGTGAGACCCTAAACATTTAACCTTCATATGATGAAATGATGTGTTTGTGATGTTACTGTCATGTGTCCCAACATTGGATTTAAAAATTATTACTTTTTGAATAAACTGTTCTCCAGTTATGTGCAAGGAGAACCCAAAAATATATGAAGGATTTTTATTGATCATGAAATTAAAAATCTACGCTTTGTAATATACTTTCAATTTTCAGGATGATTTTTTTTTTCAAGCTGCCCGGTAATTGCTATGATTGGCTGCTTTTCTTTCATGCTAAACTAATAGGTGTTATCTGATATTTATCAAATATCAAAAAACAAAAATATGTTTGTTTAAATCTTTCTCATTGCTGACTCTCTTCATCGCAGCACTTGGGTGCAAGTATATGCTGGTCACTTTATTAGGTACACCTTTTCGTTAACAGTAACTCAAATAATTATAAATAATACAAATAATTACGAATAAGGTATGCTGAAAAAAACATGTCCATATGCACAACATGTCAAACCTTGAAGCAATTGGACTCGCATCTCAATTTCTGCTGCAACATTCACGTATCAGGGTCAGAATTTGGCGTAAACGTGAAAGTATGGATCCATCTTGCTTTGTATCCATATTTCAGTATTTCAGGCTGGTGGTGATGGTGTAATGGTTGTGGTGGATATTTTCTTGGCATATTTTGGGCCCCTTAGTACCAACTGAGCATCGTTGAAATGCCACAGCCTGCCTGAATATTGTTGCGGACCATGCCCATCCCTTTGTGACCACGGTGTATGCATCATCCTGGCCACTTTCAAGAGGATAACACACTATGTCATAAAGCTCACGTCAGCTCAAAATGGCTTCCACAGTCACCAGATCTCAATCCAGTAGAGCACCTTTGGGGTGTGGTGAAATGCGAGATTCATGGATGTGCAGCCAACAAATCTGCAGCAGCTGTGTGATGCTGTCACGTCAGCATGGACCAAAATCTGAGGAATATTTCCAGCACCTTGTTGAATCTGACATGAAAAATTAAGGCAGTTCTGAAGACATGAGGGAGTCCAGCCCAGTACTAGAAAGATGTAACTAATAAAGTGCCCGGTGAATGATGGTAATGGAGGAACATGTCTCCCAGTGCAACACAGTGGGTTTTAATTCTTTTTTAGATGAGAATAAAATTTAGTTGAGACACAGGCTGTGCCATCACTTCATGTTGCGTTTATTGACAATACAGAAATCAAAAATCACTGAAAATGTCATGTTAAATCATGTCCATTTCATGATTTTGAGTATATTTGATTAGGCTCAGCCTAAGCCTGATTTAGCTGCAATTAGGTAAACATGATCCAGAAAAGCTTGATTTATCCTGGATTACTCTTGTTTCCTGGAAACCTGCTCTACTTCATAAAGCCAAAGTATTTCCACCATTTATAGTAACTCAGGAGTTACTCACAAGCTCTGATGATATCCACTCGCCCTCTCCAATGAGCACTCCACTGTTATGTAACATACAGTAATTTCCACATGAAGCCTGGATATGTTTATGGTCAGTCTGTTACACTGTTCCTCTGTGTCAATACTTCGTGTCTCCTCACCATCTCTTTGATCTAATCAGGATGGAGCGCATTAAGGTGAGGCAGCAAAAGTTTAAGCGGGGCAAGGAGAAGATGCTGAGCCTGGCGCAACAGTCTGGAGAAGGACAGACAATAGTCCAGCCTGAGGAGGATGATGATGATGGTATGACAAAGCCTGCCAGGTGTAGAATAACTAGGATTTCTAGTATTGCTCAAGGAAGCTGGGCATGAGTGTAATTCATGCTAGATAATAAGAAGAACAGAATTTCTATAAGTGTCATTTCTATTAGCAATGGCGCTAAATAAATACCTTCACATAGTAGATTTATGTCTTGAAGTTTACAGAACTGAATTTCTTATGAAATGTTGCATTGATGTATTTGTGAAATTTTAGGAGCACAGCCAACGAAAGCCAAGACCAAAAAAAAGCAGTGGTGGAGGCCGTGGGTTGACCATGCTTCCAGTAGGTTGACCCCCCCCAAACCCCTTTTTTCTCTTCCTCCACTCTGATTGGCCCTTGTGTCCTTGACCAGAACGCTGAGGATTCCCATACTGCCCATGGGCTCTGAAGGCACCATCATATAGTAACCCCTCCAGACTTTAATCTTTTTCTGTCTCTATTTAGGGGTCCTTGTTACCTGTAGCTCCTGCTTAACTTTACACAGCACGTGTGGAGAGGCTCCTAAGTTTTAAGGCGAGCGACAGAACAGCATGAGTGCAGAACAGGGTTGCCTTAAATAGAAGCGATGAAAAAAGAGAAAATGACTAACGGCTGGAGGTTTTGTACTTGATGTTGTTTAAAACATAAACTTCATCACTGGTCTCACCTAAAGAGCCTACAGTAGAGAATCACTCTATTGCAAAATATTTTCAAGCAAAGACATGAAGCTGACTTGCCTTTGTTCTCAGCACTGGGATAAAGGGTGAAGGTTAAGTTCATTCTTTGCCTGCAGACATGATCACCAAACAGGCATTACCTGGGAGAAAATAGAACAGCAATCAGACCAGTGCTCAAATATGTCAAATAATGGCCTTTACAGTCAGTTTGTGGTAAATAAAAAAAAAAAGTACCAGCATTTTCCTCAGTCAATACAGCGGTTGCCTGTTTGTCTTGAACTCATGTCTCATATCATACTCCACCCCCACATGACATTTTAAAATTATTTCTCCATTTTATCTCTTTGTCATTTGATGTTTCATCTCCATTTCCCAGCATCCTCCCTCAACTCCTGCCCACTGCGGTTCTGTTCAAGGACATAAGTCAGCCTTGTCTATCCCATTGCTTCTAACACTTAAGTACTGTAGACTGGAGTCACTCCAGGGCGACTGAAATATGAGAATAACGGACATTCTTCATTGTGTTTTCTGCTCATAGTTACATTAATTTTACTAACATGTAGTTTCACCTTCTTGAAAGTGTGTCTATATCATGACCAGCCATAGATAAATATAAATGTTTGATACTCAGTGAGATATGTAGAATTTAATGTGTTTGTATTTCTTCCTTACAGCAAGAGAATCATCTGTTCTTTTTTTTTTTTTTTATAAAAGCAATAAATTACTTACAGTCTATGTTTGACTGAATGTAACAGTGCTTTACGCTATGCTCCTCAGTGGTTAGAAGTGGAGACTACTACTTATTTGAAACTGACAGCGAAGAAGAAGCAGAGGAGGAAGAAGAGAAAAAAGATGAAGATCCACCAAAGAAGTCAGCATTTCAGGTGGCTAAATTTTGGTTTCAGTGGGAAATAATGTGTTACTCCCAGAGAGAGTCTGAGGAGAAGAATATGGTTATGTATTTATTTTGTAAATAATAGTTTTAATGAGCTGCTCTGAGCTAGTCTTTTTCAGTAGAACCCATAAACTGGATGCAAAAGGTGGGCCTAGCCTTGGGTATAAAAAGCAAAGCGAATACATAATGTAGGTCACATTATGTCAAGTGGTCAGCAGGGGGCAGCTCCTCTCATTGTAACAAAAGGATGTCTGATTGTACGGAAGTCTATGGGGAAACGACCCAATTTCTCACTTGATTTATGGACTCTGTAACACTTTCCTAAATAGTTTATGGTCTCAGTCACTAGTTTCAACTCTTACTGAATACAATGTGGTGCTCTTTTTTTAAGTTATGCCCCCCTTAAGTATAAAATAGGTGGTAAAGCAGGGTATGCTTTGTGATTGATAACTTGCTACCATATGAGTTTGCATGTTCCTCCATTTCTCAGTCACTTAAAAAAAAAAAAAAAAACAGTACAGCAGCAGCCAAAATACACAAGTCAGGGGGTCCAAACCAGTGAGTGATGTCACAGTCATTTTATGTCATATTATGTTTATAGTAGAAGTGAAAAAGCAAAACACAAAGGTGCTATTCTGGAAAGAGTGAATACATTGAGGGATAGTCCCTTACTATGCAGTACTGTGTACCTCTTTTTGTAAGTGAGCAGATGTTTAGTTTGTTTTTCTACTGAGTTCTCACATCCACAGGTAGACATAACACTTCATAACACTTCACTTGTGTGTACAATATAAGCATAGTGGAGGACTTTATATCATCATGTTGTAACCACAACTATAGCCTGTTTCTCTGACCTCTTCCTCAACTCATCTCTATAACCCTCCCACTACCTCAAACACAACCACTGATGAATGAAAATGAAACAATAGAAGAAAATGTAGATATCACCCATAAAAAGTATAACAGCATTTTGTTAGGGTGAGAGTTTTACTCATAGAGTACTCTTCATTCTTCTTTTCCAGGGTTAAATATAGAATTTGGGATGTACGGTACTGTGCAAAAGTCTCAAACCACCCCTATTTCGTCATATTTTGTTTCCAAAGAGCCAGACTTTCTTGTAATTTTTTTAAGTGGTCTTTAGCAATAGTTCTCCATGCCTTCTGAAGCTGTCCCAAAGGTTTACTTTGGACATTGGCTGCTTTTTCACTAGTCCTTTTACCTGACCATTCTTTGAGGAATGCTTTTTTTGTTTGTTAAGCCACTTAACACTGACCTACAAATCATTCAAGTATAAAAAGGCGCCTAAATCAGGGGATGAATGTTGTGACTACACATAAGAGTTTAGCAAAGAACCCATTTTATGTTTAAGCACTTTGCTACTACCAGCTTGTTCCAAAAAACACAGTTTGACAGGCATAAAATAGTATTTTTGCACCAACAAGGTGATTCCCAAAGAGATGTTAGCTGAAAGTGGTGTCTCTCGGCATGGTGTGCAGTGTGTCCTTAAACATTTGGAGTAAACTGGCTGGATGGAAGACAAAAGAAGTGACAGGCCTAAAAACACTATCTACAGCAGATGAACAGTATCCGAAAGTCATGTTCTTAAGAAACGGGGAAAATCCAGCAAAGACCTGACACAGGACCTGAGAGTTTCATCTTGCCCTTCGTCTACTGTTGATCATCTACTGTTGATCCATCTGCTGTTCACTGAAGCCTCATCAGAAATGGTCTCAGTGGAAGAGTGGCTGCCAAGAAGTCATTCTTAAGGAAGGGAAGCAGGGAGAAAAGGCTGAGGTATGCCACATTACACAAGAACTGGACTGAAAATCAGTGGCAACAGGTCTTGTGGAATGATGTATGCAAATTTGAAAATTTTGCTTCAAATAGCCATTAATACGTCCAGAGGAGGTCAGGCGAGAGGTAAAGCAGTGAGTGTCTGCAGCTACCTGTAAAACATGGTCAAGGCTATGTCATGGCTTGGGGCTGCATTTCAGCCAGTGGTGTTGGGGATCTGATGAAATTATGAACACAGACAAGTACCATCAGATTTTGATCCACCGTGCAGTACCATCTGGAAAGCATCTGATTGGCAGTGGCTCCATTTTTCAGCAGGACATTGATCCCAGACACACTGCCAATGCAGTAAAAGCATACCTGGATAGAAAACCACACAATGGAATACTATCAGTCATGGATTGGCCTCAGAGCCCATAGCTCATTATTACTGAAGCAGTCTTGACAGAGAATGGATCAAAAGGCAGCCTAACATCCATAGAACAGCTTTGAATCTCCTTCAAAGAGAACTGTTCCTGAAGCTTAGTCAGGCTGCGTTGAAGAATAAACATGGCCATACCAAATATTGACTTTCAAGCTCATTAGAATAGCGCAAACTCTGTTTCTACCTTATTGGAGATACTGTATTTACATGTATATTTGCACATTTCTGCACCTATTTCCCATTTTCCTAGAAAATATAAAGATTGGGGGGGGCGTTCAAGACTTTTGCACAGTACTGTATGTGAATTGTGATATTGCTGCTTTTCCATATATTTTTTTTTAATGAAACATTAACTTTCTTGGCATGGGCATAAACCTTTCAATAAACACATATTTTTGCTTTGAAATCCTCTTTTGCTCACTGCCTCCTAACACAATTAACCTCTGTTGTTTCTAACACTATCAAGTTGTTTTCTACTAACCCTCTCTCACTCTGTTCCCTCTCTTCAGAGAGCTATTGGGAAGTTTGTCTCCGCTGTTCTGGCTTTACCCAAGTCTATCATTAAGCTGCCTAAAACTGTGCTGCAGTATGTAGTGAAGACAGGCAAGGTACTCACCCCCATCTAGCACAGCTGGCTCTCTGTGTGAACATCTGCCAGCTCAAATAACAACTAACACCACAGAGAACTGCCTTTCCACTTCATGTTTGGTGAACATTTTGTAAATTAATAGAGGTGTTTATTCATGCAGTCCCAAAACACTAAACTGACATAAATCAGCAAATTCCACCTGGAATGGGAATGCTTTTGTAAAATGTATTGTTATTGTCTGACTGATTGGTGTTTTGCATGTGTGTTTTGACAGTTTTGTGTGTTCTGCTGCTCTGAGGAATGATCACATACGTAACATACAACATAGTATTTAGCATTTGATTTTTGGGCCCTATTCCTGGTACAGGATATTTTTGTGTTAAATAGGCAACACAGGCTGTCCCACAAGTTTTGGAAATCAAATTGCAGAGTTTAAAAACATGCTTGGAAAAATAACCCCATAATTTTTTCCAATTATTGTTTGTAAAGATTTGGTTTAAGTTAAGGTGATGATGCACTCGCACTTGTGTGAAAGTTGGACAAAAGATATGCAAGGATATGCTGCACAAACATGAAATTCAGCATGCTAATATAATAAACGGATTTGGATGTCATTTATTAAATCAAGTTTTCCTCTGTTTTCACAAGCACCTTTTATTAAAACTTGACTGCTGCCCTCGTTTCTCCAGTTTGTGTACCAAACCTGGATCACAGACCCCAAAGCTGCTCTCAGGGCGCGGAGCAAAGCAAAACGCAAATTTTGGAAGAAATACACCAAAGGAGTAAGGCACAGGAAAAGCAAGAAAGATGGTAAGTCAATTCTAGACATAAAAAAAAACTGACATAAAACAGACTGTGAATTTATAGTGAGATTTCTGTACTGTACATCAGCAGGTCACGTGACTATCGAGCTCGGGGAGCTGTCTGATGGGCAAGAAAAAGAAGATGAGAACAAGAAATCTGGTGGTCCAGGTTGGTTTCTCCTTAAGAAAGCTGTTTTATGACAGTTTGTTTATTTTGTTATTTTACAACTCTTCAATATACAGCGGCCAAATTCTCCATCCTGAGAAAAACTGATGTTGATTTTGACACTCTTTTCCCTGTAGATCTCATAATAGTTATGAGATTGCTGGGTCATTCCATAAAAAACCAAGCTTGGGCCAGATTTTCTGATGCTTTGCTCCAGCACAAACTGGGTTTTGGTGTAAAAAGAAAAAAAAAAATTACTTTATTTACAAAGAGAACGCAGTGACAAGATTGCATGGAAGAAGTGGGATCTCCAAGATTTTTGTAAACCTAACCACACCTATGAGTCCTATTTGGGGAAAAAAGTTCCAGTTCTGAAAAAAGTTCAACCATAACTTCAGGATCAGCAGATTTTGTTTTTTTTTTTGTTTTTTTTCACTGAATTTTACGTGAAAATACCATAATGTGAAATCAGTTGTGCGTTATGTCAAGGAATTGATGCAAAAAATGAGTGGTGCTGCCATTCAGAGATACTAAATAGTAAATTATTTAATGACAAAGTTTATTTAAGTATTAGTTTTTTAATTAGTTATTAAATGTATTAATATACTTTAATACATTTTCTGGTGTATGCCCTTCCTCAGACAACATCATCAAGCGAGTGTTCAACATCATAAAGGTCACTTGGATGCTCTTCAAGACGACCGTAAAAAGTTTCACTAAATGGATGAATGAAATGTGCAGAGAGTACATTGACATCTCCACTGTGCTGCGTTTAGAGCGCTGTATGTTGACACGAGAGGTCAAGAAGGTATGCAACTGTCTGCACCGATTTTAAAAACGTAGAAGCAGAATTAGTTAAAATGCGCTTCGAGTGAAACATTTAGAAGCTCGTTCAGTGGCACACATGTGAGCAAAATTCTTCTCCTCCTACCAGGGCAACGTGCCATCCAGAGAGAGCATCCACGTTTACTACCACAAAGCCATGAGGCTTAACATGTCCAGACAGGCAAGCCTGGATGTGCTGAGTGATGAGTCAGTCTCGGGCTCCACCAGAGTACGCAGGAGGCGAGAAGACTACCGGATGGAGAGCCAGGATTCCACAGCCTCCAGAGAGAGCATGTCCAGGTATGGATCAGCAGTGCAATATGGAGGCTAAATGAGTCCCTATCATGAAATGTTTCAGTGGAAACTTGTATACATTTAACACTTAAATGCTTTCTACTTATCAAAGTTTTCTCTCAGTGGCTCCCATGAACACATGATCATCACACCGAGCCATTTCATCCAAATTCTTTACCGTATTTTTGGTTTTATCGACGTATGATCTGGATATGTGCTTTTTGTTTTATATCATCTATTTTGTGTAACATAACATAGATTCCAATTCATCCTTCTTACCAATGATCATCCCATCTGTCACTCTCACAACCTATCAGTGGCTGCACTGATGCCACCACACTGTTTTCTCGCCAATCCACCTTGGAAGACATGGATGCAATGCCAGAGTGCATTCCCAAAACCAGTGAGCGTGCCAGGCCCAAACTTAAAAGATCGCCCAGGCTGGATATGTCCAGCTCATCAATGGACAGTGGCAGCAGCTTCATATCCAGGTGCTGGGCCTTTGCATGCACATACCTGATTCACTCACGCAAAAAATATCACTGCATCCCTTCAGGCTTTCTTGTGTTTTGCACTGATTTTTAACTTCAGTTGAATCACTGCATGGCTTTTATGTCACACCTCTGTGTATTTCATTCTGTCACAAACCCATTTTTTCTTTTTGAAATACAAAATTTTGCTCAGTAACAGTACAATAAGAAATGGTTTTGTAAATTCTGACCTGCTTCTTTTAAACACCTGCCTCTGTCTTAACGCTTTGGTTGGAATAAACAATAATTTTACTTTGACAGGGAGAGTTTCTTTCTGATGCTTTCTCAGCAAACAGTTTGCTATATGTTGTTTGCTGACATGGTGACATGTTTGAAAAACAGTTCAAAATGACAGTGTACTTGATTTCTTTCGTGGACATGAGATTTCTGCTGTATTATTCTTTTGGCAGTTACAAAAAAACCAAAACAAAATATTGGTTGAATCCTGTTGCATCTTAGTCTTTTTTGCTAACCAATTATTAATGTTGACATTATGTCATGAGCTAATTCGTCATAAAAATGTATCAGTGTATCTACACACTTGCTTTTTTAATGCCAATTTTTTAAAATTTATTTCATATAAACTGGGAACCCAAATAAATATTTAGAAAGAGTAAATAAGTAGATATCTCTGACGCAGTCTCTGTTTTTTCCCCCACAGCGAGCCAACCCAGTGTGTCATGATTTATTCCAGACAGGGAACTGCTGACACCATAGAAGAAGTGGAGGATGAGCAGGATCAAGGGGAAGACAAGCAGCAGGTTCCCTGGGAATCTCAACAGTTTCATGAGATTCAGGAGAGTGAGGGTGTGGCATGGAGTGATGGAGAGCCCAGAGAGAAAGAAAAAAAAGAAGAGGTGGAGGTGGAGGTGGAGGCAGAGGCAGAGGCGGAGGCGGAGGCGGAGGCGGAGGAAGGGCAGAAAGGATTGGAGGGTGAGGAGGGACTGCAGGACAAGGAGGTGCCAGAGGACCAGGAAAGAGAGGAGGCTCCCTGGGAGTCCTTCGGTCCAGATGAGGGCCCCTCCTTAAGGGTGGAGGAGACACAAGCTGCTCCTTCTGCCCAGGAGAGCGACTTCATCACTGAGAGTGAAGATGGGGGAGGACAGCAGGATCTCATGCAGACAGAGGGTCAAACAGGGTTGCTCTACACTCCCGATACAGATGCCTCCAAAACATCTGATGCTGATGTGCCTCCCAGCTACAGCAAGGCCGTCAGCTTTGACCGTTTGGAAGTGAGTGATGATGAGAGTGACACAGATAGGAAGAGGTGCATGGCTATGACCTCAGACAGCCACTCAGACAGCAGGTCAGACATCATGTTGCCCTCTATGACTACTGAGCTGACGGCCAGCGAACTGTTGCTCAACAAGTAAGTTTAAAAAAAACTCCTGAAAGACTACAACCAAAAAGGGGTAAACAGCTACTTATCTGAGATTTTCTGCTGGTTTACCTTAAAATCAAGTTAAGGCCATAGTTTAATTTAATGCTGTCCACAGGTCTAAGACTTAAAGTTTTAGATCTTAAAGCCTTAACGCCGCATATGTGAGTAAACTGTCTGTCTCAGGTGGAATTCAATTGTCAGTTCTGTAATGTTTTATTATATATATATACATATATATATATATATATATATATATATATATATATATATATATATATATATATATATATATATATATATATATACATATATATATATATATATATATATATATATATATACATATATATATATATATATATATATATATACATATATATATATATATATATATATATATATATATTTTTTTTTTTTTTTTTTTTTTTTTTAACTGTTACAGCGTTCATTAATGCCTCTTCTATCTGTCCAGGATGTTTTATGACGAGGAGCTGGATCAGTCAGATAAATTCTACCATAGCCAGCCTTTGTTTCTCCAGCTTTGCTATGCCCTCTACAACGTACTAGTGGCTCACTCAGAGTTGGTGTGCTACCTGGTCATCATTATAAACCACTTGGTTTCGGCGTCTTGTGTTACCCTGGTCCTTCCCATCACCATCTTTCTGTGGGCGATGCTGTCCGTTCCACGGCCCAGCAAACGCTACTGGATGACTGCCATCGTCTATACTGAGGTGCAGACATACATAAAGATAAATGCAAAATAAATAACTAAAACCTACTAGCAATAATTAAGTAATTTTATTTTTAGTATTAATGTAATTTTCAAATTGCAGATGTCTTTTTTTGGAAATGAAATTAAATAAAAGGATACGTACTTATATATTCATATATATCCTTTAAGACCGTTAAGACAAATACAATTTTTATTATCTCTGAATCAATTTTTGACAGTCTGGTATCAGGTAAGAGGTAAGAGTACAAAATAACTTTAACAATTTAAATCACTGATTGATAATAAAGCAAAAGAAAAAGTGCAAAAAAGAACATATCTGCATTTCATCTAACAGATGGTCTGGCTTGGTGTGTAGATAGATAGAGCGAGAGAGAGAGAGACAGATACTTTATTGATCCTACAAGGGAAATTATTGTGTTACAGCAGCAAGAAAAAATACAGTCTACAGTAACTAAACATCAACGTGAGAGTGCCAATGATGTATGTATGTATTTCAAACAGCGTCCTTAATATTTGTTGATGTTTTCCTTCCAGGTCACCATCGTCATCAAATACTTCTTCCAGTTTGGCTTCTTCCCCTTCCACAAGCACTTTGATAAGAATAAACCCCTTCACCCTCCCAACATCATTGGTGTGGAGAAGAAAGATGGTTACGTCCACTATGACCTGGTCCAGTTATTGGCTCTCTTCTTTCACAGGTCCATCCTGAAGGTGTGGGCAAACACAGAATTATCTAAACATCTTCCTCATATGAAAATATAAGCTTACAGACAGTCAATACATACTTTCCATTAGAAACATATGTTTCTACAATTACATTTTTAGTTGTTTTCAGCTGAACTATCATATGATGAAATGCTGGTTTGTATATGGCTCTTTATTCATGATGTTACTGACTTGATATTTCATGAGGAATTAATTTTCAGAGAGACTGAAAATATGTTTCAGATATCAGCAGACAAAATAAAATTCCTTTGCACATTTTATGGACTGATTTATGTATCTGGGAGGGCCAGTATTATATTAGATTTTGGCAACTCGGGCTGACTGATTTGTAGTACTGAATAAATGAGCCAGTATCTGAGCAATTTAGGTGCCCGTGCTGGGCTGTTCCTCACAGTTCCTCTGATATTTGCACCCAATGAAACGAGCAGTCTATGACTGCATACCTCCCCCAAGGCTGTAAACACGAATTAAGGTATCCTTCGGGATACCCAATGATACCTGGATCTGGATAATATGAAGATAGTGTCTTTCAGTTTTTAATACTTTGGATTCTTTCCAAATATTCCAAACCACACCTCTCATATAATTTTCTTCCAAATCCATTCAGAACAAACTAATACCTCCTGTTAGGTATTAAGATATGAGGAATCAATGTTAGACCTCCTGAGAGAGATGCTCTCCATCTGATTTGGTTTAGATGGTATAAAAGATTGTTTGCACTTTCCCTCTATTTTACTGTGATTGATCATAAAATGACATGGAAAAAACCCACTGACTACATTAAAAGAAAAATTTCAAAGCTCTGTGTGAAACAAGGAATATATTACAGCCCGATTTCCAAAAAAGTTGGGACACTGTGTAAAATGTAAAGAAAAATGGAATGCAATGATTTGCAAATCTCATAGACCCATATTTTATTCACAGCGGGTCATAGAAAACATATCAAATGTTTTCTATGATCATTTTACTTATGAGACATTTTAATATAGCCCTGTGATAGGCTGGTGAAGATTTGTTCACATGTGGCTTCTTTTTAATGTGATTTTCAGCCTTGTTCCTTGCATGCAGAAATTTCTCCAGATTCTCTAAACCTTTTAATGATATTATGCACTGTACATGATAAGATAGTCTTCACAATTTTACACTGAGGAATATTATTCTGAAATAGCTCCACAATTTTCAGAGTTTTTTGCAGACTGGTGAATCTCTGTCCATCTTTACTGAGTCTAAGAAACTCTGCCCCTCTAATAATGTATTTTTATTACTGTGTTCAGCATTTCGCTCTTTGGTTGCTGTTTTTAAAGTGCTTTATAAATAAAGTTGGCTTGGCTTGGCAAGATGCTCTTAATATATCCAGTCATTACTGACCTGTTGCCAGTTAACCTAATTAGTTGCAAAATGTTCCTCCAACCTTTTCTTCTTTATACCACTTACTCTTCCAGCAATTTGTTTCTCCCGTCCCAACTTTTTTTGAGATGTGTTGCATCCCCCACACTGCGCACAAAAGCTTATTTTCAGTGCAGAAGAGAATATCATTTGAGTGGTATCTGTGAAGTTAAAAAAAAAATAACAAAAAAGATGTATTTCTGTTGTTGTTGAAAGAATGCTGATATAAATTTTAAAAAAGCATATTTGGTATGGAAATAACACTACCTCTGCCTTTTATTACTAGTGCCATGGTCTGTGGGATGAGGATGACCCCAAGGAGAAGAAAGAGGCGCCTTCTCAGTTTGAAGATGTCAGAAGTCAGTCTGAGTCTGAAGACGACAGAAAAGACGAGGAGGAGAGTGAGAAAGACTCGGAAGCTGCCTCATCACTAAGCAGCGAAAGGAGAGGCTCCAATCAGACCCTGAGGTCCATAAACTTTGGGACCTCCATAGATTCAGGACATGTCCAGGTGCCTCACTCGCAGCAGCAGACCTACCAGCGGCGCAGGAGCTCCAGCGGAGGCTCACACATTTCCCATCCATCTCTCCGCTCTTCTGCAAGGTCTAAAAGAGGTGAAGGCTTTTTTTTTTGTTGTTGTTTCCTTTTGGCTATTTCCTGCTACTAAATAGTTGTTGGATGGTGACGATAAAAAAAATCCACTGCTCCAGTGCTGATATTTTGATATGATATGATATTTTGCATAACCATATAGCCATTAGTCTTTATAATAAATTGTTGCTTTATAATAAAAGCAACAACGATTGGCGTTGTGTTTATCAGCTACTCGGAGCTTCGCCACAGGTCATTTAAAACTGAAAATGTAAATTGTTTCTACAGGAAGTACAACTTCCCGCAACAGCAGCCGCAAGGACGGCAGCGAGGCCAGCGTCCATCAGAAGACCCGCAAACAGATGATCATAGAGAAACTGAGGGAGCAGCTCTTCAAAGCAAAAGCTTTCATCATAAAGCGGTACCATAAAGCATAGCTGGTTCATAAAAGTTGAAGCAGCTGTATTTTTTTCTTGTCTCTTTAATCCCACCCACAGCTGCTTACTGGCTATAAAGTGTGTTTGTAAAGTTATGAGAGCAATACTGAGAAGTGCGCTCAGCAAGTATTCTTGATGAGTGATGTAAGATGCACTGTGGAAAACCGTCTTGGTGATACAGCAGCTTAAACCTTTCAGAGGTCTAAATTTAGATCTTTAATTACAGCATTCCCGTCAGACCATTCAGTGTCATTTTTGTAAGTGCTGCAACAGACACTCCAAACATGTTATTGTTCTAAATTTGATTTCCCAGAAATATAATGTGTAGAACAATAATTGAAACCCAGCATTTTGCTCAAAATAGGTTCAGCTGTTTATCTGAAATAGGTGCTGTTATATGGACTTTGATGTGATTTTGTCTGAATTTACATAACAAAAAAAAAACTCCAAGTGTCATTCATAAAAAAAGGTTTTGAGACATAGAGGGGACTTATTATGCTAATTTCCAACTAAATATTTTTTTTATTTTGGGGCCCTACTAGAGTAGTTTTGCATGATTCACAGTTCAAAATAATCCCATTTCATTTTGAACTGAGTGTGCCCTATAAAAGATACCTTATAAAATGGCAAAGCTTAAGAAAAGGCACAAATGAACTGTGACTACAAACAGCATCAACCATCTGTTTGATCGCACATTAATAACACTGGTTCTGCTCTCTGTAGGGTTTTGGATATCTACCTTCCCATGAAGCAGTTTTTCTATAACTTGATTCATCCAGAGTACAGCGCAGTCACGGACGTCTATGTGTTGATGTTCCTCGCTGACACGGTTGACTTCATCATCATCGTGTTTGGATTCTGGGCATTTGGTGTAAGTTTTGAATTTAGCTGTAAAAGAAGATCGCAATATTCACCTTAAGTGACAGTAACAGTGCAAATTTTTTCATATGACAGAATTAACCTTCATGTGTACCTTTTCATGTAGAAACACTCAGCAGCAGACATCACTTCATCTCTGTCAGAGGATCAGGTGCCGGGAGCCTTTCTCGTCATGGTGTTGATCCAGTTTGGCACCATGGTGGTGGACCGGGCCCTCTACCTCCGAAAGTCTGTTATGGGCAAGGTTATCTTCCAGGTCATCCTAGTCTTTGGCATCCACTTCTGGATGTTCTTCATCTTGCCAAACGTCACTGAAAAGTAAGAACTTAATCCTAGCTCACATGAGAGCGAAGATTAATAATCCTGATTAATTCAAATTATAAAATACGTCTGACCACATCCAAGATTAAATTTATGAACTGGTGGGATTTTGGCTGTGTGATAATCCTATATTCATTTCTCTTATTTCTTTTTCTTGCTGTTGATAGAACAAAGAACATGCCCAAAAGCATATAACTTTATTAGAGGATTTATGGTTATTGATTAACTGACAGATTCCTCTTAGTTTACCGTGTTGTGAATTTAATTTGAGAAACTTTCAAATATATTTTTGCATTTATGGTTTTTTTTTTTATATATATATATTGTTGCTGTTCAAAAAACAAAAACAAAAAAACAACTGCATTCTTTATCCAGTTTAATGGCCGTCTTTCTTTTCTTCCTTGCATAGACGTTTCAGTGAGAACACAGTCGCTCAGATGTGGTATTTTGTCAAGTGTATCTACTTCGGGCTGTCAGCCTATCAGATTCGATGTGGTTATCCCACCCGTGTTCTGGGAAACTTCCTCACAAAGAGCTACAATTATGTCAACCTCTTCCTGTTTCAGGGGTGAGTTATGCAGAGAGAGTTTCATTTCTTCCAGCTGGACAAACACATCCAAAGCTTGCTAGATGGTGCAGCAGAATTGCAAGGAGAAGATTACGTATCAAAAATTGTAAACAAAATATTTGCTAAAGAAGAAAAAAAAAAACACATCGACAGTAGTATTATTTTATTCATCTTCTTTTGTAAACATGACTCTGGAAACTTTTACTGTTATCAGACATTACGTTTTAAATTTTATCGAAACAATAAGCATTGGCTGTAGCTCTAGTTCTGTTATGTTTAATCTCTGCAGCATTATTTCCTTTTGTGTGCCATGGAAGCTGCAGAGCGAAAGAGAGAGCCCACAGTCTGTGGCTGGGAGAGATGTGCCTGATGTGTGGATTTGGCATGATCCTGTTTCCTGATTAAGTTAACTGTTTACCACCAGCTCCAAATGACCCTCAGGACACTGGAAAATGTCCCAGTGGCCTCCTTCAGACTATGTGTAAACTTAAAATATGAAGGCCAAGCTATGCAGGAAGGGGTGTGAAATGAGTAAACACAATATTTTGCCTCCTAATAGTTTTACATCTGTAATTGGTAATAAATAAAATAAACCCACAAAATGTTGTTTTACTAATTTAATAGCAATTTAATTCATCTTTTTAAATATATGTGTAACAATAGCTAAAATGGTGTACTGCTACTTTAACTTAACCTAGAACAAGTAATTAAATTATAAGGGAAGTGTCTGGGCAGTTATTTCTTTGTTGTAGCGATGCTTATTGGCATTAAATCTTATACCCTTGCAAAGCCTGTTCATTTCCCTTTAAATGGTGCCACATTTGTAAGGAAAATGCATTTGTGGGTTGAACAGTAGAGTTGAGTATGTGGGTTCATCCATGGAAAACTTGTGAGATCTTCTCTGCCAATGCCAAACACCTTATTCTTCTATTGACTCTTGTTTGGTGTTGTTCATTGGATTGGATCGACAGGGCATGGTGGTTAGCACTACTGCCTCACAGCTAGAATGACATCTAGAAAGTCTGGGTTTGATTCCCCCTTGGAGTTTGCATGTTCTCCTCGTGCCTGCGTGGGTTTCATCCGGGTACTCTGGTTTCCTCCCACAGTCTAAAGACATGCAGTTACTGGGGTTAGGTTACAGGGTGTACCCTGCCTCTCGCCCTATGTCATAGGCTCCAGAGACACGGAATAAGCTGTTTTTTTATGGGCTCAACCCACAAATGCATTTTCCTTACAAATGGTTATGTTGGATCCATCATGATTTGGAAACTTTAATGTACATGTAAGATAATATCTTGTTGATATTGTGCTAATTTTTCTTAAGACATCTCAGGCTGTTTTGTAAATCTGTGGTTCTAAATTCAGTTTCCTTCTTTAGCTGTTTTATCAAGCTTAATGTGCTCTGGTTTCACTGGTCTGTGGATACGAGAGTTACATTCAGTTACATACTCATACAGCCAAATTTGTGCTCACTTGGAACAAATTTCGCCGTATGTGGCCCAAGAAGTAAAAGAAGTCTGACGTGTGTATACTGGAGACTAAAGCCATACCTTATTAATATAGAAACCATAATATCATGAGCAGGATTTTCTAGCTTAAGCTTTGGAATCTGTTTGTATTTTATTCTTGCTTTATGCCAGATTAATAAAAAGGGTATGTGGTTTTCAGTTTCCGCCTGGTTCCTTTCCTGACGGAGCTCCGAGCCGTGATGGACTGGGTTTGGACCGACACCTCGCTGTCTCTATCCAGCTGGATCTGTGTGGAGGACATCTACGCTCACATCTTTATTCTGAAATGCTGGAGAGAGTCGGAGAAGGTGTTTATCATCGTGGCACCAGTGTAGTGTGAAAAAAAAAAAAATCGATTTCAGGGCCAGTGTCTGTCTTGTTGGAATTCAAGCTGAAGTGTACTTTTGTGATTTATGAATGTAAATCTTTTTTTTTTCATACACTTGATGCATGGTCAGGTGATAGCTGTGAATACCTTTTGAATGTCTCAGTAAGTAAACTAAAAATATCTTTATTCAGTGCATTAAATAATACTGTCTTGCAGCTGTTAACCAGTCAGAAGTGCACCCCTCATGACACTTTTTGCCCATTTCTACTTTTATAACTTTGTCAAAATAATTTCCTTAGAAAATATAAAAACGTGTTGACTTCATTACTTTGTATATAAAGCAAAGGAACAGGAGGTCTTCACCTCAGAGAAATTCGCCATCTACTACAAGTCACTAATCTCACTTCCCTTTATGTCATCCTTCTACAGAGGTATCCCCAGCCGCGAGGCCAGAAGAAGAAGAAAGTGGTGAAGTATGGAATGGGAGGAATGATTGTGGTGCTGCTGATCTGTATAGTATGGTTTCCTCTGCTCTTCATGTCCCTCGTGAAATCTGTTGCTGGAGTCGTCAATACTCCACTGGATGTCTCATTTGAAATCACACTGGCAGGCTTTCAGGTGTGGACACAGTTTCTCTTTCCACAGATCCTCATTCAAATGTCGACCTGTGGGTTACCTGTGGTCTATGGGATATATTTTAGTGTATTTAGGATGCAGGATTTAATGTAGTGTGTTTGTATGTGTGTGAATCGGGCATAGTTTCAGAACAGTTTCTGTCCCTTATTCTGCATGAACAAATCCAGGATTCGATAAAGAAATGCTTAATTTAAAGTCATTAGATGTGTATTCAACTTTAACTAGACTTATTTAAAAAAGAAATTCCCTTTCCACAGCCTATCTTCACCATGAGCGCTCAGCAGAAGCAACTGCGGGATGTGTCAGAAGATAAATTTAAAGACTTTAAAGACAAATTTTTCAAGAACAATGTAAGTATAAATAATTAAATACAAATATAAGACAATAATTAGCAAATTTGACAAATGTGTTTTTTTTCTCTGATGTACAGTAATTCTTATATAATGCAAGTAGCTCTTTCTCTACCATAGTACCATAGACAGTTTAAAGGATGGACATAACTGCCATAATGTCGCTCGCTGGTTTTGGACTCTGGAGTCTGAAGCATCAGTGTTAGTTTTTGGCAGTCAGAAGTTGTCCTAAGCTGTTAGCTAATGCTAGCAAGCTGCATCTATAGACTATATAGGTGCAACACACAGACACACATATGTGTAAATTAGTGCTAAGTAACAGACTAATAAAACATCCACCAAAACTGAAACACAAGCTTGTTGGATGGTCTGTTCAACACAGCAACTCCATAGAGCACTTGTATTGGTTTGCTTTATTGTGTATTGGCCTTTTGGCCAAAAGGCTGCAAGAACACAGAAACAATGGAGAGGTCCAGATCAATGGCTTAGAGTACTGGAGCAGCTGACGCCAGTCAGCTTGTAATCAACCATGTCCCTAAGTCCACTATCCAGTGGATAAAATTCACCCTCCTCAATAGGTGCAAGGTGAAAACTAGTCATAGAGGCCGAACCCTTTTTTAGTACTAGACTGTAAATATGTTTTCAATTTAGAGTTGGCCAATTTAACATTAGAGGCCCTGGACCTACAATTGGAGCCAGACTCAAGAGGCACTAGTAAAACTGCAGTTTTTGGCATTTGATTTGGCACGTTGGCTTCACGTCTCAGCTTTAGATGAGAAGGCCAAGGCTAGCAAGATGAAGACATAGATGTGCTACTATAAGTAAGATTCAAATAAAATATAGAATTTCACTCAGTAAAACTGGACTTCTTGTTCAGATGATTGCATTAAAAATGCTCCAAAACGCTACCTTGCAACTTACAGGCTCTGTTGCTAACATTGTGGCACTAGATACCACAGCACACCATCAGGGTCCCAGTGGAGTCCATGCCTTGACAAATCAGGGCTGTTTTGGCAGCAAAAGGGGGACAGACCAACACAATATTAGGCATGCGGTCATAATGTTGTGCCTGATTGGTTTATACTGTATTACGGTGGCGCTAGAGTGAAAGTCAGGGGTATCACCAAAATTTTTTCAATTTTTCTTGAGGGAGTCACAAATATATCACAACTGTCCCATGCAGCCACTCTGCAAGTGTATACATCCTCACTTTAATTTAGACTTGCTTAATTGACTAATGAATGTAAATTGGCTTAGTGTGTCAGAATTATATTGGTTTCAATTGTTTGATTTTGATTAGGACGCCATGCAGTGGCTGGAGAGCTACATTTCAAAGGACCTGACCATTGCTGAGCTGAAAGGCAGCTCCAACTCTCTGTGGACCATCAGTCCTCCCAGCAGATCTAACTTGATAGAAATGTTGAACTCTACAGATGATTTCTCCATCACTTTGTCCTGGTCTGTGCAAAGGTACGCAGTGACAAATGTTTTCCAAAGTGGTAAAACCTTTTTTACCATCATCAGAAATCATTATTAATAAAGGGTAAATTGATAATTAAAGAGCACCCGCACCTTACTACAAGCAGTGTGTGCACATCAGCAACTCTCAACATGCAATCCTTTAGAAACTACCCTTCTCCCTCCCTGAGCGTAGGGAAACTCCCTTTACTCCCTGACAGGGTAAACTGGTCCCTTGATTTCCTGTCTCATCAGTTTTTCAGTATTTGGCTGAATCTGAGCTGAAAGCATAGCCCTGTATACCTTAGAATTCATCATGCTTCTTCTATCAGCAACCATCAGTATAGTGGCTTGGTTCCACTGGCAGCCACACATGCCCATGCCATAGCACTGCCTCGACCATGCTTGACATTTTTTGGCTCACAAGCTGTTTCTCTCCCTTTTCCCCCATCATTCTGGTACAAGTTAGTCTTAGTTTTATCTCTCCAAGGATTGTTTTTTCTAAACCTGTGCTGGCTCTTTTAGATGTTTTCTGCCAAAGTTTAATCTGACCTTCTTGTTCTTGAGTTTAACCAATGGTTTGCACCTGTATTTACATTCATGAAGGCATCTCTTTATTGTAGACTTATTTGTTCTTGACTTGGTTAAATGTTTCTCTTAACAATGAAAATAATTCTGCCATCATACTTTTGTTGTTTCTGTAGTCTACCATTGTCTAGCTTTGAAGCCAAACAACATTTTGAAGCAAAATGTAAAGATACAGAGATACTCAAATTATGTTTAAGGAATTTGAATGGTTTTTCCTTTCAGAAGCGTCAGCCTGGGTGCCAAGGCTGAAACAGCATCTGGAAAAGTAGTAAGATTTCTTAAAAACAAAGAAGACAAAGACATAAAACGCAAACTTATACACCTGATAAAAGGGACAGGAAACATTACAGAAGTGTGAGTATATTAGCTGCTCATTCTCTCTTTACTTTTTGTCAGTGTGCTCTGATAACCATGAGCTAAATTGCCCCACAGGTAAGATATACATTCCTCCCATGTTAAATAATTTTTTTTTTCTCTTATTATTTAAGGGAGTAATTTAAATTTTATGGGTGTACACAAACTTTGAGACAGGATTAGTGTGTTTGGAGATTATTAGTCATATAAGAATTACGATATGCAACACCTATGTGTGTGCGTGCGCGTGTGTGCATGCTGATCCATAGACAGTTTGGTGTGATTTGGTTATACAGTAAGCAAATAAATTTGGAAGAAAAAAATAGAAAAATAGAAAATTGTAATTAAATAATTGAAAATTGAATATGATGTTTGATATGTTTGCTTTGTTCATCTGAAGCATAGGCGTAGGAACCGGGGGGGACAATGTTGGAGACAGGCGCATTTGCCCCACCTCAGAGTATTTACGGATCTGTCAGTTTCCAATATGTGCCCCCCCAATAGTAAACTCATTCCTATGCCCTTGATCTGAAGTGAATTTTCAACTCCGCTAATAAAGAAACAATTTTACAATTAGTATGGCACACCACCATAACATACAACACCATAACATAATATAAATTGTTGAGAAATTAGACTGCAGTAACAGCTTTTATTTTCCTGCAGGACAATAACAAATATCTTCCCTCGCTATATTCGAGCCCCCAGCGATGCAGAGTCCAAACCTGCCGAACAACTTTATAAAGGTGACCAAAAGTTATTGTGTACATGTTATTAGAGTGATGTGACTTTTTCGTACTTATTTGATTTAGTAAATTGACAAATCTGACTTTATTTACATTTTCTGAAATAATTTCTTTATTTCTTTATCGTAGAAAAAGATGGTCACCGAGAATTTTTTGACATAAAGCTAAAATTGAGTCGATCTGAGAATTCCTTGGATCAAGAATGGTGGATCGTCACTCAAACACAGGTTGGCGAACCAGCCGATACGAAGTTTGAAGGCCTGGAATTGTATGTATTCAGCGACCAAGTCAGCCCGCCCAGTCTGGGCTTTCTAGCTGGATATGGGTATGTGGTTTGTGATATTGTGCTGTGTTTTTCAGTTAAATATCTCTATATTTATATGAAGAAAAGTATATTATGAAATGTTATTATTATTTTTTGTCATACTAGGTATACACTTATCAACCACAATATTAAAACCACTTGCAGGTTAAGTGAAGAACATGGCCCATTTGATTAGAGTGCTGTGTGCTGCTACTGTATGCAGCACTGGGTCCTGAGATTCATGTGGATGTTACTTTGACATGTATAACCCACCTAATGTTGTTGCAGGAACACAAAAAGCAGTGAACTGTTCAATTCAGTTCACTTTAATTTATATAGCACCAAATTACAACAAACAGCTGCTTCAAGGCACTTTATATTGTAAAGTAAAAACCCTACAATAATACAGAGAAAACCCAACAGTCAAAACGACCCCCTATGAGCAAGCACTTGGCGACAGCGGGAAGGAAAAACTCCCTTTTAACAGGTAGAACCCTCCAGCAGAACCAGGCTCAGGAAGAGGCAGTCATCTGGAACCCTGCTGTTGATTTCTATTCTTTCTGATCAAAAGAGATTCTAGGTTACACACTCCTTAAATGATCAGTCACAACATAAAAATTACCTGTCTAATATAGTGTTGGCCACCCTTATAGCGCTGAAAGAGCTCTGACCACTATGGTAATGCAGGCTCTGGTAGTGGATCTTTCAGGTCCCGTGGGCTGGGGGTTTGGGCCTTCATGGCTTCTTCACGTAATTCCTGTGGATACTCAATCGTATTGCAATCTGGTGAGTTTATAGGCTTAAGCAATAGCTCAGGTGCTTCTCTAGCCATTACTGAGCTGAGTGGTGGGTCACATTGTCATGATGGGATAGGTTGCTGGATAGTACCTTTAACATTGTGGGGTGTGCTTGGTTTGCAGCAATGTTTTGGTGGGTTTTATGTGTCAGAAACAAGGGTTTCCCTAACAGAATGCAGCATTTTTGTGACATGATCAATATTATTCACTTTAGCTGTCTGTAGTTTTAATGCTGTGACTGACGGGTGTATCACAAAAGAAACAAAACATAAAGGCAAATGACTGAAAATGGAGTGTCAGATAGATGCCGATAAAGCTGATTAGGAAAATTAGGATCACCTAAAACAAAGTCAAAATTCGAGCACTTTTTTCACAGCAAAATAAGTTCATAAGATAAGATAAGATAAGATAGTGTTTATTTGTCACATGCACAGTTATACACAGTACAATGCACAGTGAAATGTATTATGTTCATGTTCTGGGAGCTATGAGAACAATTAAATGTACACCGTCTACAGCTTTTGTCAAATGTCATATCTTTTACCTTTTCGCCACATCATGTTTACACCTAGTAGCCAGAGAAATAAGAATTCAAAAGAATCTAAAAACTGAATGTTTCCTTCTTCTCCTTCCTGCCCAGTATCATGGGCCTGTACGCCTCTGTGGTTTTGGTCATCGGCAAGTTTGTGCGTGAGTTCTTCAGTGGCATTTCCCATACCATCATGTTTGAGGAGCTGCCCAATGTGGACCGCATCCTCAAGCTGTGCACCGACATCTTCCTGGTGCGAGAGACGGGGGAGTTGGACCTGGAGGAGGACATGTACTCCAAACTCATCTTCCTTTACCGCTCGCCAGAGACTATGATCAAGTGGACTCGGGAGAAAACTCAGTGAGGGGGGACATTAATGAATGAAGTTGAATCAGATCTTTTCAGAGACACTGGATGGTCGCTCTGCTGGTGTGAGCAGCTATTTCAGCCTTCAAAGCAAAATGAAGGCCAACTTTATCCTGTTCAGCTGAGCTTGGACGGCAGTGTTACAGTGTTAGCTCCAAATGGAAAAACTGTTTTTTTTTTTAACTTATAAACTAGGATATTTTTTACTAATTGACAACCTTGACTGTCACATTACTAAATTTGAGCACAAATTTCCAGGTGCTGTATTTATCTTGCGAAAGTTTGGCCTCTAGTGGATAAAATAAGCAGCTGTTCTTCAGTTGGAGGTCTTTAGGCGCAATTTTCCTAAAATTAAAAGAAAAAAAAAATCCCTCATTGCTCTTCACATCTGTCCCTAATATTGTCAAAATTGCATGGTAGGTGGAGAGAAACACCAACTGGCTGTAACATTACTCTTTAAGGGCTTCCCACTGACAAATAAGTGCACAACGACGACCACACAAGCACAATCACACGTTTTCTCCAACTGGAACGTTTGGATTTTGGGACTGTGCAATGCTGACCTGCCGTTCCTTTAAGATTTTTAAGAATGTGGAGCGAAGGGGAATTTCACTTACAAACATCACCATAACTTTTTTAAAATATCAGAGGCCACTCTGGAAACAAAATGCAAAACAAAACAGACAGTCTTTACTTGCCTTATTTTGTTTGTATGAGAAGAACTGAAACTTTTACGAACTACACACCTTTCTCAGGAAGAGCTGTTTTCACAGATAATCATTGTATGAGTTGTATGTTACAGTAACATGTAGGCTTTGGTGGATCTTAAAAAAACATGATATTGTAGAGACGATGAGAACTATTTAAATGGCATGAAATAAAATGTGGAAATTGTTGGGAGATTTACTGCACTGTGACAGTTAAAAGCTGTATTATAGAAGGACTTTTGTTCCCCACAGAGAATGAGATTTTTGCCATTCATCAAGATTTTGAATCATCTACAAGCTGGCTAGAGTTGATAACAGCAGAGGGCTGGTTTTCTTTATCAGGGTAAAGTGCGTTGAATGGTAGACTCTGACTTGTGGACCTCGCTGTTTTTAACAGCCACACTCGAGAACATTGTGGCACCCACAGCTGTGCATCCAGTCATCAAAGAAGAAACACACAAAGGGCTGAGACTTGGAGCCCTTTGGTCCAAACTATGCATTAGAGGACATTTAGCATGAGTGAAAACCTTTATTATTGCCATGACTAATTTGCAATACTTGGACATAGGGGTTACATTAAAGGGACAGGTTGTGGGGGAATGAAATGTGAAATTGTACTTGTATATTAAGGCAATGTCCAAAAATCTGCAAATAAAACATCTGGAAAGGTGTGGAGTTTATGCATTCAGCTGCTGTTTGCGTGTGGAGAGAACGTCTGTAAATCCGTGGGTCAGCTCAGTGGGTTTTAAAAGGACTGTGATGGAAAACAGCTGCAGCATATGTGGCTTAACAATGGCCTCCCTTTTTTCCCTCCTTTAACTTGTATTTTCTTGACTTCATTTTCCCATATCAGTTTCTCTCTTTTTATTTTTTCTAGTTTGTTTTTGAAATGGTAGCGTGAGAGATAGTGTGAAGATAAATAAATAATAGGATATAAGTTGGAATGTAGTTAGAGGTAAGTTTACAGTGCCCTCTGTGATGTTTGGGACGATGATTTCTTTAGTTTTGCCTCTGTACAGCAGAAGGTGGCTGCAGTAAAGGCCTCAAGGGAGGAAACATTTGGTGATGTCCATGAGATCTAGACTTTAGGCAGACACTGGTTGCAATGTTTTTTTTTCATCCAAGTATTACATTAATTAATTAAATGTATGTTATTTTGTCCCATTAATTTTGAAACTGTGAAAATGGGGGACTTTGATTCATTCTTAAATCGTTCCTGCAAAATTTTTGCAAAACTCCTTGAATTAAAGCTGAAAGTCTGTACTTCAATCATATTCATTGATTTACAGTCTGCTGTGGTAGTGTACAGAGGCAAAAGGACAAAAATTGTGTCTCTGTCCCAACATTATGGAGGGCACCGTATGTATACACAGTACCTTGCAGAAATATGCTATCAACCTGCTGTTAACATACAACTGAGTTTTCACAGTTATGTACTGGGAATCACTGTATGAGAGTTTACTGCCAAACTCCATTGTCAGTAAACACAATTTGTTGCTGCATCCAAAAATTACAACTCTGAACAAGATCCAGAAACACCACTTATTTGTCTGGGATGTTAATGTAGCACTGATGTGGACTGACCAATCAAAATTCCTTGAAAATTATGTGCTTTACATACAGTAGGATCAGGGGGAAATGAAACATCCAGCTTGTTATCAGCAGCCAGTTCAGAAGAAAGCAGCAGCAATGATTTGAGGTACATTAGTGTACACGACATGAGTAATTTGAACATCTGTGAAGGCCCCATTAATGCTGAATGACATAAGCAGGTTATGGAGTAAGTGCTGCCATCCTGTCCTTAATATGGAAGGCCTTCCTTATTTAAGCAAGAGTGCCAAACTACATTCTGCACTTAGTACAACATTATGGCACTATATTAAAGGAGTCTTCTCTCAGTCCAGACCTGCCACTCATTAAAAGCAGTCGGCATATTGTGGAATGGAAACAAGAACAAAGGAAGTCTTAAACTGTTGGGAACACAGCTGAAATCGTATATCAAGATGAATGCAAAAAAAAAAAAAATCTTTTACATTGGTACCACGGGGAACAGTTCCTAAACAGTTAAGACTTTTTTTAAACCCCTTGAATTGAAGTCAAAAGGTTGCATTTCAATCGCATATTGATTGTTTTATTTAAAACGTACTGTGGTCTGAGTGTAGAAATAGTGACATTCATGGAAAAATTCCTTGAGTCTCTTTTTAAATTTGAGGTTTTGCTCCATTTCATCATGTGCTGACGCTTTTGGAATCCATTATTTGCAGGAAAGATGGTAAACGAAATTTAAAATTAAAAAAAAGACCTAGAAGTTTGGAAGAACTAAACCCTAGAAAAGACTCCTCAACTTTATTTAATCATCATATTGTGAACCTGTGTGTATCAGTTCAAAACTCATTAAGGAAGTCATATCTTGATAAAAGGCAATGTTTTTTTATCCATCCATCCATTCGCTTCCGCACATCCTGTTAAGGGTCGCGGGGGGGCTGGAGCCTATCCCAGCTGTCATAGGGCGAGAGGCAGGGTACACCCTGAACAGGTCGCCAGCCTGTTGCAGGGCCAACACAGAGTGACAGACAACCTTTCACACTCACATTCATGCACTCAGTCACACCTATGGGCAATTTAGATTAGCCAATTAACCTAACCCCAGTAAGTGCATGTCTTTTGGAATGTGGGAGGAAACCGGAGTACCCGGAGGAAACCCACGCAAGCACGGGGAGAACATGCAAACTCCACACAGAGAGAGGGAGAGGCCTGGGCCAAGGTGGAATCGAACCCAGGCCTTCCAGATGGTATTCTAACTGTGAGGCAGCAGTGCTATCCACTGCTCCACCGTGCTGCCTAATGTTTTTTTATAATCCTCAATTTAATTAAGTATTCTGCAAATCCAGTCTACAAGACTTATGCTGTTCTGGATTAATAACTCATGTGAACCAACTTTTTTTTTTTCCCTGATAATTTATTTTCCCCTCAAGTCCAGCTCTGATCTACCTAATGCACAGATGCACTTGAGTCATTCAGTATAAGGCATCACAGAAGTAGCATGAATGTATATACATTAAATATCACTTAACAGGGAGAAAGCATTAGCCTCATCAAAGATAAATATGTCTTAGGAAGCTACACAGTCATTACATGTCTGTAAGCCATTGTGGTGCAGACATCTGCAGCCACTGTTAGACTTACTGATGTGGAAACTCTGTTTGCTAAGTCATTTAAGAAAATGTACAGAGGCCATAAAATGCCACACAACGGAAATGTTTATTGATGCATGTGCAGTTTAAAGATATGCCTTTGAGGATTATACAATAAGTGAGCAACAGCACAAATTAAAAAAAAAAATGTAAACAATCCCTTTAGTAGTGCTATTAATCTTTTTATATTATTGGCATTTAGGTGATATTGTAGTTATAGTGCGTTTTGCACATTTACAGCACTGAAATCCTCATTGAATGGTCCCTTTTTATTCAGATACTATCTGTGAGTGGAAATTAGAAACAAAAGGTAACAGAGGAGGTAGACAAAAGAGCCCACGACTGGATACAAGCTGCATCATGTCTTATTTTGAAAAGAAAAAAAAAAAGAGCTGATGCTGAAAATGACAGTGTGACTCATTCTTAAGCATTAATATCGACAGATTTATCTGAGTTTTTTTTGTTTTATTTGATCATTTCGTTATTGCAAACATGCATTATAACAATCTGATTGCATATTGCTCCGGTAACATTTTTCAGGCTGCAGTCATGAATACTGAATAAATTAACTCTGTACAAATAAACACCTATACACCGATCAACTCTTTAGACATAGAATATTTCTGATTTGAATATACCTATAGTAATTTTACACTCTACCCACAAACAATAACAGCAAAATTTACAGCTTCACAAGAGACAAGAAACAATAGAACATGTGCATACAACAGGCTGAGGATCCACCTCAAGAGATTACACAAAATAAAAGGCTGTTGAAACTCAGGTTGACGCCAACACTTACTGAACTGTTTGGGGTTTTAAAATTTATTTTTTCGGATACTTTTTTGCACATTAAAGATCAAAAAGCCGCTCGTCGGGGGCTTTGGAGCTCAGAGGGCTTTTAACTTGCACGGGGAGGGTGTACTGATGGCAGCAGATGTGTAGAATCAGCACTCTGGAGGCTGAAGGCTAACACAGCCCGCCCTCATAGTCATCCTCCTCCTCCTCTGCAGCTGGTGCCCCACTAGCACCACCCTGTGGAGCAGCAGCAGCCTTCTTCTTCTTTCCTCCTCCTCCAGGTACCCTGAGGGAAATGGCCAGTTTGGCATACTGTGAAGGGAAGAAAATATGTTATTAGTTGTCAGATTTATTTCTTTAATCAGCTTTTTTCATGAATGGCAAATCACATTAATAGATTTTTCTCTTTTGGCATTGTTGGAATTTGGCATCATTTAAATCAAAATCCAATGACAGCTGTTAATCAAATCTGCCCACACCAAATCAACACAGTCCTAATAAAGCTGTCGGTATATAATAACTACAGCCCAAATTGAAAAGGATGTATTTCTCCAGATTTTAGTTGAAAGGTTAATTAAAAGTAATAGATGAATGCATACATGGATGGACAAGCAGCAGAAACAGACCAACAAGATTGCATAAATGATTCAAATAGAAAGGTAACAATCGTTAAAACAGCTAGATTAAAGTATAGCTAAATATACTATATAAACAGATGAAATTTCTACCTTACAGCATGACATGTCTCTTGAAACAGTGAGTAATTGTTGGAGTATGAGGCAGTAGCCAAAAGTCTTGTATGAATGGTTGCAACAGTAAGCTAGAAGTTGTGGATGACGGATTTAAAACAGTTAAACGCTGATAAATAGTTAGCTGAATGTTATGTGCGTGTGTTATGAACCAATAACATAATTAACTCCACCAAGGAGGTTATCTGATTGGTCTGTCTTATTCATTTTTTTTTTTTCCAGAGGTGAGGCGTGACCCTGCTTAAGTGTAATTTATACTCCTGCTTTGAATCTTTGTAGAGCCTGTCTCACACAGCCTATGCAAGTTGCTGATGCTGGTGAGAGCATTTATACTTGTGTGTACGGCTGCACTCCTCTGCAATTTCACCACAGAAACACCAGCTGGAGGTGTGGGTCCTCTCTTCAAGTTGACTCAGTTGATTAGAATAATGGCAGAAGAAGTAGCTGGAAATGATGGAACCAAATGTGCCAATCACAGCTGTACTGGCCTCCCCACTAGGGAGGTGCAACTGAGGCTATGGCACAGGGTTTCAGAAAGGTTTGTGAATATGGCGTATCTACGTCATTGATGTAACAGTATAACAAGTATAAATCCCATTAGTAGTAGTTTGGCGTTGACTGGGCTCTGAAGCTGGTGGAAGGAATTTTTGGAAGCATTCTGCACAGTAACATATAGGGCAAAATTTGACATATTATTGAAATAAGAAAAATTGGGAGACATAATTTTGATGTTCTCAAGAAAATATCTCAAACTAATCTGGATCTAGGAGCTCAATTTTCAGCCTTGAGAGAGGTATGAAGCCTTGAACTGCTTTTGTTTCTTTTTCTTTTTTTTTCTTTTTTTTAATACTAATTAAGATAAGGTAAAGTAAGGGGGAAAAAAATGAAATAAATACAACAAATAAAATTATTTTATTGTTCAGATTATTTCAAGATTATTTTTGCACTTAACAAAATAAAAGAAATGCAGAAGAAGGAAAAAAAAAATCAGATTGATGAAAAAAAATCAATTCAGCCTGCAATAACTAAAAAAATTGCCTATACTGTCATAGCAATAATAGATGCATCAAACTTTACTTTCAGTATCACATCGGGACCAGAAGTCTGACGTGATCCCAGCTTGATTAGAAACACCCCCCCCCCCCCCCCCCCCCCCCCCCAAAAAAAAACTATGACAATGAAATCTTGTGTACTCACGTCATTGTCCATGTACTTCAGCAAAGGTGAGTTGCACACGCGATAGACCTGGTCCTCATCCTGCTCATCGTAGCCCTGCAGTAGCGTCTCCATGGCAACACAATCTTCACTTCCACTGTACCCGGGCAGACTGGAAGAGATCAAGCAGCACATCGTGTAACCATCCTCAGTTTAAGTGGCAGCAGTGTTACACCATGAACGTGAGGCAACACCAAGGGTGACAAGTCAAAACCGAGCTGAGATGCTTTTGCCTGCTTCTTATTCTGGATCAATTCTTGACAAGGATGTAGGACATTTTCCTAGCAGGCTGGCTCGAGGAAATGTTAGCCTCTTGTAATTTCATATTACAGATGGCAATGAAACATATGATAATCTGGTTACCTGTAACTTTCTCTGACACATTTATCAGCTGCTACGTAGTCGCCTCTGTGAAGATGAACCAGTACTTGAGCAGTTGTTTTCTTAGAAATTAAAAAAAAAAAAAAAAAAAAAAAAAAAGCACAACAATTTTCATAAAGAGACCACAACTCCACTGAAATTCATTTTATTAGAACACACATAAAAGCTCTTGCATCAGGTGGCTTGTTTTTCATTACAACAAACATGTCCAGGGTTCTTTACTACACTACAAATGCAATCTCTGGTCAGTTGCTCAGTGTCAAGTAGAGGTAGAAATGCAAGTATTCCCTGAGGGCCAAAAGCTCAGGCTTCAGGACTGCTCTACTTTTGGCTTTGAATGATATTTCAAAAAAAAAGGGAAACCCCTAATATGATTATCTCAGATGTGCAGCACTGGCTGTCCCACCAGCTGCTCTTCAAACCATCTCTTTACAAGGACCAGCCAATAAGAAGAAAGTTGGCTTAACGATGAAATGTCAGACAAACAGCTTGTTCAGGATGGAGGATGAACTGAGGGCCTGCATCAAGGCCTAATATAAGATAAATACAGATTTTCAAAACTAGCTAAGTCAATTTCAAGAATAAAAATATGGAGAATTAAATTTAGCACAACAGGTCCCCCTTTAAGGTCTTGTGTCTACACTGCTGTAGTTCATTAAATTTCAGAGAAACATCACACGATTGCTTACAATCCAAACCTGATACCTGTTACAGCGCTGATAAACTGGGTTTTATTTAAGGTGCAAAAAAGATGTAAATGACATAAAAACAGCAGGCTGACCTACCTTGAAGCACATAGGGAAGTTCTCAATCTCTTTGTACATGTTCTTCTCCTTCTGCAGGGCGGCTGCTGCTTCATCCAGCCTGGTTAGAATGGCCAGAGAAAAGGCTGATGAGGAGCAGGTTTACAAACACATTCCAGACGTGAATGATAACAAACAGGCAAAAAGAGAAATCAAAAGAAATTCACTGAACAAGTCGAGCCTTCTATGATATACTGTATAAATATTGTTATTGTGTGTATATGTGTGTGTGTGTGTGAGACACCAAAGATGAGTGTTAACATCCCATCCACCATTATTTCCTTTACCTTTTTAACCTGACCAGAAGTCTGGAGGCTTTTCCCAACAGCTCTACTGCCTGACGTAGGCGGTCCTCATTCTACAAACACAAAACAGGGATAAAACAGCTGACTAAAATTTAAATCACACACACACACACACACAAGCACTAAATTATTAAGTCTTTGTAAATATCATTACCTCAAATACACCTGCTGCTTTCTGATACAAGTCCACAGCTTTCTCCAGGTTTATAGGTTCTATCAGTCTGAGGAAAAACATGTTTTAGTAGGCAGGAAATGCTCTCGAGTGCTCTTTCCAGTCAGAATTTTCATTGCAATTTAACATCAGTTTCCAAGAATAAAAAGTTACTGTAAGTATAATAAACAGCACCTAAATACGCAGCACGAGAGTAACAACGTAAACATGAATTCTCATCACAAAAAGTGAGCAGTGAGCCACAGAAAACTGGGATGAATGGACGATGTTTGTACATAAAATAATTTTTTCCTCATTTATTGCTTCTCAGGCAGACTTCTACACAGTGTTTATCGCATACATTTAAGTCCTAATGGCAACAAAAATTTGTGATTAATCAGTCAACACTGTTCAGCAGAGTAAATTATGTGTTTTTTTTACTTTCCAGCCCGGTCCAGAGCCATGGCAGCAGTGTCCGGAGTCCCATTCTCTATGTACATCATGCAGGCTTTCTCTATGTACTGGATAGCCTCTGGCATTTTCTTTTGTTCCTGACGCAGTGCAAACACAGCAGTTACAAATGGGCTACTGACTCATTTCCTCCATCTGCTTCATTATGACTTTAGTGTGTGTTTTTAGAGTGGCTGCACTCACCTTCATCATCATACCAGCCTGTTCAATAGCCCTGAGGAAGAAGAGAGTTAGAATTCAGGGGTTTTCATGTTTGCATCTGCTTCAATATTGTTATTAAACAAGGTACTTACTTTGCAGCATGAAAAAGCCTGAAGGACAAGTTAAGGAAACAGCCAAACAATAGTGACGTCCTACAGTTGTTGTGAGAATTCAGAACTACTGCAACTAATGATTATATTGATTATCAATAAATCATCAGATTATTTTCTGTATTAATAAAGTAATCAGTCAGTCAATAAAATGTTAATCCCCCAGTACAAACGTCCCATGGTCTAAGGTGATAGTTCAGATAGTTTCCCCATTCCTCCAAAACACAAACATATAAAATAGAATGCTTTTATTATCCAGAATGTAAAATGAGATTGGAAAAAAATCATAAATTTAGCACAAAAAAGTAAGGAAATTTTTGTTTGGTCGATTATTACTTTCTTGTAACAATGCTACTGAGACCTCCGTTTATATATCTTTTTCTTCACGCTTCAATTATCCAATCCAATAAAAAACACCAAACAAGAGTCAATAGCAGAATAAGCTGTTTGGCATTGGCAGAGAAGATTTGGCAAGTTTTTTCATGAAAGCAACCCACATACTCAACTCTGCTGCTCAACCCACAAATGCATTTTCCTTACAAATGTGGCACCATTTAAGGGGAAAATAAACAGGCTTTCCAACAGTATAAGATTTATTGCGAAGAAGCAACGGTGCAAAAAGAAATAACCAAACACAATAATATATGATGAAGAAAGGAAGGTCACTCTTCGTAGCAAAAATCAACAAGGTGCAGGAAATCTTCCTCAGCAGTTTGGGTCCTTCTAGAAAAGACAGCATCACAGTTGCTACAAAATTCTGGGCAGCACCTTTGAGGTGTGATTCTACTGTTCCACTGCATCCCAAAGGTGCTCTGTTGGATTAAATCCTGCTTTAATTCTTGATGCAAACCAAGACGAAAGCCTGTCAATGCCTAGAGTGCTCGGATAACAAATGAAATGAAAACACATCAGGGGTGTAACAATCCTTCAAAACCAGGTTTTATTTCACACCTGGAATTGCGGGCTGTGGTTTAAGCACAAATCTTAGTCTTCCTTTACAAAAGATAAATACCAAAAAGCAGGGGAAAAATCAGTTTGCCACAAACCTTTTCACTTAATTATAAACAGATGATATTTAAATATTACAATCTTTACTAAACCAGGTAGGCAATAACAGATCAACATGGGTAACATGGTATGGGACAACAAAATTACAATATATAAGATTTGTTACACCCCTAATGAGAATAATACACTATTAAATCAGCAATAGACAGGTACCCTGGACTCAGCTGTGAAAAAAGGCCCAGGATTTAGGATTGTTATACCCTTAAACCTTCATATTTTCTGCTTCTGTTGTCTGATTAGATGTATGCTATAAAGAACAGCTAATAACGTACAATATATATGCAGATTTATGACTTTCTTTTTTTCAGGAAAGGATACGTTTTGTTTTCTGTGTGGTACTCAGCTTCCTTAAGATAAGCATCCTTTGCTTGCTCATACTGCTTGGCATTCTTGAAGCACACAGCTAGAAACAATGCACAGTGGTTACCTCACCCTAAAATATCTTTTTCTATTAAAAAAAAAACAAACTCCAGTTTTAAGCATTAATTTGGATTCATGTTTTACCTGCTTTGGCGTACTCTGATGCAGCACTGTCAAAGTCAGGCTTCCACTTTGTCAGACTAGTCTTTAAGCTGCAAACACACCACGAGGAGCAAATTATAAACGGATTAATACAACTATAAAGCAGTGGCGAAATAACCATACAGTCAGGTTATGCCGCATAACCTTTCAACAGAGAATACACAGTGGCCTTACAGCTAGCTAACATGAGTAGTAAAACTACAGACAAGGAAATAAGCGATCATTTTTGTCCTTGCTCACCATTTCTCCGCTTTAGCTATGTGCTCATGAGCTTCGTTTATCTTCTGAGCAGCCATACTATTAATCAATCGATTGGGTTATAAGGAATTTGTTATTGATAAATTGCTGTGAATGTTGTTTCGTCGATGTTTGGATTAAAAGGAACTCCTCCTCGGCCGCAACGTCAGCAGCTGTCGCAGGTTACGGATACCGCGTAGGACAAAAATCCAGCCGGGAATGCGAAATTCTGGCTGGATTGTAATGGTGCAGCAGGAAAATTTGCTTTTGAAAATGAAAGACTAACAGTCCGGTCCACAATAGTTTAATGAGATTTTTTTTTTTTTTTTTTTTTTGTAATTTTGCCTCTGTGCAAGATGTGATTGAAGCGCAGACTTTCAGCTTTAATTCCCATCCCAAGGGTTGGAGGTTTAGATTGTGCTCTGGGGAGTTTGGAACAATTTTCCCTATTCAAGCTATTCTGAGCAGTACTGGATGCATTACCTTGCTGGAAGAGGTCACTGCCACTGGGGAGTGCAACTGGGGAATGCCCTTGCAATTGGGGTAGCACCCAAAGCTTCCAAGTAAACGACTGCATACAAGATGATTCATTTTATTCACTACAGGCATCTGTTATAATGTTGTGGCTGATCTGTTGTACATAGCCATGAATGTTGTGGCTCAAATGCGGCCCACATTTGCTGTTTAGCGTAAGCAACACTTGGCTTTGAATAACATGATAGGGTGAGCTTGGCTGTGTCTAGTGAGCCACAGGTTATGACAGTTCAGCTCATGACTTTTAAGATACATCTGTCCCACTGAACATTTGCCAGTGACATAAATTAGAATTAAGTGTCAAAAAGTAGACCAGATGAAGTCCAGGTGTGTTTGCTATCTAGGGTGTAAAAACAATGTAATTCTGAGGACCTCACTTGCTTTAAAATCATTTCAGTTGTTTATAAGTTAATTTAAAAACAACAATATCCTTTGCTCCAGGTATGATTATGAATTTGGAAACAATCACAAGAACGTTTGGTGAAGCGGGCGTCTACTGTGTGGTTTCAGATATCCAGGAGCCTCAAAGCTCCAGTCTTATTGTGTGTTAACTGCTTTGTGAACCTCTGGCCAATAACATGTTTTGTAAATATTTAAAAAATAAATTCCAAAATCCAAAATCCAATCAACGTCCTTTGACTAACAGGTCTAACGGGACACCGTGCTACCACCAGTGTTTGGTGAGGTTGCAGGCACAACAAACATAAGCACACTTCTAACCATCCACAGCTAATTCTGTAACTTTCCATCGGAGAGGGAACACACATTGTTCTGTTAAACTAAGGTGGGGGGTTGGGGGGCATTCACTAGCTTAGGTTTTCAGTATTTAATAGTATTTTTAGTATTTAAGTCTCTTGTATTAATTTAGAAATTTGTCGTCACATGTTCTGTGTTTTCTCTTCTTGCATGAGATTTTTTGTAGCTGATTAAAAAGTGAAGGCACGGGAGGCTACAGCAATTTGACATAGTGGGCCTCTTTAACGTTTTCCAGATGTGTGTGGAGTCAATGTATGGAACCCATACAATGTTAATAACACTGGCAAAGCACCAGATAGTCAGTTTGCCATGTTTATGTGAGCTACCTCAAACTTTACAAGACAGTGCTCTTTTGTTCTCTTTGTCAAACTTCTCTTACTCTTGTGGTTCTTGCTGTTATTCCCTGCCAAACCTTAAATGAAAAATACATTAGTCCTGAGAGTCTGCTGTTTTATTTCATTGTGAGAACATGGGGTGACTTGCATTGATTTTTCACATTTATATCAGATAGTCACGGTCCTGTTTTAGCTTCAAAATATTGCCTACAGTAACCCAGTTTGGGAACAGAGATCCTTAGCTTTGGACTGTAATCTAAAGTCAAGTAAAATTTCTATATATATGGCCAAATATCACCAATTTGTCTCAAGGAGCTTTAAAGAGATCAAGAATCTCAGTTGTGATACAAAGAGGGGAAAAAAAGAGACTTTGTTAATGTATTTAATTAGGCTTGGGTTGGAGAACTTACAGTAATGATAACAAGAAAGTACACCCTCTCTCAATTCTAAGGTTTTACATGACATAATAAAAATTATTTCATTTTTGGCAGATCTTAAAATTGATAAACAACAAAACATGACATATTACACTGTCATTATTTATTCAAGAAAAACTAAGCCAAAATGCAGAAGCAGTGTATGAAAAACTAAGTACATCCCATGATTCAGTAGCTTGTGGAACCACCTTTAGCAGCATTGTTGTGGAGGAATTTTGGCTTACTCTTCTTTACAACATTGCTTCAGTTTATTGAGGTCTGTGGGATTTTGTTTATTCACAGCTCTCCCAGTGTCCCACTGCAGCATTTCAGTCAGACTGAGGTCTGGACTTTGACTGGCCATTGCACGACCTTGATTCTTTTCTTTTTCAGTCATTCTGTTGCAGATTTGCTGCTGTGCTTCAGCTCACTGTGTAGCTGCATAACCCAATTTCTGCCAAGCTTTAGCTGCTGGACAGATAGCCTCACGTCTGACTGCAGAATACTTTGGTATACAGAGGAATTCAGCAAACTGCCAAAATGTCTGATTTTATAGACGTGCTCACAGTTGCTGATGATCAGTTAATCAAGTGTATTTGATTAGCAGCACCAGGCAGCTACTTTCCCTCTTCATTTCTTTGAGAGAAGGAAGGGTGTATTTAGTTTTTCACATGCCGCTTCTGCATTTTGACCTAGTTTTTGTTAAATATGCATGGTATAATATGACTGGTTTTGTAATTCTTCTGAGTCTGTTTGTACATAGTTCTATGATCTGCTAAGGACCAGATTATTTTTATTATGTCCTGAAATCTTATAATTGAAAGAGGGTGTGCTGTCTTTTAACCATGACTGTAACTCATGATGATGTTTCTTGTAATATCCTGGCTGCAGACCTGGTGGTGTCTTTATATACAAACCTAATATTGGGTGTCTAGTTTTAATTAAAACACTGAAAAAACGAAAATAACACATACAAGCCGTACCTAACAGATTTAAATGTTTCTGTTTATAATTTAAAAAAATATACAGAAACGATAGGCACCGGAAGCGGAAATGACATCACGGTGGCCCCGGTCGCTAATGGCTGAACAACAACAACTGTCGGCGGCTGACAAACTTTCCCAAACTTCATCAGAGATAAAAGAAAGTTACAGATACCGACTTGTCTCGGTTGTATAATCGGTTAGGCTTATTTGTATGTTTGTCTTAGAGTCACAAATGTGGGATTACTGATGGATCCGAGGTATGACATTCCGCGGAGGGCCGCCGCCGGCGGTGGCGGCGGGGGCTCCGCGAATTCGTCCCCCGCTTTGGGGGCTCAGTCACGCCGCAGGAAGATGCCTCCCAGACCCGCTGATTTCAAACTTCAGATCATTATAATTGGCTCTCGCGGTGTTGGTAAAACAAGTCTCATGGAGAGATTTACCGACGACACTTTCTGCGAAGCTTGCAAGTCGACCGTAGGTGAGGACAGGAGGCATTTATGGATTTTGTTTTTTTTGACAACTTTTCATTTAACCCGCTACAGTTTGTAGCAGGGCTCCGGCTATATACTGATGAAAATTCGCTTAACTATAATGTGGTGGGCGCAGTGAGCATAGTGCCTCTCAGTTTACTTTGCAGTATGACTAAACTTTATTTCTTATGCTAGCTGTAACTGGCTACGTGTTTTGGTAATAGTATCTTAACCAGTTTGACATGAGGTAACCACAGCTTTTCTTTTCGCTTTAAACACAAAAGCTGGGGTTTATTAAACTTTTTAACGTGTCCATGTCCAGCTTAAAGGGCGACAAATGAATAATTACACTTAATTGCTTAAATATAATATTTGTAAAATATTAACGCTATTATAGGTCTGAATAACTTCATTTATGTACGCCTGTTTTGTTTATGTTAACCAGGGAGAAGTCTTATCCAGTCGAGTGCCACCTTTTTTCATTTCTCATATTTTTACACAAACAACTAACACACTGGATATTTCTACATAAAAACACAGTTTAATTGTCTGATTATTTGACCATTGGCGTGTCGCAGTGCCTTGTGACAAATTGCCAGTCGTGTTTGCAGATTAAAAATACACACGAGATCTGTTTATACGTGGAGGTCGGTAAACAGTCCTGTGACCAGTCCGGCAGCCAGCCATAGTGTCCAGTCCCAAAATAGTCTAACAGAAGCAGCTGCTATTGCAGAGCTATATTTTGTACCCTGTAATTCGTGTGACAGCTCATAAGTTGTGTGAGTTGTGTCACTAATAACATGCTCTGTTGTTAAGATATCACAGAGGGAATAGTTGAAAACAGACAGGCTGCGTGATGCAGTGTGACTTGTATTGTTTTATTTTTGCCTCAGTCAGTGTTCTAAATCTATTAAATCACCAAAATAAGCCCACATAAAGGCAAAGCAATACAGGAAGTGCTGATATTTACATGTGCTCACATTTTTCGGTTCCCTTATAGGAGTTGACTTCAAAATCAAGACAGTTGAGCTGAGAGGGAAGAAGATTAGACTACAGATATGGTGAGTGACCAGGCAGGAGTTTGCAGTTTCTTTGCTCTTCTGCCTGCTGCATGCCCAGTGTCTCTCTGTTTGTCCTATCACAGTGTAGGCTTCTCTAACAAAAGCTGCTGTTTGGCTTATTGGGTGTATGCCATCTGTTTTTTGTTTGTTTTTTTGCACGTTTCTTCACGTTAACATGTTTTTATACAAACTCCCAGTGGCTCCAGTGGGAATCTTAGTATTAAATCATGTCATATATCATGTTAACAGAACATGATCATTACTCACCATGTTGTCTAAAATTGCCAGTTGCTTGTTTATATCAGAGACTGCTGCTGTTCATCACCAGCTTTTACTGATACCTTGAATATCTGCTGGTGCTGATGTGCTCTTTTCCCGTAACAACTAAGTAGTTATTATGAAATTTGTCTGAATGCCTTTTACTTAACTTGTTCATCTAAAAACATCATTCTCACATGTACACATGAGCTATGATTTTATTCAGTCATGGCTCCGTGGAGCTGTATGTGATGTTCAAATATCTGAATCAGTCAAATCTAACCTAGGACAACTGAAAGACCATGTGAGAATAAAGCAGGAAATTGTCTGGTGAATCCACAGCACCTGGGTATCATTTATTGAACCCTTCTGCATGCTCTATTCATGCACCATCCATCCATCCCTCTTTTAACAGCTTGTTGGGTTCACGTGGCTGGAACCTGTCCCAGCTGTCACAGGGCGAGGAGCAGGGTACACTCTGGACAGGTCATGATTCTGTCAACAAATCCAAATGGAGGATAAATCCAGTAGTGAGAATCGTCTCGTTTCGTTTTGATTCAGTTCTGATTTAGTTATGTAGCACCAATTAACAATAGTAGTCCAGCAGAACATTTGTGCACCTGTTGCTATCTGATAATGCACCCCTCATTGTTACGTTACATTTACCTTTTTCCCTCCTAATTTACATTACTGACTTACATTTTAAGGTATGTTTAAATGGTACATGATTTTAATCATATTGCTACATTATTTATATTATTTTTCATCCAGTCTCATACCCATTCCCGCATCTAATTAAAGTTTTATATTATAGTTGTATGGTTACAAATAAAACCAAAGCATCCATCCATCCATCCATTTTCTTCTGCTTATCTGGGGCCGGGTCGTGGGGGCAGCAGGCTAAGCAGAGAAGCCCAGACTTCCCTCTCCCCAGCCACCTCCACCAGCTCATCCGGAAGGACCCCTATGCATTCCCAGGCCAGCTGAGAGATATAATCTCTCCAGCATGCCCTGGGTCTACCCTGGGGCCTCCTCCCGGTAGGACATGCCTGAAACACCTCACCCAAGAGGTGCCCAGGAGGCATCCTAGTCAGATGCCCAAGCCACCTCAACTGGCTCCTTTCGATGTGGAGGAGCAGCGGTCCTACTTTGAGCCCCTCCTGAATGGCTGCACTCCTCACCCTATCTCTAAGGGAGAGGCCAGCCACCCTTCGGAGGAAGCTCAGTTTTGCCGCTTGTATTTGCGATCTTATTCTTTCCGTCACTACCCGAAGCTTGTGACCATAGGTGAGTGTAGGGACGTAGATCGACAGCGCTCAGCTCCTTCTTCACCACGACAGACCGGTGCAGCGTCCGCATCACTGCAGACACAGCCCAGCTCCGTCTGTTGATCTCCCATTCCCTTTTCCCATCACTTGTGAACAAGACCCAGAGATACTTAAACTCCTCCACTTGGGGCAGCAACTTGTCCCTGAGCCAGAGTGAGCATTCCACTGCTTTCCGGCTGAGAACCATGGCCTCAGACTTAGAGGTGCTGATTCTCATGCCAGCCACTTCACACTCGGCAGTGAACCTTTCCACTGCAAGCTGGAGGCCACCACCCGATAAAGCCAACAGGACTGCATGATCCGCAAAGAGAAGAGAGATTCTGAGGCCCCCAAGGCGGAAGCTTTCCGCCACTTGGCTACGCCTAGAAATTCTGTCCATAAAAATTATCAACAGAATCGCTGACAAAGGGCAGCCTTGGCGAAGTCCAACACCCACAGGAAACAAGTCCAACTTATTGCTGGCTATGCGGACCAAGCTCTTGCTGGCTTCATCTACCCCAATCTATCCCGATGGTTTATCAACTTGATCAGTTAAGCTATGAGTACGTTCACAAGGAAGAAGCAATGTTGGCTTCATATGACCAATCACAAACATGGAGAGTGCTACTACTGGTAATCAGGGCTCAAGCCAGCAGTTGATTTCCCGGTGCTGCGCTGCCAGTTTGCTACCAGAATTGATTGCTATCGCCGCAGTTAGCATCCGGGTGCCGCTATTAGCACTAGCAAGTGGTCATCAGATACCAAAAGGACCCCCACACGGTCGCCCGATACTCCACCAGGCTGTGAATTTTTTCTGGCTAGAATTCTGGTAATATTACAGTGTATTTTACAAAGAAGAATAAACTATGATATTAGGGGGGAAAATACCAGTTGAAAATAAAGTCAATAAATAAATACATGGCTGTTGTATTGCTATTAAAGCTCATAACAATAAAGGAAAAAAGAAAGCAAAAAGAGCAAGGACTAAAAGTGTCTGTAGGGATCTATGTGTATTCCAGAAGCTATAGATCCTCTTACTACCTCACTTAATAATAATATCCTCATCAGTTAGTGATACATATTTAACAATTTTAAATGTCAGTGAAGTTAACTTTAACCATACAGCAACTTTACAAATACATGGAGTGCTATTGCAGCTTAATAATCACATTGAATGGCCTCTTTTCTCTGTAACGTGGTGTTTGCTGTAGAAATCACAGCTGTGTGCAATGAAATCTTGAAACAGTCTTCTATTGTTGCTTAGTCAGTCAACTAGTGACAAGATGCTATTTGAATCTGTTATATTATTGCTGTCTTGTGACTTCAACTAGGCCCTAATTACATTTTGAAAACATTCAGTCCAGGATCAGCATCAGCTACAGTTAGACTTATTATATGCAAGGGTGTGACGATGCTTGGTTTAAATGTGAGAGCTCTATCTCTTGTTTCACAAACATATCTGTCTTGCTCCCATCACCACATCACATCCTTCACACATCTGCCTGTCCTCCACCTGTCACATTAGGAGTTTCACTGTGTGTTGTCTCTCATGTTGCACTGCTCACATCAAGCTCTGCCACTGCCGCGCCCAGCCTTACCTAACCCTGCCATTGTGCTGCTGTCTCTGTCTGCTCTTCTGCTCATAAGCCTGACTGTGACTCACGGGGGGAAAGGGAGAGACTAGCTGGCTGAAGGTACAGTAACACTGCACTGTGAGTGTAGCTCAAACTGCTCGTCATGCTGCCAGTCCAGACTCGGATGATCAGCTGAGTCTTGTGATAATTCAAATTGAATATAAAACTGAAGAGTTACCTTCCAAAATGCAGTACAGTTGTTTTTGAAGCATACATATAGTATATATACATGTTTAATAACTCATAATAGCTGATATTGGTACAGTTGAAATTTTTACTGCATCTGATCTTCTTTCAGAGTCTGTAAGTCACATTTTGGAACAAAGCTCTTCAGTGGTGTCTTTTTCGGTTTTGCCTAATACCAGATGATGATTTGAATACCAGATTTAGCCCACTCAAAGAGTGATTCGGTGTTTTGAAATAATAGTGTCTACTATTTGAAGAAAAGTTCTTGCACTAATTTATGATGTAAATTTATAGTCTCTCAAAAAAGGCATTCACTTATTAATCATCTTTAATTAATGGAAAACACTCAGACAATCAAAAAACTATGTTCTCACACAACTGACTTTTTATTATGTGTGACTAAATGTTTCTCTTTCAGGGATACTGCAGGCCAGGAGAGGTTCAACAGCATCACGTCAGCCTACTACAGAGGAGCCAAGGGAATTGTGCTTGTGTATGATATCACAAAACAAGAGACCTTTGATGACCTTCCCAAGTGGATGAAAATGATAGACAAGGTAAAAAATTGACAGCCCGGTGGAGGATTGGGCGACCAGGTTGGGGTCAGGAATTTTTTTTTTTCTTTTTGGATTATAATTTCAACCTTTTCTCTCATAAAATGAAGCACAAATGTAAATTTTCCACTTAGCCTGTCATATCCCAGTTCTGCCCTTTTGTATAAAGGGGACCCATTCCAATTCCATATCTTTTTTGGATTCTTTTAAAATTCGGTTCAATTTTAGTTATATAATAATCTCAAGGCACTATGTAATGTAAGGTAAAGACCCTACAACAATATAGAGAAAAAAAAACCAGTAGTAGTAGAAGTAGCTTTTTGCTGCCACCTCAGTTCATCTTGCACATATGCTGACCTCATAATTTGAAACTATGTTTAATATGAGGGCTGTAAGAATGCATATATATGAGCGAAAATAAGGAAGTGCATAAGAGGATCTCTTTAAACTTCACTGGCAGTCGTTTGAAGATTTTTTTTTTTGTGTATGCTTGTGTGTTGCTCTCTTTTAATTGGTGGAACACTTGCATAATTTCTTTGTTTACATCAGCTTATTGCTGCTCAGAAGCTGTAGCAAATAACCAAAAAGTCTACCAGATTTGTGCTGAATAATACTACAAATAGTTGAAAATCCCTATGTAGGAATATGTCATGTCATTTTACTGTGAATTTTCCCTCCTGTAATATGATACCACAAAGATTTAACTGCAGTAATCCGATGTGACTTTTGTGAGATGGTACCCTGGTGATTTCCTGACTTTGTGTCCACTCTGGTCTCTGTTTTGGGTCAGTATGCCTCAGAGGAAGCAGAGCTTCTGCTTGTCGGGAACAAGCTGGACTGTGAGACTGATCGCATCATCTCCAGGCAACAAGGAGAGAGGGTGGGTTCAACCCCCAAATCCTTCACAATCTTATTGCTGCACCACACTTCAGTTTCATAAATTTGAATAGATCTAAGCATCTAAAAGAAGGTAAAGTAGAACAAACAGTAGATGCACTGATAGCAAGAAGAAAAAAACTGTTTAACAGGTAAACAGATACTTGATGCTAAAAACTGAATTACTTTTAATTGTAATACATTAGTGGATCAAATTTGATAATGGACTTTGCTGTTGACATTAACATCACAGCAGTATGCAAATCTAAAACTTGTAGAGAAGTTTCCATCAAGTGTGTACTTGTGTTTGGAGTTTTGTTCAATCTCGTTTCTGCTCCTGAGGATTGAGTTTGAGTTTTCATGCTGATCCTAATCCTAAACCCTTTTTTTTTTTTTACTCCACTTTGTTTTACAGTTTGCCTCTCGAATAAGTGGAATGCGCTTCTGCGAAGCTAGTGCAAAGGATAATTTTAATGTGGATGAAATCTTCCTGAAACTTGTGGATGACATTCTTAGCAAGGTTGGTGTGTCATAATTCCCAGGATTTTCTTCTGTAAAATATACATTTGTTATGCTTTTGATTCTAAGTGAATTGCAATAACATATTGAACACATTTAATATATTACCCATATAGATGACTGACTTGATAGATGACATCATCACATTGGTTTAATTGTACCTCAGCTTTTGCATTTATACTCAAATTATATCTACTCTAAGATCACAGTTATGCTTTAATCACGCAAAAAGATTACACAGAGTGTGGTTGGAGCCAAAGTGCATGAAACAAACGCGTCCAAAATTGATTTATTCTGAACCAAATGGACTGTTTTCACATAAGAACTCCAGACAGTGTCCCTAAAATCACATATAGGAGTCATCACACATGACGTCCACTCCAATTCACCAGTCTGTTATCTGTGCTGTTATCATTATTGGTGCAACTGGGCATCATGTAGACTTTTTACTGGACAATGGGCGGCTAAAAAAAAGTTCTGATCTGACTACACTGGATATTTATGTTCTCAGTTTTATGCGATATGTGTGATATTTTCCACTTCCGTAAGTATGAGGGAATCTGCTTGGGTCCAAATTATATAATCGTCTCAAGGCTCCGTGCAGACGTCTGCGTGCCTGCCAGTTTGCTTGTTTGTTTTTTTTGACCTCACATACTCTGCTGCAGAGATGTTACAAAGCGCCAAATACACATTTGCATATTAGGTGTGTCTGCAACAGAGCATAATTCCAGCTTGAGTCTGTACTGGCATGCGTTGAAGTGACTTGTGTGGAAAAGCACCCTTCACTTAGTGACATTATTACATTATTACATTACATTTAAGTTAACTGGAAGATTTATTTAAAAGCCTTACTTCCATTCTTCTTCTTTTCCTTTCAGGATTCTTATTTTTATAGTTTTTCTTTCAGAACACTTCTAACTTACTCGTCTCATATAGTCACAGGAAAATTATCACAGAATTCTGGCTCTTTTCCATCGTATTTCTTTTGTCTGGATAAGTGGAAGAAAATGGATGGCTAGATGGACGGGTTTTGCTTGTTGCACTCTGTTGGTGGCTGCTGATGTGACTTTTTTTCTGATCCAACAGATGCCTCTGGAAGTTCCCAACAAGGAGCTTTCCAACAGTGTCCTGTCTCTGCAGCCTGAACCGGAAGTGCCACCGGAGTTGCCCCCTCCTCGCATGCGCTGTTGCTGAGATTCAGAGTGGTTTCCCACCCTATCTATACACACACGCATACATACATACACACACGCACACAGCTCACACATGCAGAATACCAATCTGGCCGGCAGGGGGCAGCACACAGCAGCATTTTGGAATCGTCGGCTGCTGCTGAAAAGCGTGGACTCTCTTTAAACAACCAGTGTTATCTTCCCCTGATTATTCTCCTGTTTTGTAACTGTACACTATGACCTGCACCACACTAACACTTAGGCCTGAAGAATCACCCACTTCCTTCCACCTTTCTGTCAACACTTGACCCAGACTACCTCATTGCTCAGATGGTTAGGCTAGCTGTGCCCAGCAGGTGCCTTCCAAGTAGAGTCCTCTGGTAGCAGTTGCACTTTTTTTTTTTTTTTTTTTGAGGAGGGCGATTACTGAGGGCCTTACAGCTTGTTTGCTTCTGGTTGTCTTTTGTCATCACACCAAGTTTAACATTGTCTGAGTTGGGTCTGTTATCTGCATTTTCTAGCTCACAGAAAAGGGATGGCAGCATCTCACAGCTCCCCTGCTTAGTTTAAACTCCCAATCTGCAGGTACATAGTTTTAGTGTAGTTTTGTGTGCTTATTAAAATGTATGGTTTCAGAATGACACAAAGTAAACAAAAGCACATGGTGTAAATATAGTGTGTTGCTGTAATGACTGGACATGGTGCAGATGGTTGTGGCCAGCAGTGGGGGGCTGTGTCGTGGTGATATCATATCAGCTTATATTGCTTTGCCTTAATAGTATTAAAGTGGCTGGAACAGCTCCTTTCAAATGTGTATAAATTGTAATTTTTGCACTACAATCCATTTTTCCTAGTTAAGCTGACATGCAGAAATGGAAAGTACATGGCATATAGTTTAGCACTAATAAAGATCGATCTCGCCGCAGCAGTGGCCACTCTGAACTCTTCCATGGCCAATGGGGATGCAAGGACAGATGGGTAATGTAGTCTTTGTACAAGGGAATTCTCCCTGTGTGTGTGGCCGGTATATCAGAGAAGAAAGTGCACTGGCATATGTGGTTCAGCCCTTGTTTTGTTACTAATATTTGTGTTTTGTTTTTCCTTTGAATTCAGATACAGGTTAGCAACAAATGCGTGTGTGTCCCTTTTGGAGGGAAAAGCGCAGGAAGGTTTGGTTAGTATTTGAATGACTCAGGAAACTTTGGTCGGTTCCTATCTGTGCATTCTGTTGTACTAGCGGCTTGATTGGCTTTGAGTTCTTTAACAAAATAAATGTAATGCTTAAAGTTGACATTTGTGGGGGGTTTTTGTTTTTGTTTGCTCCTTTTTGATTTGGATTTGGCAGTTTATGGACCAGTATGTGGATAACCTGTTACTTCCACATTTTCAGAAATATTATATAGTGCATGTAATGTAAGACCTCCTGCGTAAAATTAAATCCTTTAAAAGGGGACCTATTATGCTCATTTTCACATTTGTATTCTTGGACTCTACTAGAATGAATTTGCATGATTCACAGTTCAAAATAATCCTTATTTATCTTATACTGGGCTTCCCTGAAAACCCTTAGCAGATGCAACCTGTCTGAAACAAGTCATTTGGGCTACCGTACCCCTCCCTTTAAGATTTCTAGATTTCTTCTGATTGGCGGTCCCTCACAAACAGAAGACTTGAACAGCAGGAGGGTGAAGTAATTCTCAAAAATGAGATACTACAGATCTGGGGTCTGGATATGAAAGGGAATATTCATAGCAGTCTGAAGCCTGAACTTTGACTCTCATTTAAACTTTGGCCAGGTTTGATATAGCACCATGTATCACCGCATTGTGATATATATAACAAGAAAAGCATAATAGGTCCGCCTGATTTCTTCTCTTTGTTTTTAAATGAATCCGATACTGGCAATGTAGCGCTGTGTTTGTGTTTTGTTAGATGTGGCAGTAAAAGCTCGAGTCTGAGGTTGAGGAAAGGATGAGGAAAACTATTCAAATGACCTGATTTTAAATTTTTTTTTTTTTATATTAAACGCGAGCTTTTGCGGGAATGAAATGGCACATTGTGTATTCTAACAAATGAAGACGTTCATCAAAAAACAGATGATGAAATGGGATGCCTTTGCTAATGAAACTCTCTTTCATCAAAGCACATCTTGCAATAAGATCATCAGCCAGCAAAATGACCTCTGAATACAAATTATCTGAAAATCTGGGGATTTATCACAACATGAGCCGTGAGGATTTCTTCTCTTGTTTGGGAGGAAAGTTTTCATTTGTCCCCCTCCTTTGACTTCCAGCATTTGGCACTAACCCTGTGATCTTTGTTTTAATAGCCCAAGCCTTACTTTACTACTCAGTGTTTAAAATATACATTAAAAATGCTTTTATTTGAAATGTGTATCCTTTAAGATGGAAGACTGTACTTTGTATTAAACCTGTTTTTTGAAAAGTTTTGGCATGTTTAAAGCAGATTTGTGGTATTTATAACTTGTGGCATTCTTGAACTAATGAAATTGAATTAAAGATGTCTATATTTATTACCAGATTATGGTCTTGATTTATTTTACGTTGTTTTCTTTTAAATTTTATTTTGGATTTGTAGACTTCCAAGTGTCTTCCAAGATATTCCAAAAAGTGATGTTTTACTTAATATTGGGGATTATATATGTGGAGAATTATTGATTTGAGGAGGAGAGTATTTGCTCCTCCTGAGCGCGTCTTTGCACCTAGTGTGAAGATGTTCAATAAGCCAATACTGTGCGTGCCATTAGGACATGCGCACCAGAGCGTGTCAGACCTGGTCCCGCCTGGTCCCAGAGAAAACAAGGGGTGTGCTCGGGTGCTTGTGAAGCACCAGCGGCGCATGCGCCCATGAGAAAATCACGGGCGTCGTGCCTCGCCGCAGCGATTGCAGATTTTTGATGTCAGATTGGAAGGAGTGAGAAGGGGTGAGAGACACCGGGGTCTAACGCACTCAGTCCGATGAAAGACAGGAGTGGAAAACCGGTCTGTGGAAGAAGAGAAGAGGCTGATGAGACTCCGACTGACTCCCTTCTTTCTAACTTGAGTCTTACAAGCCCTGTCTGCAGATGCAACCTGTCTGTCATCCCATCCGTCCCAGTAATCCCTTTTTTATTGCAGCGTTTCCTCCAAAGGGGGCCACAGGCAGAGGGGACTACAATGACAACCTGGTGAATACACTCAGGATGGAGTAAAATAAAAACACACAGCGCAACGCAGGATGCGCATCCCCAACCCGACGAAGCAGAAGAAGGTAGAGAAACCTGGCTGTTTTTCTGGTGTTGCATGTCAGAGATTTTCCGCGGCGCTGTGGATTGATCGTTTCCTTCATCACCCTCCTGCTGCCGGTGTTGGTGTATAATGGAGAGCTCCAATGGCTCTGGCAGCGACACCAAACCGCAGAACCACCAGTTGGAGAAGAAGAGACTGAACCGAGCGCCTTCACCGGCCAGACCTTTCCTGAAAGACGTGCACTCCCGCTCCCCCAAACCACCTGCCATCGTACCAAAATCCCCCAAACTAAGCAAGCAGCAGCAGTCTGCCACAGTGCCCTTAGCCCACCTGAACCGCAGCTCCAGACGCAACCCAGCCGGAGCGAAGGAGAAACCAGCCACGGCAAAAAGTAACACCAAGTCTGCCGTCGCGAAAAAGCCCGCAAAGGTGCCACAGCATGGAGCAGCTGAGCCCAAAGCCGCCAGCATCAAGCCGGACAGCACCAGCAGTCCGGTCCTCGCCAAAGGCAAGAAGGGAAAACTAGCTTCGGGGTCCCCGGGCCCTCTCAGCCATGGATCTCCGATCCGGGTACCGACCGGAGCGCCTCTCGGCCGAGTCAGCCAGACCGACAGCAGCTCAGATCTGTCAGACTGCCCGTCCGAGCCGCTGTCGGATGAGCAGAGGCTGGCACCAGCCGCTAGTAGCGACGCCGAGTCCGGTACCGGCTCCAGTGACCGGGATCAGCTGGGAGCCGATAATCCTCTGCGGGGAGAAGCGGCCGGAGCCACAGCTGCTACTCCGCTGCGCACAACCGAGGCTTCCGCCGCCAAGGGAAGTATGTCTCAGGCTCAGCTCGCTCCGGGCTCGCACGGAGAGAAACACAAGCAGGAGAAACCCTCCACAAGCGCACAATTCAAACTGCCAAGCGCCAAGCATGTAACCGAGGAGGATCTGCTGCGGGAAATTGAGGACTTGAGATCAGAAAACGACTACCTCAAGGTATGATAGTTTGATTTCAACAAGAAATTTCACCGATAAATCTCTGGTCTTCCTGGATTTAAAAAGCAGCAGATTTTGTGCACGTTTCATCCAGAGCAGCTGTCCAATCAAAACCCGTCCCGTCACAGGACATTGTCAGGTTCTTTTTAAGTCTCCTTGAACTTCCACCTTCCAACTTCCACCACATTTACAGGATGCTTTCACTAATTGAAAGCATCCCCTCTCTGTCCACTCTCCATCCATCGTGTCTTTTTTTTTTTTTACGCTTCCTGGGATTCCCCGCTGATTCGACCTTTATCAATGGGATTATATTGATAGAGGTTTCTTCCTTGTATGCCCTTTAAATTTGTAGGCTTTTCATACTGTTGCTGTCAAGTCACCAAAGTCTGTTTTGACAGAAAGTCTCAACATCTATTTTCCACTCTGCTCCATTTGGGACACAGATAATTACATCTGTGTGCATAATGATGTGAAGAGGTTGCAATCAGATGCAATGCAGACCTCATTTTTCCTATTTCTTAACTTTTTGAAGTTGTGCACATAACGTAAGTTAATGGGAACATGTACAAACCCCAGATTGATTAAAGAAACACACACAAGCTTTTAAGAGGGTATGCATTCATAATGCTTTGAACCGCACTCGTAAACCACTGTTTGCAAATTCAGTGATCTTTTTTATATGCAGGATCCCCCTCCCCCTCTTTAAGTAGGTTATCCACATAATTTGGGGAGGGGAGGCAAACAGCTAATGCGCCATACAATCTTGCAGCTTTATTTATTTATTTTTTTTTTAATGTTTATTTGCATGTTACTGATGAGAGTATTATTTCAAACTTGATCACGCATGTCTGTGTCTCTCTCTGGCTCAGTGGAGACACAAGAGAGTTAATCAGCTTTACTGGCTCTCGCTGTAATGGCTTTATCCCACTGGACTTGATAACAGTCAGATGTCCCATGTGTGTGGGGTTCAAACACCCTCCTGCCTGGCTGTCAGCCTGCCAGCTGGGTCTCTGAGGGCCTTTAGGACCTTTAGGACCCCCCCCCCCCCCCCCCCATGGCCCAAAAATATATGGGAGCTCCCATCTCTGCCGCATCTTATGCTCATGGAAAAAAATTTTTAATGCATTTATTTTTCTTGGGAATCTCTTAGTTTTATTATGTCTGATAGTTCAGGTGTTTTACTTGGGGTGGAAGGAGACAGGGGAGATGGGGAGTGATATCTGATCAAAGTTATGTGTATATACAGTATGTGGATATGTGACTACACTACATTGCTACCAAAAAACAGATTTTTTTTTTTTTTTTAGAGCTGCAGTAAAAAACTGTTAATAACCAGCAAATTAATCAGTAACTATTTTGATTGTTGTTTTTTGGGTCTATTGTTCAAGCATAAATGCGCCAGTTTGTTTTTTCTACCCTGTTTCATATTATTTGATTTTGGAAAGATAAAAATTCTTCATTTTGACCTTTATGTGACCTTTTTTAATCAAAGATAATCATCAAACAATTCTATTATGAAAATAATAGTTGCAACCTCATAGATTATTATTATTTAATTATCTGATGTTATCTGGTCAAAAAAAGATTCTTACCCCCCCCATAAGTGCATAAAAATGTAATTTTATATAGTATAAAAATCAAGAAAAGCAGCAAATCCTCTAACTTGGGAAGCTGAAACAAAGAAATGTCTTTCAGGAAAGGTTCGATTCCACTTCCCTCTGTGGAATCCCTCTCTCTGTGTGGAGTTTGCATGTTCTTCCCATGCTTGCGTGGGTTTTCTCCGGGTACTCCGGTTTCCTCCCACATTCCAAAGACATACACTTACTGGGGTTAGGTTAATTTGCTACTCTAAATTGCCCATAGGTGTGAATGAGAGTGTGAAAGGTTGCTTGTCTCTCTGTGTTAGCCCTCCGACAGGCTGGCGACCTGTACAGGGTGTACCCTGCCTCTCGCCCCATGACAGCTGGGATAGGCTCCAGCCCCCCCCCCCCCCCCCCCCCCGCCCCCCCTTCCCCCCCGCCCCCCCAACCCTGAACAGGATAAGCGGAAGCGAATGGATGGATGGATGGATGGAGGTTACTATAATTTAAAATCCAAATTTTGCTGTTTGAATGGTCTGTCAATCAAGGAAACAGTTGTCTTGTTGTTTCAGTTGCACTGGCTTTTAAAAGGTTAGATTAGCTGAAATTATATATTAATTACTGATCGTTTATTGATCATAAGATTTACTGGCTGTCTATTTCTTTGCATGCTAATCTTTAGGTACATTATATTGATTTTCTGGATTTTTGATTTGAGAAAACATGCTAAAAAGGATGTTAGTCATTTTCCACATATGTCTGCAGTTTCCTGAACTAAGCAGTGAATCGATAAACTGATCGAATAATGGGCAGATAAATAGATAATAAAAACAATCTGTTGCAGGTATTCACTGCAATCAGAACAAAAATCATTCAGCTCTCTTAAAACAGTTGCTAATGAAAAAAAAAAAACATCCTTCAAAGAGAGGACTAAGTAGCGGTGGTGACCCAGCATAAACATCAGCGATTATATACCTGCTTCCAGGATGCTGCTCTGCCTCTGACTCTTTTAACCTGATCATCGATTGGCTTGACCCTGTGCGAGGTCATTAGCTGCTTCCTCCAGGGCCCTCCTCATATAACAATGGACTGTGTGCTTTCCCGAACCAAATGAGGATGGATTTAGTTTTCATTAATTGACACGCTCTTCCCTCCCTCTCTTTTTTTCTGTGCCCAGTTGTCTTTTCATCTAATGCCAGTTAAGTCCTAGGAGTATCCGTCTCAGGGGAAATCTACAGAGCAAACCGATTTGTCAGGATGGGAGGCAAACAGATACCTCACTGGTCACCAGACCAACTACTGTAGTAACTCAGCACTGCAGATAAATCTGCCTTTTTTTCCAGACTGTGATGTTATGTTGACAGGAGGTGGAGAATGTGAATGCATTCAATCCAAAGATAAGATGCTTAGAACCAACTAGTAATGTTACATCATCAGCTCTAACAGTACCTGCATTACTGGAACTCATGTAATCATGTAAAAGTATTAGTATAATCTACAACAGTATATTGCGGCATACTGTATCTCTTTTCTCATATGTTTGTATCACAAACCATTACAGATTGAATGTGCAGTACTAAAATAAGTGCTTAGGAAAGCTATAAAACTTCTTCTTGTTGTAGCGTAATTAGAAAATCAACAATTTCCATTTTCATCAGCTGCTTTGTCAAGTGGTCCACTCACTGATCTTTTTATTACTCCAAATCTGTGGTCAACAGAAAAATATGCAAAATGATTTTTTTGTGATTGCGATTTGATTATTGTGTTGTGTTGTGTCCTTACAATAAGCTGCGGACAAGTATGCTAACACTGGAAGATATTGTGGGCATCACAGCGGTGCAGAGATTAGCACAGTTTTCCTCACAGCATGATGCTCCTGGGTTCATTCATACACACCTTTTGGCTGAAGAGAAGAATGCCATCGTTTTCCATTATAATTAAGTAAAGGCAAGTGTCTTTGCAGCAGATGTCACCAAAACTGTCTGGATAGAAATTAGATTTGGGGTTGAACTGTCCCTTTAACAAGGTTAATGTTTTTATAATTTAGGTTTTACATGCGTTGCAGGACCAGGTCATACTAAAAGCCAACTGCACATTGGTGCAAACAACCTATAAATATAAAAAATAAATACCTTTTATATCAGCATCATTATTGACTTTTGTAATTAAACCGTGTTAACAGTTGGCCTCTGTTTTCCTCTGTCTCTCTCAGGATGAAGTGGACGAGCTGCGGGCTGAGATGGAGGAGGTGCGAGACAGCTATCTGGAGGAGGAGGTCTACCAGGTACAGGAGCTGCGGAGGGAACTGGACCGCTCCAACAAAAACTGCCGAATTCTACAATACCGCCTGCGAAAGGCAGAGCAGAAGAGCCTACGGGTCGCTCAGACCGGCCACGTGGACGGCGAGCTGCTGCGTAGTCTGGAGCAGGATCTTAAGGTCTGCGAATTTGTCTGTATATTTCTCAGTGATGGCACAGAACTGTTATTACTCAAAACTTTTACACTGACCTTCTGTCATGCCAAATTATTCAGATATAACGTTGCTGTTACGATAAATTCCTTAAATCAAAACATTTTTATCTTTAAGATAATAAAAACAGCATCTGTTCAGCGGAGAAACATTGCGACTCAAAGCCAGTGGTTCTTTAACTTTTTTCTGGAAACTGAAAAAAAGTTTCAGCCCCATGCTCCACATTTTTTTATCAATCAATAGCAATAATAGACAAATAAACACTATCTTATCTTAATCTTATCTTAATCTTAATAAAAAAAAAGAGTCTGTGTTTAATTTTACAAAGGTGAGGAAACAATATTTCTTACCTTGGTTTCACTTCTTCATTTTCACTGCCTTCATCCCAGAGTTTGAGATTCACCACTCTAAATAACTAACTGATTCCAAGAAGTCCTAGTGGAAATGGAAATAATTAAATGATTGATAGTTTTCATAAGACTGATTTAAGAGAGAAACTAATAATTATTGTCATTATCAGCTAATCTGTCAATTTAATCGTAGTACTAATAAAGGATGTTCTTCCCATAGGACAGCAAATTATATGATAAAACAGCGTGGATGTTTTCAGATGTAAGTCACTAGATGAGCACCTAAGTTAGCATATCAACACATGCATTTTGCTTGAACCTTTTGGACCGTGTGACCTCAGGTGGCCAAAGATGTGTCGGTACGTTTGCACAACGAGCTGGAGATCGTGGAGGACAAACGCAGCAGAGCCGAGGACGAGAACGAGCTGCTCAGACAAAAGATCATCGAGGTGGAGATTGCCAAACAGGCCCTGACCAACGAGCTGGAGAGGACCAAAGAGGTCAGACAATAGTAATGCTGAGATGCTGGATGTTAAGATGGTGTTATTTTTTTTTTTTCAGGCCACTGCTTTGTGTACACACAGGACACAAAATCACTAAAATAATTTGACCTTTATCAAAGCACACCCAGCTACCCAGTACAGCAGTGAAAATGCCAATGATGATGTGAATTTAGTTTGTGACTTTGCCTATAAATATGTGTTTCCACATATGGACAAGGGGAAATCTTGATTAGTGTGATTCTACTTCAGATAAATGGTAATCGCCGACCTGATCAGCAGGGTCACTGCAGCGAAATTGTTTTGTCGAAACTGCAGCGGCCTTTTCAAAACAGTTGCCTCATGCAGGGCTGGCAATCTGATCCACTTGGGTTTGGTTGCTTGTCATTTTTGATCTTCCTTTCTTAAGACTGTGTGAATGCATTACTTTCACTGTGCTTCTCGAAAACACCTAAAGGCCAAACCACCTCTCCCACTCACAGCTCAGGTGTGTGAAGAAGTCATTTCCCATAAATATGTGTTAGGGAAAAGGTTTAACAACTTCTTATAGCCAGCATTTTTTTTGTTGTTGTTGTTCATTCCTTCGCATCAGTTCAGCTAATCAAAACAAGATCTCTGTTTCTTGTAGTTTAGTAATTTTGACCTTGATGCTGTTTCTCACTAGACGTATTTGCGTGTAATATACAGTTACATCCCGAGAAGTAGCTCATTAAAAAAATGACATGTCATGTAAGGTTTTTTTTTTCCAGTTTTTAAGAACAGGCTTTGACTTTTGGAACTGTATTTCCTATCATACGTCAGGTGAAATAAACAAAAGGTATGAGGTAGCTACGAAGTCAGAGAGGAATTTACAGTTCACACCTGAGTCCTGTTTTTCTAGTTTAGTGGTTTACACTGTTGTGAATCTGCATCGCGGAATGTCATGCTTCTTTAGGTACACGGAGCACTCATTTGCTCTTTAGCTACAGTGCACGCGCACTTCCAATTTACTATTGTTTCTTTAAAATCTTTAATCTGTGCTTTTTGCTGCTGTATCAATATAATTTAGGCTTCCATATGACCATTTCCCTCAGTGGAGCAGTATTTGCTTTGGTATGTTTGAAGTAAGGCCTTCTCACAGGTAATAAGATGAACAGAAGCTATTCTAAGTGCTGCTCAACTTCAGCTGCTTAGACTAATCGATTCTGACAACAGGGGGTAACATGCCGTCTGTCAACAAAGAAAAAGTAGGCTAATACCAGAGCAGCCAGTCTGGAGATGTGGCTTTCTTTGGCAGCTGGATGACACCGTTTCTCTTTTCCTGTCTTTATGTTTTATGTGCGCTGCTCAGGATGCTTTGATTTTAAGCTCATGCCACATTGTCTCCATAAGACTTTGCATGCTTCTGTGTGCTCTTCAGAAAGGTCTACTACTGGTTCAGACTCTATATTCTGAAGACGTTTCTGACCTTAACTGTCAGTGCCTGCAGCACTGCTGTTTTCAAAGACGGCTTATCAGCAACTGACCAAGAGGCAAAATTCTTGTCTCCTCTGGATGCGCCAATGCAGCAAATGCAACTCTTGTTGTTGCTGTAATACTGATGACATTACAAGAGAAAGTTATTGGGCAACAGTAAAACTGAGGTGAGAGGATGTCGCACGTGAGGAGTTTTTTAATTTTTCAGATCACTGTAATGCCGGGCGTGCTGAATTGAAGCCCACATTGTGCTATGTTACTGTTGCTGAGTGCAGTTTTATGCAGCTCACTTCGCCGATGCTTGGTGGTGGTATAATGATGCATACTTGTGTGAGCATAAGATGACACAGACTGTCTTGTTCACAGAGGAGGAGTGGAGGGAGTAGTAAGTGGAAAGGCTGAGACAGCGGCTGCTCCAAGTTGTTATTTTTATTTTTTTGGGTTTTCCCCCAGAGGTTTGTCCCAGAAAAACACAAATTGTCTATGGCTTTTTCGTAACGCAGCCCCCCAAATGTGTTCAAATATGGATTCCACATTTCTTTGTCCATGGACCTGCTTAAAAAGTCTTTGATTCCTGTGAAATTCAAAGTGCAGAGATGATAACCATTTCAGGAAATGATAAGAATGTTTAAAAAGCATTTATTTAGTGATCAGTTTAATAACTAAATCTAAGAAACTGCCCTTTGTTCGCAGAGTTTCTCGGCGTCACAGAGATAAAATCAGTCATGGATGAGAAAGGAGGAACACCCTTACTGATAAGAATGTAGCTCAACTGGATTGAGGACTTCTTCATTTCCCCTTCATTACACCTTGTAAACCATGACCAAGGTGTAGAGTGATGCAATTAAAAAAAAAAAGAAGAAGCACAAAATCCAACACTGCTTCAATTTTTAGTCTAGTTTTTATAAACCCCACAGAGACAGCCCTGTTTGTTTTCTCTTTGGAGTTCCTTTATACTGAAGTTGAGTGCTAACATACATTTTGAATACAAACAAGCTCCACTGCAGTGGCAGACAGTTCATGGCCAAAGCACCTTAACCTTGACTCCTCAAATAAAATCATCCACATGATAATTTTATAATAATATAATAATATGTATATAATCAATAATAAAGTCTTTATAATAATATTAATATTTAATCTAATAATAATAATAATTGTGTAGGATTTGAATCATTATAAACTCAGCAATAACATACCAAAGTCTTTTTTTTCTTGAGGGAAACCAGGACATTACATCAAAGAGATGGTAAAATATAAGGATGTAATTTCAAAAGAGATATAGAACTAGAAAATTTCATTTCATAGGGGCGGTTGTGGCTCAGGAGGTAGAGGTATGACTTCTACTAATCGGAAAGTCGACGGTTCAGTCACTGGCTCCTCTAACCTGCATGTCAAAGTGTCCTTGGGCAAAAAACTAAGCCCCAAGTTGGCTCCAATGCATCTATCAGAGTGTGAATGTGTGAGCGTGTGTGTGAGGATACAAGCTCTATATAAGCACAGTCCATTTATCGTTTACTTTGGTGTATTCAAGTATTTAGGAAAATAGTAGTTGCTGGGATACTCTGAAAACACCACAGTCACACAACAGTACAAATGAACTAACCGATCGTGGTAACAGTAAACTCATTTGTTCCTGTACCTGACTGCAGTGCGCCTACATGTGGCTTTATACAGCTTTTTCTTAAATTCTGCTCCTCGTTAAGACGCTACAAACTTCATGTTTGTACCAAAATATCAACAGACCGTCAGGAATCTCTCTCAGTAGGGAAACAATAAAATCACAATATTCTGTGTATAAAATGACATGTTAAACTAACTGCTTAACTGTTTCCTTCATCACACCATCTGTGCACATGTAGCAGCTTAAAATCAACACGGCACGACAGATAAACATCAGCCACTGCTGTCAGTAGATGTTATCTTATTTGCCAATAATCATTCAGATATCAGACATATTTTATATCAATATTCCTTAATTAAAAACAATTTTTAAATTCTGTTGGAATTTTTTTACTACATTGCTAAAGGTCAGCTAATCTCTGATAGTCTGTGCATCTCTGCCCTTTAAAGTCCTCGTGTCCCCGTGGCCGTTCTTGGCTATTAGAGGCTGCGCAATGTGACTCTGGCCCAGAGATTGGCACCCCAGCGTGGATTAATCCAACAAGAAGGGCTGTTATAAAACAGCCTGGCGTGTTTCCGTACACTCAGATGGGAGGGGAGAGAAGAGAGAAAAAGACAGAGACAGAGAGGTAGGGGATGGCTGTAATCAGGCGCCCGTAGGCCACATGTGCGTGCACTATAACAACAGCTTACAGCCCTGATATCAAACAGTTTAGCAGAGGTGCTCGACAGGATCCTCCTCTCTTAAATCACGGTCTCATTGCTGGTCAGCACGAAGGCGAACAGTGTTCATTTAGGAGATTTTTCACTCCTCTGACATTTGAAGAAAGGCCCCCTGATATGTGTAATGAAATGGAACTAATGAAATGCCAACACGCAGAACACGAGCATCAGGTGATTTATTTGCAGTTGCCGGATTGCTGTGATAAACTCATCTTTCATTAAGGCCAAAGGATAATCCTTTGTGTGGTGCTCCCCCCCCCCTCAGTGACTACCAGGTATGTCGCATGTCATACTGAAACATTAACTTGGCATCAGATGTAATGAGAACAGAAATCAATAAAGTGTCAGTGGGGGATATGCTGGTAAGATGATGCTTCTTTTGGGGTAGGTAGATAGGATTTACACATGTGATTTGGCTCATGGTACGCAGCCATGCAGACAGTTTTATAGTTTCCTCTGATAAAGGAGCTCTAATGAAAACTGTTCACAGCAGTGTCTGTGGATGATCCATCGCCTTTAGAAACCTACATTGTTATTGAATTTGAGTGGTGGAATAAATATCTGAAAAAGAAGGTTACCGAAAAAAGTTAATGAGGCTTGTTATATTAATTTAGATTTAATAGGAGTCCCAGCGAAGCCCTAAAAAAAGGCAGAATATATCTGGAAACAAAAGTCTTGATGTTTTAAAATGGGCTTTTTTTGTCTGATCAACAGTCTAAATTAATTTCACACTGGCTGCAATTACATTCACATTGTTTTCCCAGTCTGATTGATTACTGCATTGGAGATTTTGGGTGAAATTATACCATTGTAAATGTTTAAAATTGATGAATATAAATATGACGTGTGTTTTAGAAGCTCTCTAAGTATAAACATCTATCATTATTCAGCAAAATATTTGCTGTTATTGTGTTACTCTTAATTTTTTATTAAAAACAAACTCTGCTGAAGATCAGTTGAGAGTGGAAACTGACATTTTTGGGAAGTGGAAAAGGGTATGTCCCCAAAAATATACTGGTCAAAAAAAATTAAAGGAACACTTTGAAAACACATCCTAACCCCACTAAGTGCATGTCTTTGGACTGTGAGAGGAAGCCAGAGTACTCAGAGAGAACCCACACAGACACAGGGAGAACACACAAACTCTACACAGAAAGGCGGTGGTGGATTCAAATCCAAGACCTTCTTGCTGTGAGGCAACAGCGCTAACCACCACGCCACCATGCTGCCCTTACATCAGATCTCAATGGGGGAAAAAATGCTGGATACTAAAATGGACTGGGCCACGTGTTAGGAATAAAAGGATGCCAATTTGTTTTATGGAAATGAAAATTATCAGCCTAGAGAGAGCTGAATTCAAAGACACCCTAAAAATCAAAGTGAAAAAAATGATGCAGCAGGGTAGTCCATTTGACCAAAATTTCATTGCAGCAACTCAAAACAGTACTCAGTACAGCCCCCATGTGCTTGTATGAATGCTTGATGTTGGGATGGACGGTGTCCTCCCAGATCTGGACCAGGGCATCAATGAGCTCCTGAACAGTCTAAGGTGCAACCCGGTGGCATCGGATGGACTGAAACGCAATGTCCCAGAGGTGTTCTGTTGGATTTAGGTGAGTGTGGGGCCCAGTCAGTGGTATCAATTCCTTCATCCTCCAGGAACTGCCTGCATGCTTTCACCACATGAGGCCAGGCATTGTCGTGCACCAGCATAGGGTCTGATAATGAGTGCTGTTGCCAAGCCTATAGAGGTCTGTGCGTCCCTCCATGGATATGCCTGTTCTGCCAATTGGGCTCCACGGTGCCAGGCAGTGAGCGGAGGGCCCAGTAGAGGATGTAGGGCCCTCAGACCACCCTCATGAAGTCTCTGTTTTTGATTGTTTGATCAGACATTCACACCAGTGTTCTGCTGGAAGTCATTTTGTAGCTCCAGCAGTGCTCATCCTGTTCCTCCTTGCACAAAGGAGCAGATACTGGTCCTGCTGAAGGGTTAAGGACCTTCTATGGCCCTGTCCAGTTCTCCTAGAGTATGCCTTCTGGCAATGGTACGTATTGAAGTGCCATCTTGGAGGAGTTGGACTACCTGTGCAACCTCTGTAGGGTTCAGGTAGTGACACTAGTGAAAAAACAGTCATAAAGGAGGAGGAGGGGAAAATGTCAGTGGCCTCTACTTGTAAAATTATTCCTCTTTTCAGGGTTGTTTCATTGTTGCCCTTCTAGTGCACCTGTTGTTAATTTTGTTAACACCAAAGAAGATGAAACTGATTAACAACCCCCTCTGTTACTTAACTGACCAGATCAATAGCCCAGAAGTTTAACTGACTTGATGCTACACTCTGATTAAAAAGTCTTCCTTTAATTTTTTTGAGCAGTGTATACATCAAAAGGAAGGGTATACGCAGGAGGATTGCAGCCAGAATATACTTGGGTTAAACTGCTTATATGACGCAGTTAAAGGTTGTGCTAAAAAGCTGATTTTTCTTCAAGTTCTGGATGCATAGATTCTTTGCCTGTGCTCATTAGCCAGTTCCAGTTTTATGCACTTTTTTTTTCTTTTCCATTTTGACCATTAACAAACTGCAACACAACTGGTGCAAGGAGCACCCCTGTGGGTTTTTAACTATAACATAGCCACAGTTGCTGGGTTCACTTGTGCATGTATCTAAAAATAAGGATTGAGGGTGTCTCCAAGAGAAGTTCCAACCTCTCAGTTTTTTGTTTCTGTGTTTTCCCCATTACAAAGATTTCAGAGGGAAATGTCTGCATTGTTAATAAGTCACGTCAACAATATCTGAGCGAGTCACCACAGACATCATTTGTTTCATGTCAGAGCTGCTGCATCGTACTCCCCTCTTATTCCTTCCTCAGTGGAAAAAGCACTGGCTTTGAAGAAGTATCTCCTGATCCTTCTGCTCTCATTACATCTTCTCACCTCTCTGTTTCCCATTTTCCTCCTATCCTCTTTTTTTTGCCGTGGTTCCCCTGTTGGAGGAGTGTAAAGGAATCTCATTGACCTAGTTAGTATCTTGTGTCTGACTCCACCAATAGGAAGGAGAACAGGCGTGAGGAGAGGAGCAGCGTAGGGACTCAAAATCTGCTGCAGTGACACACATCCATATAAAGCTTATCATCACGCAGCGGCTGTGCAGTTTGCTTGATGTGCAGAAATTCACCGTGGACATAAATGGAGACGAGAACGCCATTACTTGCAAACTGCTGCTGGTTTTTTAGGTGGCGACTACATCTGCAGCACTGATTTAACGAGAACAATATCGAAACAATACCATAAGGGCACGTCTGAAATCAAGGTTGTTCTTGATTCCTAGCTTCTTATTTTACAGCAGTAATGTGTATCATAAATATCTAAACTATGAAGTAGTAAATAATTTTAGAGGAAATGATATTGTTGCCCTGTAGACAAGCTATCGCAGACCCAGAGCAAGTAACGGAACCTCGACAACTGCATGAAACCCTGGAGTCATGTGTTACAAGCGCTGCCCTTTGAAGTTAAAACCCTTGAAAAATGGAATTTCTCCTCCATGTGGACATTTTCATTTATTTATTTATTTATTTTTCATGCATACCGATATACTGTATTTCTCCAGTGTTTTAATTTGCAGAAGTATCTAAAGCTGTCACTTTATAATCGGAAAACATCCTGAAGCATTCGCTGTACCAGCATCAAAGTGTGTCTGTAAATGTCTTCAGACACATCAAGGGACATTTGAAAGAATTTCAAAAGCACATTTGTCGCCATCTTAAACGCAATCTTCGGAAATCGTGAGGCTCTGTGGCATGTAGTTCACATTTAATTTGCATTTGAAGCACCTCCATATGTATCAAAGCTGCTAAAGTACTCCATCTAAACCATTGTTATGATATTTTATGATGAAATTTCACTAAATTTTTTCTTAGTTTTCATAGTGTTTTCAAAATGAAGTGTATATTTGCGAAAGTTGGCAGCTTGCCTGTGGGACAAAAACATTTCTCTTTGCAGCAGCGATGCCACGGCTAATGAAAGTTCAGAGATGCTTCCACCTTTTCAGGCGCCATCATCATGATGTTTATAGCTGAAAATAAAAAAAAGCCCTATTAAGGCAAGTCTAATCTTGCAGTTTTGCTTTGAGCTGATAAGTTAACCCTGGCCCAGTTGGCGGGGTTTTTTTTGGAGAATGAACATTTAATATGCTGCAGGATGATTAAATAAATGAATTGTAAAAAGAAAAAAAAATGAAAACAACAAGTCCCATTTAGTGTGAAGACAAGTCCAAAACAATGCTGCGGTGGAACAGAGACTTAGCGGAGATACAGGTGTGGTTGGTTAATACAGTTTTAAATATAATAAAACAGCTGAAAATGCAAATGATGCTTAAGCCTGCGTCCTGAAAAACATCATCTCATTGTCTCACAGTGTTTCATTCAGCTTAACCCAGATCTGAAAGCAGGAGAAATCCAAGGTTGGTATCATGGATGCTTCTCTTCTTCACCATAACAAATGGTATTAACAGTTATATTTAGGGGGTTTGACAGCAGCTTGGCAGGCTGTAACTCAGGCTGATTCACTGTGTTGCTCACCTCTCCTCCAAACACAAGGAACAGACAGGCCATCAGGAAAATGGAGCTCCCAGCAGTATGTTGAGGGCCATCACCTTGAGTGAAATATAGTCAGAAAAAGCAGTTTTGGCCTCGCCTGAGGACAAGAAGTAGGTTTTGATTTCCGTTATGCTGCTGAATTGTTTTGGATGTTTGCAGACAATAAAGATTTTTATTTAAAAAAAATGGAAAGGAGGAAATCCTGTTAAGGCTCCACTAATCAGTATTTTCACAGTAACAAATATATAATGACTATATGTAATGCAAAGTGGGTCACTGGTAAACAAAATAAGATTTTCTTATTGAACGTGGATCCCCTGTTCCTGTAATCATCATTTTAGACCATTTGAACTTGATGTTTTGCTTATGTGTGCCTGCCAATAAGTCTCTCACCAGTCGTTTCCAGCAGCAGGCAGATGTTTTTGACAGAGCAAAAAACCTGGAATAAAAGAATTGTACACATTTTACTGCAGGGTTTCTGGCCGTGCATTACAATCCTATTTAAGATATAAATGTAAATTGTACAGAATAATTCCTCACCACCCACCTGTCCTATTCAAAGCTGCTATACAGCTCTATGAAACAGCTAACAGGTCTTTTTTTTTCCCGTAGTGACCATAAAAATGAACAAATGCAGCTTTAAGTTTGTTGCGGATGAATTAATATTGTTGCTGGGTCAAAAAATTCCAGATGAGTGAACTCAACATCGGAATGGGCCTTCTGGAGAGTGATCCTAATGTAGCAGGAACTCTTGAATGCTTGCCGGTCATTACAAGGAGATTATCTAGAGAAATACACAAATAAATAAATAATTTCTCCAAGTTGAACAAGTCAGAACCAAACAAGATTCAATTTCCTGTCACATTTCACAAAGTAAAGTTACAGCATTTATTTATTTATTTATTTATTCATATGTGATGTGACAGTTATTACTAAGTGGTTAATTAGTTACTCATTTCATAACTAACTGTAACTAGTTTTAAATTAGATGCAATGGTGGCCCAGTGTTTCATTTAATCCACTAACAGTAGCTCTATGCTGGCCATTTCTTTCACTACAAAATAAGCCCAGTTACATGTTCTGTGTGCGCCTGCAGTCCTCCTGTCAAAAGCTGTGTGTACCCATGTTTATAGATCAGGCTACAGGTACTGTGTGGAGTCAGTGAGGTTCACTGCAGTCTAAAAGAGTTCATTTGATGAGGCAGCGGTCAGAGATTGCCTGAGTCACAGAGGGCTGTCACCACGTCCTGACCAATAGCAGCAGGGTGAGACAAGACTGCGTCAACATAAATGTAAAATACAAGAGACTAAAGTGACTTATGGGAGGACTCTGCAGCCTTCCTGCTTTAGAAAAGCATGTCAGGGAACAGACATGTAAGTTATTTAGCACATAGTGTGTGATCTGACCTGGCCTCTACTTTATTACCAGACTGTGTTTCCAGAATGAGTTAACGCAACTGGACATCAAGACACACTCACATCCAAAAGCATCTTTCAGGTGTTACTGTTATTTTTATTTTTGCTTGTTGTTGTTGTTATAACATTTAACATTTGGGAAAATGTCAAATTGATGTGGCTAATGTGTTGACTTTTAACATTTACAGCAAGGCTAGAGAAGCATTATCACTCATCAGGCGTCCTATTTCTGGCACTGCATGCATGCAGGTTCAGTAATAACACATCTTTTGACTTCTTCAGGTCTCCGTGAACTCCTGAGGGAAATACCTGCCTGAAATATGTAGTTGCTAAATTATTTAACGTGTACTTTATACAGTGTTTTTCACAGAAAAACAGCTGCCTGCTGCAGCTGACAGGGATGATGAGAGCACAGACAGTGGCCAGAACAGTAAACCTGTGAGTCCTATCATTAAAATGATCATTTCAAAGATTTGAAAAGGCATCGCAGCTCAGAGGGGAACTGCAAGGTTGAGTAATACTCCTTGATTATTCAGTGTGTCCTTTACCTCTTGCAAAATCTTAAACATTAAATATGATTTGTTGGGTGTTTAAAAAAAAATATTGCCCCAATATTGAAAATGAAACTCAGGATATTGCATTTGCACAGAAAATGCACAGCTATAGCTGCAGATTTAAAAAACAAAAAACAAAAAACAGTATTTCTTTCAAATAAAGAGTTGATTCAATGCCCCTTTTACTGTGCAAACTTTTCATCGAGATTAACTGCAGTAGAATTATTTTCTAAAACTCACAATGCTTTGACTTTTTTTACAGTTCAGGAAGAAAAAGTAGAGTTGTGCTTGGTCAAGCTCGAAGTATCCAAGTGAGTTCTCTATCATATTTAAAGTGGTCTACTTCAGGCCGTATATTAGTGTAGGAAAAAATCAGAGTGGTTTCTCCATTGAAGTAGATGAGGCTGCATGTGTCTGAGAATTGTGGGACCCTGTAGATCTGTTTGTGCTTTCATCTGAAGTGAAGTGTGCTTGTTATAAAAGAAACTAGGAGACGGGGAAAGAAAAGAGAGGCTGTCACTGCTGGCTCTGCGGGGTTGAATGTTGCATTCAGACGGCCATAAGTAAATAATGACTTCAGCAATATGGACAGAGACCTGCTACATAGCTTGTTACAGATCGAGGAAGACTATATCAGCAAGTCGTGACATCTTGGTGAGTCTTAACCCTCCTCTAATTATCTTATCTGTTTGCTATCAATCCTTCGTTCGTTAAGCACCTAGGGGTTTTCGTGTAGCTTCCTGGCCCTCCTTTGCTGGCCTTGAATTTTTGCAGCACTAACAATGCCCTGGAGAAGAACATTATCACTGTTTTACTAGGACCAACATATTATAAAGGTCAAAGTATTGTAGTTTATAGAGAACTACTGCAAACCTGTCATTTTCATGCCATCCTGTGATATATACTACTGGATGGAATATTTATGCTCTGTAAGCTATCAGTGCTTCACATCACGATATTGCACATTAACATCCATCTCAAATAGATCCAGACCAGTGCTCATTTCTTTTTCTTTTAATGTGCAAGTAAGCTTGATTCAGACATAGATATAACAGGACATTATATGTTGACTGATTGTCATCAATTTTAAGTAAATGCAAATGCATGATTCTTAAAATACCGATTTTAAAGAGTTTTTACTGCATTGGTGCTTATATAACATTTTGTCAGATGCATTTTTCATGACCAGTATATCGCCAGTAACCTAATACTGGCTGATGAATTGGCTGGGCCATTTGGTTGGTTTGAAAGTACAGCACTAGTGTAGCAAAATAAAGTCTTTATGTATAAATGTTACAAGTTCTGACTGTAACCTACAATATTTATAAATGAACCTTGATTAACCTTTGAATAGATAAATTTATCAATGCTTTAAAGTCCTCTAAGAAAACTGAGAAAAGGCAAAGCTCTGGCCCAGCTGAGGGAGGAAAGGGATCATTACATCGAAACGGTTAAAAACGCCACTTTAGGAGCTGTGACACCACACAAACAGACGCAACCTCCCCGAGTTAAACCATCATCTGGGCTAACAACAAGTCCAAATAATGACTGTAGATCACTGCGGGCCTTGGCTGCCACCTGAGCTCAGACTTCGTTATCTTTTACAACATCCTGTGGCAGCTTGGTAGTCTGTTGGGATTTGATAATTGCTCAGTATTTCACCTCTCACTTTCCTCCTTTATTGGCTCCCCTCCTAACATTTTCTGGCCACAAAGACCTCATGTGTGCAGAGGCGAAAGCCCCTCCTTCTTATTACCAACCTATTGTGAACCTTTTGATACACACAAGGGCACAGTGAAATGCTGGGTGGTGGAAAGTGGCGTGGGGGGGTGAGGCCGCCCTCATTATCAGCCAGCTGGACGCTTGTACACACGGTTTTGACCCTCATCCCCCCTGCAATCTGCACCCTCTTCTGACTGTGCTCTCATTCAGGCTCCTGCCACAGATTAGAATAGTGCTCTGTTGTATGCTGTGTGTATGGCTCCTATTAGGGACCAGAAGAGACATGGCTGGAGCCTGAGGGAAGGCTCCAGATAAACAGATACAAGTTTATGATCATTGGGTTGTAAGGTTTTATGTATCCATGCCTTGTTACCATAGACACATGCTTGATGCTAACAGAATGAAGACCCAGAGTCTTCAAAAATAACTTGGTGCATGCTAATTATGAATAGTAGATGATGTGAGAAGAGGCTGCAATCCCTCACTACATGATAATCACAGGCTAAAGGATAATAAGCTGCTGATAAAGGCTTAATTGGGGCCCGGAAGCCATCTTGAGAAGTCTGTTTACAGAAACTATCAGATGCAGCAAAGTCTAAATGGGCTTATTGCTTTTTGCGCTGTTACAGTGGAATAAGATTTGAGTGCAGTATCTGATTTTTTTTTATTGTACCAAGTCTTTTTTTTTTTTTCATCAGTTTACAGGAAGCCTTGACAACCTCAAATTTCTTGTAACATGTCTGAAGTTCTGACATTGCACATTATATCTTTGCATTTACACATTTTGAGGACAGCTTCACATTGTCAACAGGCTTTCTATCATTATAAACTGGGAAGAATATTTATATAAAGTATGTTACCACTCACTTCCCTCCACTTTGCCTGAAGTGAGATCTCCCTGTTAGTTGAATCCAGACTCAGGCTCAATAACAGCTGCCTGAGCAAGCTTGAAGGTACAGCATTGTGGTTGTAGTAGGATTTTCATCTTTTGAGTGAGTGATTTATTCTGGGTATATACTGTATGATTTTGTACTCTACATGAAACATATGTGGGGATAGTGTTGGTGGCTCCAAAATGATGGTTCTTTGTCAGCGTGAGAAAAACTGGCCACTCTAACTGGGAATTTCAGTTTGGGAACGCATCAACTAATCAGCTGACCTAGTGTCTCAGGACAAAGCAATTTATCAGGGCTTCTGGTGGAAGTGATGCATGTCTGGGCAGTGACTTCCTGTTGTATCCACTTGAAATTGGTAATCTGCATATTTTTATGCAGAAATATGTTTATGGAGATTACTATGACCTGCTTCTACTACTGTAACCAACCAGTTAAGAATACAGCATGAACTGGTGTGATGATCAACATGACACTGGTGGCATTGTGGAAAAAGCAAAATAAACCTGAATGTTTGGGATTTTAACAATGAAGAAAATCCACTTGATTGTTTTTGATGATGTGTTCTCACAACCTCACCAAAGAGCATGGCCATAGACAAAAACAGTATAGATGTGCATTGTATTCTAGGATTTAGTAGGGATCAATCAGTCTATATCAATCAGTCTATAATCCACATTATCACCACCATCCTCAGAGATTTTGGTCCATGTTGACATTCGTGCAATTGCTGCAGATTTGTTGGCTGCACACCAATGATGCATATCTCTCGCTCCACCACATCCCAAAGGTGCTATGTTGGACTGGGGACTGTGGAGGCCATATGAGTACAGTGAACTCACTGTCATGTTCCAGAAACCACTTTGAGATAATCTGAGCTCTGTGACATGGAGTGTTATCCTGCTGGAAGCAGCTATCAGAAGATGGGTGGTGATAAAGGGATGGACATGGTCAGCAAAAATATTCAAGGAGGCTGTGGTTTTTAAATTATGCTTAGTTGGTACTAAGGTGGCCAAAGTGTGCCAACCCTGGGATGTTACAGTTGAGCAGTTGCAAGATAAAAAATTGCAACTCTCTAGAACATTTCCTTACTTTTCAATACTTTTAATGTATTTATATGCCAGCACAATTTACTATTTTCCTCTATTTTCCATTAAGAAATACAGCAATGACCCAGGTTATTGATTTATTAATGAAAAAACACCCACTGGAGTCCAGGGTATTCTCTGAAATAGATCTCTTTTTTTTTTTTTAAATCAACCATGATGTCTAGACAAGCAAAGACTTACCAGTTTTCTTCATATTTTTATTTTATCAAAAGAATCCCCCCTCAGTTATCAATGGTGCTGAAGTGGGTCAGCTAAGCAAAGTACTGCAATGGGCTACATTTGTTTTTTTTTTTTGTTTTTGGTCTTTTCATCAGATTTGTTGATAATAACAAAGATTCATTTTTGGACAAAAGCATCTGCCAAATACATGTGAAGGTAAAATAATACCAGCTTTATCCTTTATCCTCAAAGATGAATTCTTAATCTCAGCTGCACCAACTGGTTCAAGACAGGTTACAGAAAAAAGAGAAGAGGATCTTTGTGTTTGCATGTCTGCGCTGGAGAAATTTGTTGTGGCAGGAACAGCATGAGAAATGTAGTATCTTTTTCCATTTGTGATTTGTCAGCATTATTTAGCCTGGGGGGGGGCTCCGGTTGAGTGTAACTCTCCGATCTTATCCGTCCTCTCTGCACGTCATGATGAGTGCAGAGTGACATTTGCCTCCTTAGCCCACTCCACATGGTTCGCTTTCTTTGCAAATCGCTGGAACGCTGCCAGATTGCTGTCCCAGAATACTCAGCGGACCTGCTCAAGAGTTTGGAGGCAGATGAGACGGCAGCTCTTCCCTCCTCCTGGCCTGTTTGAATCACAGTGTCATTAATAGCTGTTAGTGTTGCTTCACAAACAGGTTGACTTCAGGTGACACTGTGTGTGTGTGTGTGTGTGTGTGTGTGTGTGTGTGTGTGTGTGTGTGTGTGTGTGTGTGTGTGTGTGTGTGTGTGTGTGTGTGTGTGTGTGTGTAATTAGACTTAGACTTGGTTGTTTGAGAGTTCAGGCTTTTTAGGCTGGATGTGCTTTGGATTACCTCCAGACAGAGCAGCAGCAGCAGGGCCAATGCCTTTCAGGTATATTGGCCTCTTTTCTCACCTGTCTGTCTCTAGGGAACAGTTTTGCTGTGTCTGCAGGCTTTTTTAAAGAACTGTCCTGCAGCGCATTTTAAGTTACACACAGTCCCACCTGGGAGCTGACCTGTACGGTCTCATGACTTCACTGAGGGCCACGTTATAAATCTGGAAGGGGGAATGAGGGCGATCATTCATTATTCTTTGATTCAGAAATTATCACAAACAAATGGTAATCTAATATTTTTGGGATTGTTGCTACTTGCACTTTGCTTTTGTCCTCATGCTTTTGACTTTGGCAGTAAGACCTCACAGCGAGAAGGTCCTCGGTTTGAAACCGGCTCGGGCCTTTGTGTGCGGAGTTTGCATGTCGTCCCCATGTCTGCATGGGTTCTCTCTGGCTTCCTCTCACAGGCCAAAGACATGCATGGGGTTAGGTTAATTGGTGGTTCTAAAGCAGCAGTTGTGAGTGTGAATGTCTCTCTCTACAACAGATTGGTGACCCATCCATGGTGTACCCAGCCTCTCGCCCTATGACAGCTGGGATATGCTCCAGCCCCCCCACACCACCCTGAATTGGATAAGCAGAAGAAAATGGATGAATGGATATCCATACCACATTGTTTTCTTTAAAATACTTTTAAAAGAATAATCCATCTTAAATGAGAAAAGTGATGAGTTATGTAGTTAAAGCTAGGAGGCGATTAGCTGCCCAAGCTCATGATGCTCTTTAGTATCATTTGCCAAGAAACATTTTTATGGCTTGGGGTTGGACATCAGCCATGATGGTATGATAGCCCATATAACTTCTGCATATATAATGAATTTGAATCAGAGCCACAGCAGAGCAGGCCAGCTGATCGTGTAGGAACTTCACAGTGAGACCACTGAGGTGAGTCATTAGGGTTTCCCCACCTGCCAAATTCTCCTTTGAACATTGACATGTCTGCGGTACCATCTTAGTGTCAGCACAAACAAGCTAATT